>NC_082683.1:168216144-168529947 GCF_949987515.2 Delphinus delphis | reverse complement strand
CATGTATAGCTTTTAAACATACTGCTTGAGCAGTTGCATCTTCGTATAGAAATATAAGTGTGGGATTTGGAATACTTAGAAATTTCTTTTCTGATACGTGGGAAGATTTTACTGCTTCAGATCTCGTCATGGTTGCTAAGAAAAAAAAAAACTTGCATGTCGAATATTCTGCTCACAAAGAAATACGATTAAAAAAAAGCATGGAAAAAAAAAAGCGTGAATTTGGGGGATGAGATGTGTTTTGTTACTTGAGCTTGAGGCTAGAAACTAGCAATTTCTTGGTTTTTATTCTTTCTCCTAGACTTCAAGTCCAGTCTTAGAGTTCTAGCTGAGTCGCATATGCAGATGTCTTCCGACAGGGAGGGACAAGTGAAGTCCCAGTGGGAGAGGGTGAGAGCTGAGACTGAATGTCTTCCTTAGAGGCATCCAAAGTTGAAACCATATTAAGTACTGGGCTGGCCGAGGAAGTTTGGAAAACAGGCCTCCTGTACCTCTAGCTTCTGTTTGGTAGTTGAAATGACAATAATGATGACTATCGTAATATTTACTTGGATTTGGGTAGCTGAATTGTCTTTATTTAACAGGCAAGGAAACTGAAACTCAGATAATTCTGTGACTGGTCATAGGCACAAAACTACTAGTAATAGCTCTGGTATTCAAACTGAGGTCTTTCAACTCTAAATATGCTTAGGTAATAATTTAAAGAGAGTTTTAAAAATAAAAGGTAAAAGTATTTTCACTTTTTATTATAAAATTCATAACAATGTAAATGTTTTAGCCATTTGATTAGTGGGCTACATTTTAAAGATATAGAATTACAGATCAAGGATTCTTTTTAGCAAAACATTTTTTTCAAACTTTAGTTACTAGTAATTTCAATTTTGATGAAACTAAGGGGGGCTATAAATATATCCTGTAATTCTTTAAACCTAGTAATAATTCTTGGGGACAGTGTTTTCTATGATAACTTTGAACTCTCTTTATACTTTGAAACTTAATCTGAGTTCTAATTGTGTGGTTCATACTTAGGATTGGTAGTGTGATAGAGAAAGCAACCTTAAAAATGGTGAAATCAGATTTAACTGAAACATCTGTTAATTCTGTTTTATCCAGGGTTATTTAGTTATTGGGTGTATAGTGGAATAATTTAGAAAGACCATAAAAACTTGGATGTTTTACTAATAAAAATAATAGCACATATCCACAGAGTGCTTACCATGTGTCAGGGAGTATGATAGATATTTTATATACATTATTTTTTAAAGTATTTTGATTTCATTTCGGTTTTTCATTTAAGTGCCTGGTTTAACAAATTATTTCACAAACCTGACCATGTGACTTGGCTCATGGACCTTAACAAATATTCAAGCAATATTACCATTATGTTTTAGGTATGTTTGTATTAACAATGCAAGCTGTCAGTGCAGTATCTCATTTTTCTCCTGTTTATCCCATGTTGGCTGCTAGTAATATCAGTGTATTTAAATTTTAGTTTAGTGATCACTTGTCCCCAGAACTTCCTGGCATCCAATAAAATGTTTCTTTTTTGAGGCGCTATGGTACAGTAGAAAGAGTGTGAACATTTACATCAGTCAGAGCTAAGTTGGCATGCAAGCTCTCTCACTTAGGGTAAGGTATTAGGAGATTACCTAGAATTGTCTGAGCCTCTGTTTCACTCTGCACCTTGAGAGAACATTGTGAGGACTAAATGTAATGTATTTAAAATATTGCCAGGCCCTTAGAGAACATTCAGTAAATGATAACAATCATATTATTAGAATTTAACCTGTCAAGGATAAACTAAGATTCTACACTTTCGTGTTCTTCAATTTGTCTTAGCTGTTGGAAGCATTCATTTTCTCATTTCCTTTCTTTGCTTTTCTTTAGTTATTAAAGAAAATTAGTTAGAAATCTTCATAATGGTGTTGCCTACCCTACATTTCACACCTGGCTTCACAGACCTGAGGGCAATACAGAGGAAATGATGTTTTTAAATCACCTCCCTTGAAGAGGAATATTATTAAAATGTCAGGGGTTTTCATTAGAATCTTGCAAGTTGGTGTATTTTGTCACAGTGGTCTTTAATATTCGATCACAATTAACTAGAGATAAAAGGGACAGCCCTTTGAAACTCTGGGCACACTTTTGTTCCTGAGGGAGGCTTTCTTTTTCCTTTCTTTCTTTTCTCCCTCCCTCCCTCCCTCCCTCCCTTCCATCCTTCCTCCCTCCCTTCCTTCCTTCCTTCCTTCCTTTTCTTTCTTTCATGATAAAGTAGAATAGTGGCATCATCCTGGTCTCATCTGTTTACTTTGGTCAGGGGATTGCTTGTACTAACAGGATGGTACTGGAAATTTTAAATGTTTTGTTCCTTATATCCACCAGATTTGCTTTACTTAGCTTTAAATTAGTGCTTTTCATCATGAAATTAAAAAGTCGAATTTTAAAACTGATATTATAGGTACAGTTATAAATCAACTTCACCTACACAAAAATATGCAACACTGATATTTACTAAATAGAGTGAATATAAATCTTAACTTTAAAATTCATCAGTTAATTACTCCAAATAACATATTTTTGAGTACCTACAATCTTTCTGCTACTGTGCTAGGACTAGGATCAGGTCATACAAATGTATATTATGCTCCTTAACCACAAGAAGCATTCCATCTAATTTCAGTCTAATGCCAGACAATTTTTGGGGGGGCTGGAAGGAAATTGCCAACTTTCTGTTACAGCTTATATAGACAGTCTCACTGAAATTAACAACCTATATTTATGGTTTTGCTGATTCCATTTACTATTTTATTTTAATAAAAATCTTTAAATACTTTTCCAAACCTAAGCAAGAATCAGAGAATTAAAGATACATATTTCATTTCGAGTATTGTTAATGATTTTTTCAGAATGACTTGGCTATTGAGAAGAAATGAAGCTGCAGTTTTAAAAATATTCTTAAGTCATATGTTTATAGATTAATTGCATTGCTTGATTTTAGAGTTTTGTTTTCAAATTATATTAAATACACATTTAAGTACAAAATAAATGCAAAATATGAATTGATTTATATTGAAAGGCTTGTGTAAGTTTTAACTCTCAATTTGTGCAGATATTTTAAAATTTACTGAAAAACTATTGAAACCTAAGTAATTTTTATAAGAAGTAGATGAGGATGAGAAAAGTTTTCTTGAGCTGCTTGAACGGAATAATTCTAACAGCATTGTTAGACAGGAGAAAAACACTATTTTATTGGTGATCTCAATAATTTAGGAATGATGTTAATGTAGTTTCTAGAATACTAATGTTCATATTAAATTTTCATAGTTCTAATATAGCTTAATTTAGATGAGTTGAAATAAAACATTAATTCAGACAAATAAATGCATAAGAAAAGGTGAAGAATTTTGTAAGCTAAAATTGTGAATATGTGAATTCATATACAGATAATAAATGAAGTCATGTGTTTTTTAATGTATTAATTTTAGGATGATTATGCTGATATACTGACATACTGACAGCATAGTTTTAAAGTCAGTTTTAAGCCTTTTTTTAGTATAAATCTAATGTACATCTTAAAATCTATTACTAATTTTTAGTGATAATAATTATCTCATTTTTATGCAAGCAAATGTATTAGCATTAATAAGAATTACACAAGTAAATAACTAATATTGCAATGAGTGAATTAATAGACCCCTCAGGGTTTTATTAATTAAAAAGTTCAAGTCATATTAAAGCACCTTTTGTTTATGTTTATTTCAATCAGAAAGCTGAACATGGTAACTTATTTGCATAAATAATCAATCACCATTTACTAATAGTAATAAGGTTAATTTGTTGCTACAGACATAATAGGATTAGTCAATTATATTTCCCAGAAAATACTATTTGTTATGCACCCCATCACCTGTAAAACAGGATTGGTTTAGCGCCCTTATTAAATGAACACTTCAAAAAGTCTCTGTCCCTGTAAAAGTTTTGTGAAAACAAAGCTAATTTTAGTTGATTTGAATAAGTAAAATGCAAACTCTGCTTCCATTCATAAATTTAATTTATCTTTCTGCAAAGATTGATTATTTAATAGTTATTTATTTTGATTCAGTAACCAGTCAAACTAAATCTAACACATATAGGACATATTCCCTTTGAAGAAAATCTCATTTGCAGATTTGTTTTATTCCAAATAAACAGACTTTCATTCCCTCGTCCTTGTTCTTGGGTAGTAAATTATGTTGTCTGCTCCACCTACTGGCAGATATATGCAAAGGCCTATTGTTGGATTCATTAAAAGATACTGCCTCTGAAATGTTGCCAGAATTTTTAAGTATCCTTCTGGAGATCAGCAAAGTTGCAGATACAAATGTAAAGCTCAAGATCTATTCAGAAAAATTAATATTTAGAAATATAGGTTATTATATAAAATTACACACATTAATAATTTCCCGATTAGTGAAAATGTTACCCTGTTTTTTTAAATTTTAATATGTCAATAAAAAGGATAAATAAATATAAGATATACTTATAACTCAGTATATTAAAACTATATACATTTTATTTTAGTTATGGAATTTAATAGTTTATACATATTCAAATTAAAACTAAAATGAAAAATTATATAGTTAATTAAAATACATATTTTGTGGAAATATTTTTCATGTCATCTTTATATAATAGATTTTTAATGTTTTTCCTTTAGTGGGTAGTTAAAATTTTCTTATCAACTCTGAGATAACAACTTTCAGTTATTTATGATTCTTTAAAAAGGCTCCATACTCTGATTAATATTGACAAAACTTTATTTTTTAGAGAAACAAATGGCTTCAGCTACTTTGTTTTGAAAATTATATGAAATCCCATTTGTATACAGAAGGACAATCCCTTCATTTTAAAAAGTAAATTTGATATACCAAAAATTAAGTGGTAGTCTGTTGGTATGGACAACATCTTTACAAGATAAATCTTATAAGATGAAAAAACGCAAAAATTAAGAAGTATAGTAAGTCCTCCAAATCATTTATTGCTTTCAACTCTATCTTTCCAGTATCATAAGTGGGAAGTTTCTATGCCTTACATATATTAAGTACTTAATATGTGATTGCTCACTTTTAATTTGAGGTGCTGCAGTAACAGAATAACTGCAGCCTTTCAGGGTGCACCTGCCTCTGTGTGTTTGTGTGTGTGTGTGATGTGTCTTCATATATATGGTGTATTTGGAAAGTATCTTTGCAGAGTCTTCTCATAAGGCATTGTCCTTAGGCAATGGTGTACCACAGAAATGGTTGGGAAACTCAAGTGTGATATTAAAACATACCCCTATAAAGACTCTCTTGGGTTCATTTTAGACCTCTTGATCATTATAAAACCACTTCTTTCACTTCAAAACATTAATTTTGTTCCTTCCTAGTTTCTAGGATGATCTCTCTCTCTCTCTCTCTCTATCTATCTATCTCTAGGTTTATCATCATCCAGTTATCCTTCTTGAAAGCACCAGGATTCTGATTATGTACTGCTCCTTGAGTTACCTGCAATTCATTGAACTCTCTTTTTATGCTTTCTCTGAAATGGTTTAGTATTATAAGAAACTGATTCTAAGTGAGTTCATGTACAAAGATGGAGAAAAACTAGGGCCTGCATATAAATGAGTGAAACAAGCCAGAACATAATGTAGATTTCTCTGGTGCGCTCCTGTGAATAGCACAAAGCACTTTTATTTTATTTATCCCCACAATGTTCTATAAAGTAGCAGTTTTCTTTCTGGTGACTAAAATTCTATTGTTTGGTACTCATTTTTCCTCCGGACACTTGGAAGATTTATTCTTTCAGGAAGATTATGTAGTGAATAAAGTTCTGACCTATGATCTTTGGATCCGTAGTTTAAGAGGCGGGTCCTGAAGTTTGGTCATTTGTTCTTGGTCCCAAGTGAACTATCCATATCACATAATCATCACATAATTTGTTACTATTGGCATTCTCTGTTCAGAAAAGGCCAAGGACTGAACTACCATGGAGAATGAATTAGCTATTAACTTTTACATTTTATTTCTTTCCTCTTTAACATTATAGTTTTTATTATCCTGTAATATATGAAAGGGATAAAATTATCCATTATCAGTATTCTTTGAAGAGACAGATGAAGTGGTTAAAGAAAATATCTTGTTGTGTCCCCAAAATGAATCCCTTTTCCACACTTCTCTCCTTGCCATCATTTAACAATCATGCATCAAAGAAATAGAGGGAAAAATGCAGACAGAGGCAAAAATAAAATCAAAATTAATTAAAAGAGAGACCACTTAAGTAGAAAAGTGCCTAGCTACTTTTCTTATTTATATTTTTCTTTTCAATATACTAAATTTTAAAAGTTATTTAAAATTTGTTTTCTTTAGCCAGCACACTGTAAATCTCTCCTATACATGTGACCTGGGGCCGATTCATGTGTTGTGGGGCTTGAAGCTTATACAATTTGGGGATCCACCTTTAAGAAGATAGCATACAAAGTTACAAATACAAGAAAAGGAATATTTTTTATAATGAGCAAAAATCATTTCAGAGAGGGCAGACAGCAGAAGCAGGAAGAACTACAATTCTGCAGGCTGTGGAAGGAAAACCACATTCACAGAAAGACAGACAAAATGAAAAGGTAGAGGACTATGTACCAGATGAAGGAACAAGATAAAACCCCAGAAAAACAACTAAATGAAGTGGAGATAGGCAACCTTCCAGAAAAAGAATTCTGAATAATGATAGTGAAGATGATCCAGGACCTCGGAAAAAGAATGGAGGCAAAGGTCAAGAAGATGCAAGAAATATTGAACAAAGACGTAGAAGAATTACAGAACAAACACCTAGAAGAATTAAAGAACAAGCAAACAGAGATGAACAGTACAATAACTGAAATGAAAACTACACTAGAAGGAATCAATAGCAGAATAACTGAGGCAGAAGAACGGATAAGTGACCTGGAAGAAAGAATGGTGGAATTCACTGCCACGAACAGAATAAAGAAAAAAGAATGAAAAGAAATGGAGACAGCCTAAGAGGCCTCTGAGACAACATTAAACACAACAACATTCACATTATAGGGGTCCCAGAAGGAGAAGAGAGAGAGAAAGTACCTGAGAAAATACTTGCAGAGATTATAGTTGAAAACTTCCCTAACATGGGAAAGGAAATAGCCACCCAAGTCCGGGAAGTACAGAGAGTCCAAGGCAGGATAAACCCAAGGAGAAACATGCCAAGACACATAGTCATCAAACTGACAAAAATTAAAGACAAAGAAAAATTATTGAAAGCAGCAAGGGAAAAATGATAAATAACATACAAGGGAACTCCCATAAGGTTAACAGCTGATTTCTCAGCAGAGACTCTACAAGCCACAAGGGAGTGACATGACATATTTAAAGTGATGAAAGGGAAAAACCTACAACCAAGATTACTCTACCCAGCAAGGATCTCATTCAGATTGGATGGAGAAATCAAAAGCTTTAAAGACAAGCAAAAGCTAAGAGAATTCAGCACCACCAAACCAGCTCTACAACAAACGCTAAAGGAACTTCTCTAAGTGGGAAACACAAGAGGAGAAAAGGACCTACAAAAACAAACCCAAAACAATTAAGAAAATGGTCATAGGAACATACATACTGATAATTACCTTAAATGTGAATAGATTAAATGCTTCAACCAAAGGACACAGGCTCGGGCTTCCCTGGTGGCGCAGTGGTTGAGAGTCCGCCTGCCAATGCAGGGGACACGGGTTCGTGCCCCGGTCCGGGAAGATCCCACATGCTGCAGAGCAGCTGGGCCCGTGAGCCATGGCCACTGAGCCTGCGCGTCCGGAGCCTGTGCTCCACAATGGGAGAGGCCACAACAGTGGGAGGCCCGCATACCGCAAAAAAAAAAAAAAAAAAGACACAGGCTCACTGAAGGAATACAAAAACAAGACCCATATATATGCTGTGTACAAGAGACCCACTTCAGACCTAGGGACGCATATAGACTGAAAGTGAGGGGATGGAAAAACATATTCCATGCAAATGGAAAACAAAAGAAAGCTGAAGTAGCAGTACTCATATCAGATATAATAGACTTTAAAGAATGTTACAAGAGACAAGGAAGGACACTGCATAATGATCAAAGGATCAATCCAAGAAGAAGATACAACAATTATAAATATATGCACCCAACATAGGAGCACCTCAATACATAAGGCAACTGATAACAGAAATAAAAGAGGAAATCGACAGTAACACAGTAATAGTGGGGGACTATGCCACCTCACTTACACCAGTGGACAGATCATCCAGACAGAAAATTAATAAGGAAACACAGCTTTAAATGACACAATAGACCAGACAGATTTAATAGATATTTATAGGACACTCCACCCCAAAACAACAGATTACACTTTCTTTTTCACATGCACACAAAATATTCTCCAGGATAGATCACATCCTGGGTCACAAATCAAGCCTTGGTAAATTTAAGAAAATTGAAATCATATCAAGCATCTTTTCCAACTGCAATGCTATGAGATTAGAAATCAATTACAGGGAAAAAATGTAAAAAACACAAACACATGGAGGCTAAACAATACGTTACTAAATAACCAACAGATCACTGAAGAAATCAGAGAAAATCAAAACATACCTAGAGACAAATGACAACAAAAACACAACGATTCAAAACCTATGGGATGCAGCAAAAGCAGTTCTAAGAGGGAAGTTTCGAGCAATACAAGACTACCTCAAGAAACAAGGAAAATCTCAAATAAACCATCTAACCTTACACCTAAAGGAATTAGAGGAAGAAGAACAAACAAAACCCAAAGTTAGTAGAAGGAAAGAAATCATAAAGATCAGAGCAGAAATAAATGAAATAGAAACAAAGAAAACAATAGCAAAGATCAATAAAACTAAAAGCTGGCTCTTTGAGAAGATAAACAAATTGATAAACCTTTAGCCAGACTCATCAAGAAAAAGAGGGAGAGGACTTGAATAAAATTAGAAATGAAAAAGGAGAAGTTACAACAGACACTGCAGAAGTACAAAGCATCATAAAAGACTACTACAAACAATTCTATGCCAAAAAAATAAAATGGACAACCTAAAAGAAATGGACAAATTCTTAGAAAAGCACAACCTTCCAAGACTGAATCAGGAAGAAATAGAAAATATGAACAGACCAATCACAAGCACTGAAATTGGAACTGTGATTAAAAATCTTCCAACAAACAAAAGTCCAGGACCAGATGGCTTCACAGGTGAATTCTATCAAACATTTAGAGAAGAGCTAACACCCATCCTTCTCAAACTCTTCCAAAAAATTGCAGAGGAAGGAACACTGCCAAACTCATTGCATGAGGCCACCATCACCCTGATGCCAAAACCAGACAAAGATACTACAAAAAAAGAAAATTACAGACCAATATCACTGATAAATATAGATGCAAAAATCCTCAATAAAATACTAACAAACAGGATCCAACAACACATTAGAAGGATCATACACCATGATCAAGTGGGATTTATCCCAGGGATGCAAGGATTCCTCAATATATGCAAATCAATCAATGTGATACACCATATTAACAAATTGAAGGAGAAAAACCATATGATCATCTCAATAGATGCAGAAAAAGCTTTTGAAAAAATTCAACACCCATTTATGATAAAAACACTCCAGAAAGTGGGCATAGAGGGAACCTACCTCAACATAATAAAGACCATATACGACAAACCCACAGCAAACATCATTCTCAATGGTGAAAAACTGAAACCATTTCCTCTAAGATCAGGAAGGAGACAAGGATGTCCACTCTCACCACTATTATTCAACATAGTTTTGGAAGTCTTAGCCGCGGCAATCAGAGAAGAAAAAAATAAAAGGAATACAAATTGGAAGAGAAGAAGTAAAACGGTCACTGCAGATGACATGATACTATACATAGAGAATCCTAAAGATGCCACCAGAAAACTACTATAGCTAATCAATGAATTTGGTAAAGTTGCAGGATACAAAATTAATGCACAGAAATCTCTTGCATTCCTATACATTAACAACGAAAGATCAGAAACAGAAATTAAGGAAACAATCCCATTTACTATTGCAACAAAAAGAATAAAATACCTAGGAATAAAACTACCTAAGGAGGTAAAAGACCTGTACTCAGAAAACTATAAGACACTGATGAAAGAAATCAAAGATGACACAGACAGTTGGAGAGATATACCATGTTCTTGGATTGGAAGAATCAATATTGTGAAAATGACTATACTACCTAAAGGAATCTACAGATTCAATGCAATCTCTATCAGATTACCAGTGGCAGTTTTTACAGAACTAGAACAAAAAATCTTAAAATCTGTATGGAGACACAAAAGACCCCCAATGGCCAAAGCAGTCTTGAGGGAAAAAAATGGAGCTGGAGGAATCAGACTCCCTGACTTCAGGCAATACTACAAAGCTACAGTAATCAAGGCAATATGGTACTGGCACAAAAACAGAAATATAGATCAATGGAACTGGAAAGAATGCCCAGAGATAAACCCATGCACCTATGGTCCACTCATCTATGACAAAGGAGGCAAGGATATACAATGGAGAAAAGACAGTCTCTTCAGTAAGTGGTCCTGGGAAAACTGGACAGCTACATGTAAAAGAATGACATTAGAATACTCCCTAACACCATACACAAAAATAAACTCAAAATGGATTAGAGACCTAAATGTAAGGCTGGGCACTATAAAACTCTTAGAGGAAAACATAGGAAGAACAGTCTTTGACATAAATCACAGCAAGATCCTTTTTGACCCACCTCCTAGATAAATGGAAATAAAAATAAACAAATGGACCTAATGAAACTTCAAAGCTTTTGCAAAGCAAAGGAAACTACAAACAAGATGAAAAGACAACCCTCAGAATGGGAGAAAATATGTGCAAACGAATCAACGGACAAAGGATTAATCTCCAAATATATAAACAGCTTATGCAGCTCAATATTAGAAAAACAAACAACCCAATCCAAAAATGGGCAGAAGACCTAAGTAGACATTTCTCCAAAGAAGACTTACAGATGGCCAAGAAGCATGTGAAAAGCTGCTCAACATCACTAATTATTAGAGAAATGCAAATCAAAACTACAGTGAGGTATCATCTCACGCCAGTTAGACTGGGCATCATCAGAAAATCTACAAACAACAAATGCTGGAGAGGGTGTGGAGAAAAGGGGACCCTCTTGCACTGTTGGTGGGAATGTAAATTGATACAGCCACTATGGAGAACTGTATGGAGGTTCCTTAAACAACTAAAAACAGAGTTACCATATGACCCAGCAATCCCACTACTGGGCATATACCCAGAGAAAACCATAATTCAAAAAGACACATGCACCGCAATATTCATTGCAGCACTATTAACAATAGCCAGGTCATGGAAGCAATGTAAATGCCCATCAACAGATGAATGGATAAACAAGATGTGGTAAATATATACAATGGAATATTACCCAGCCATAAAAGGGAATGAAATTGGGTCATTTGTAGAGACGTGGATGGATCTGGAGACTGTCATACAGAGTGAAGTAAGTCAGAAAGAGAAAAACAAATATCGTATATTAACGCATATTGGTGGAACCTAGAAAAATGGTACAGATGAACCGGTTTGCAGGGCAGAAGTAGAGACACAGATATAGAGACCAAACCTATGGACACCAAGGGGGGAAAGTGGTGGTGGTAGGATGAATTGGGAGATTGGGATTGACATATATACACTAATATGCATAAAATAGATAACTAATAAGAACCTGCTGTATAAAAAAAAATCATTTCAAACACATTTCAAATGTTAATGTCTGAAAATACCAGAACTCAAAATAGAAAAATACAACGGTAGTTTTATTGACTGCCTGACTGCTCTATAATATGTGTTCTCCATATTTCGGCTTCATACTCTCTGATCACTTCTTTATTTGACAATAATTTTGTTATATTTTCTAGAGTGAGAAGGGAAATTTTATTCACTCTTGTCTCTGGGAATGTTGATCTAAATTTCTCATTACTATAAGAAGTTAAATGATGTATTTCTATTTGCTTATGCTGTATTATTGAGTTCATTTTTGAAAGGGGAGAGCTTCCATTTTGTAATGGAAATGATGAGAATCAAATTCTCCATTTATAATTTACACATGTGAAGTTTGGAATGATTTTCCATAGTCCAGATTCTGGCAGTTTGCACCCTCTCTCAAACTCTGTTTCTTTTCCACTACCCACATACTTCCAGAGCCACACCCCTTAGGATGTTTGTATTGTAATGCAGGCTCTAGATCTGCACCTTTATTTGTAACTCCTGGTGAGTCTGCACAGTGGGTGCAGGAATATTCCTGGAAGTTATTCCTACATGGGATTGCTAACAAATTTTAAGTATACTTGGAAGTACCAGAAAAAATCCATAAATGTATACATAAATCTATACATAAATATATCCAACTAAAATTAAATATATAACTACCTCTGCTTCTTCCTAGCTTGATCTGCAACATGTCCACAGCCACTCTCATACCACCCAACCCAGGTATGACAGAGGATAAGGCAGAGTATAGAGAAACAGTGGAATTAAGTGATATCTTACTTTTGCAAATTTTACGAAAAAAACATAACCACGTGAGCACATTGCCAGGGTCCCTCCCTGTGTCTTGGAAAGGGCCTACCAAAATGAGGGGCCCAAAGGTTACAGTTCATCAATTTCACTGTTATTTCACCTCTGATTGGACTACATTTTTTTTATTTACATCTTTATTGGAGTATAATTGCTTTACAATGGTGTGTTAGTTTCTGCTTTATAACAAAGTGAATCAGTTATACATATACATATGTTCCCATATCTCTTCCCTCTTGGATTACATTTTTGTACTATGTGCAAACCCTGCTGCTCTGGTTAAATTTGCTCAGATAAGTTTTGACTTTTATTTTAATGTGCTCTAAATAATCATCTGCTTATCAGATACCAAATCCAGCATTCAGACATTTAAATAAACCTTACTATTTTAGTCCTATCTTTAAAATTGAAGCACTTGGTTTTCTTTAGTTCTCTCTCTCTTATTTCTTTTACAGTTTATTTTATAAACTCAGGATCAGTTTACTTCCATACAGTAGACTGGGTAAATTTTTAATGTATTAGGGTATGGAGTAGAGTTTGTTCTCATTAGGTATTAAAAAATAACCTGTATATACATACACATATTTACATGTATGTGTTTATATGTATATGTATGTATATAAACACACAAATGCAGCCTTGTGTAAAATTTCCAATACAGTTTTTTAAAAATAACATTTAAGTAATATTTATTGGGACTATTCTCTAATTACAAACATAAAATGTATTTAGTACCAAAAACTGGTAATACAGAGATAAACACAGAAGAAAATATTTGTTCATATTGGACCATCCAAAAGATAACCACTGTTAAAAATTTGGTATATGTTCTTCCAGTAATTTCATATGCATATGTAGATATATATTATAGAAAACTATATATACAACATAGACATATATATGTTTTTTACTTAAAAATGGTATTCAATTCAGTTTTAATAGAAAAAACTCAAGTCAGAAAAGAATTAGAATAAAATGTATAACAAAAGTAGTTCCCATTTCCTACCTCAATGTAAAATGTTCCTCCATTTAAATATTTTAAATTGCATTGTATATAAACATTTTACACAAAAAATAATTGACAGCTAACTATTACATACTTATTTCTATTAGTTTTGTATACGTTAATGTTGCTGGTAAGTTAATTGCAATCAATCCTATCAATTTCTTCATTGATTAGAGAAGACAGAGTTTTGAGGGGTTCCTTTTGATATCAGTAATTTTATTAATAATATAATGGGGCTTCCCTAGTGGCACAGTGGTTGAGAGTCAGCCGGCTGATGTAGGGGACATGGGTTCGTGCCCCGGTCCGGGAAGATCCCACATGCCGCGGAGCGGCTGGGCCCGTGAGCCATGGCCGCTGAGCCTGCGCGTCCAGAGCCTGTGCTCCGCAACGGGAGAGGCCACAAGAGTGAGAGGCCCGCATACCGCAAAAAAAAAAAAAAAAAAAAAAAAATGAAATCCAAAGCCTAGAAATACAAGGAAGTTATACCATTGCTCTAACTAGATCTGATGAAATAATTGGGTCTGTAATACTTTGTAGATTTAAAGATCTATTCCTATTATTATGATTACTTTTCTATTTTCAGGACATTTCAGAAATACTTTAGATTGAGACCAATTCTAAGTTAGATGCTATTATAACTGATGCACAATGAAGAGGTGGAGTTTGTCAGCTCATGGTTCAACCTAGCTCTTCTGTGAGTTGAGAAGAATAATTTTATATAGATAAGCCCTGCTCTCTCTATATCCTTGATGCTTAATTCACTCTTCTGGATTGGAAAACTTCAGAAATCTTTCAACTGAGTAACTGGTGGCCAAATTTTAAAATCTCAGGCTTTGGTATAATTCATCTCCTTTCTTCCCTTCTCTTTCCTCCTTTAATCTTCCTCTACACCTCTTTTCCCAACCCTTGCATCCTATAATCAAACACACTTAGTATTAAAACTAGGGACATAGGGAGAGCAATTATACTTTCAAATGTTTCCTTAAAATGAACTCTTAACTAAGTCAGTGGTTAAGATACTGAATCATTGTCTAATGTAGCTGATTTGGTCATTAAGACCACTATTAAGAGCATGAGTATTTCCTCACTTTTGAGTTTAATTTAAGGTATAGTCCCAACACAAGAAATCATCTATGACCTTAAGATTTTATGCAATATAAATTAGATAAATATTTTAAACAACATAGAAATTTTCCTCAATATTTTATGTATTTGTTATAGTCACAAAAGAAACAACCAAAGAGGAATTACAATTGTTAATTTTAAAATATATATAAAATTAGTTTCCTTTTGGTGTGACAAGCATAATTTTAAGTATTTTAGTATGAAGTGGCAAGTTTTCTGTGTAACTAATAGTCTTGTCAATCGCCATTTCTATCTACTGTATCTTTTGACAGTTGGAAGTATTTCAGTCAAAACTGACTTATGTTATCCACACAGTATCACAACAGACAGTAAAATAAAGGATGAGAAAATGGAAGGAAGGTGTGCAGAAGAGAGGAAAGGGAAAGAATTTATGTTTAAATCTTAATCTGTGAATATCTCTTGGACCTAAAATAAATAAGCTGCATTTCTTAACAGCTATCATTGTACTGAAAGGAAAGATTTACCCAAAGGATATAATCTTCCTTAGTTTAGAGAAAAATTATGGTTTCAAGATGCTTAGTTTGTTAGTCTCCTTAATGAGTTGAATTTCAATTTTTTTTTCTTAAATTTATTTGGCTTTATTTTCCATTTACTTTTAAATTAAACCATGTATATATACATATGCATATAATTTCAGTTCTAATATCTCATTGAAATAAACTGTAATCATTAGGATAATATAATTTTGTTGTACTCCTATTAATTATTTATATTTATGTACATAAGTTAACTTATGATCATCTGTATTACTCTTGAACTCACACCATTAAAATGATTCAGTTTATCTTACCTGTATTCTTAATTATGTAGCCATACCGAAATCAACTTCTCTGTCAACTATTATCAGAATGCTAAAATTATTGTTGCGCTTTCCCTGACCTTCCAAGGCAGAGTTGTTCCTTTTTTTCTCCCTCTATGTTTTAATATAACATTTACCATTGGTATTATGGTTACACCTACTTCGGCCTAATGTAGGTGAATTCATAAAAGAAAGCAATCATGTCGTGTTAATATCCCTAATACCAAAGTAGGCTCATAAGTAATATCAATTGACTAATAGATGAATGGTATATACACACGTCCTAATTCTGATTTGTAGTAATTTTAGATTCAAAATAAGAAAGGAATCTTTTATTCCAATCTCAAATATTCACTAGTTCTTCTTTGCATTAAAAAAAACTATTAAAAAAATTTTTAAAGCTATAATAATTTTTAGTAACTGATCTCTATATTGCTAAAATATATTTGATGTTGTTTTTAAAAGGGCAAATCTTATATACAATGAAAAGGCGTAGGGGAAGCTAACAATTTTAAAGGCTCCTTATGTCCCAAATCAAACCAGGTTACACAGGTCGATAGGGTGGAGCTGAAATTCAAACTCAGATCTGGCTGTCTTCGAAACCATGCTTTCTCTTTATGGTATGGTTCGAAGGGGCCTGAGAAAGGTCCTATCTCAAGAATATTTTCCTGGATGATGGCTGAAATCATATCTTTAAAGTTCTGTTTATTTGAAGGTATCTAGTAGACAACATATTCAGCATCATTAGCCTTTAATCCCTGTGTGAATTAGCTCATCAGTTCCTTTAGACATCAGGAGGTAGAAGGCATAAGTCTAATATGCAAGACCCTCTCACAGGAAGGCAAGCAAGCCTTCATGTGCACTTCTGGGCAGCTTTTAGGCAATGTGTTCACCTTGTTAGGAAAAGAGAGGAGTCAGGCTGGGTACTTGTCATCTATTAAGTATTTTCACCTTTGAGGCATCAGCTGAAATTTTGAAACAACAGAATCTGTTCAACACGGAGTTACACATTGTTTTGTAATCATATTATTTGAGATCAAGAGATAGCTATAAGAACACAAATGTCTGTGACATCTCACTCTTGATCTAACGAGTAATGTTTCTTTCAATTAATGAATGCTCATGTCAATGAAAGAAGTGGGCTTGATCTGTCCCAAATGATAAGATGGAAGCTTTATCTATTGGTATGTTCAGCACTATCTGAGATGTCCATATAGTGAATGGCAAAAGTGAGGCACGATATTTGCCAAAGCACCGTTACGGAATAGTCAGGGCGGAAACTTGGTTGGGAAGGGAGAGGTGATAAAGAGCCCAATACCTAAACCCACTTCTCCCTGCCCGAGTTCAGAACAAGTTGAGAGAAAGATGGAGATCAACAGTATTAGTTTTATTAGCAATGAGAGCTGTATTGGAAGTTTGCATCTGAAGCAATAATAAACTTGCTTCTACTTAATTTTATAACTAAATCTTCTTCCCCGTCATAAGCAAAGCAGGAAAACTGAGTCCATCCTTGTGAATCTTAAAGCAAGTGGAAGTAAAGGATATGTGCTTTCCCATAGACAGGCTGACTTTCAAGAAATGGGAGGAAGGGGCTAAACTAGGCTAGACCAGCTCCTTTCCTGATGTGCCAGACTGAGAGCTCACTCCTTGTTCCTCGATACAGTGAAGGGCAGAGAGAGGCCAATGGAAACGTGAGGAATAGGAAATATGTACTCCCACTGATTAGATTTATAGGCTTGATGAGGAAGCAGGGTTAGAGGAAGGTTTTCATAAAAGTAGAAACTCGTACCTGTTCACAGAAGAGCGACTTGCAGCAGAAAGCTTGAAAAGACGCGAGAGATGAAATAACTAAATAAGCGTGGACCTGGAAAAGGTGGGAGAGGATGTGACGATGAGCATAAAGGTGTAGGCTGAAAGAGACAGAAGGAGAATTTTGCCTCATAAGTCAGGAAGGAATAAAACAAGTGTAGGATTGTATATGGATACTTGTATAGCAATGGTTGGAGGTTGAAGTAATCGCTGTTTGAGGACTTCAGTGTCCTGATTGATCTTCTAAAATAAACCTGAGAAGAAGCATAGGCAGAGGGCTGTTTAGGGGCTCGGAGGGACTAGGTAGATTTGAAGTCCACAAATATATAGTATCTCCAGCCCGCCTGGTTCTATGGTTTATTCCAGCAGTTAGCAGTAGCCTGAGCTTGTAAGCATGCAGAATAACGGTAACAAGAGCTAACGTTCATTGGAGGCTTACTGTGAGCCAAGTGTTCTTCTGATTCCCTTACATGAATTACCTCTCTTCATTCTCGTATACCACCCTATAAGGCAGACAGTTATCCCCAATTCATTGATGCTGCACAAAGAGATTCAGTAAGGACCCAAGGTCAGTGTTAGTACGTGATGGTCTAGACCAGAACTCATAGTCACAATGAGTACATGATACTACCTCTTTAAAAAAAAAAAAAAAAAGCATTTATTGAGTGCTTTCTTTGTATCAGGCACTGTTCAAAGTGCTTTAGCTGTATTCATGTGTTTAAACTTATACACAACCTGATAAGATAGTTCTGCTATTTCAGAGGACATACCCATGTTGCTGTGAGGTTAAGTAATATAGGCTAAGATCAGAGAGGAAATAAGAGGTAGAGTTGAGAAGTCAGATTTAACTAATTAACCACTAAGTTATATTGTGCAGTTGAATGGATTCTGGTTTGGGGCATGGCCATGTAGATATGACAGGATGGTGGATGTTAGGGACTTGAGTCATTAAAATAATCAACCATGTGACTCATATTAGTAGGAGAAAAAGTGAGGGCAAAAAGGAGACAATAGATTAGGAACAACTTGCGGGATCCCTGGACTTGAGATCTTTAGGGAATCAATCTTATGGTCAGTAAAAATAAGAATGTGAGAACTAGTAGACTAGAAAGTTAAGAGGGAGAGATATTGGTGTCTAAGCTTACTGAATTATTAACACAGAGCAGGTCTGGACAACGGGTTTTTGTAGAGTGTGGCTAACACTGTGTAAGGGTGAAGGTCAGTGAAGGTGAAGGAGTCAAAGAACTGTGAAGATAAACTATTGGAATGGTTGCCCATCTGTATATGAAATCACCTAAAATTATGCCAAAACACATAGTCAAAGGAAAGCCTGAACCACGGTGCCAAAGGCTATCATGAATACGGGGAGAATGACCAGCAAGTCTGGGACATAAGGAGGGAGAAAAAAGAGATATTCAGACCGCAAGAAGGTAGATTTGACAGTGGTTTGAAAGTGACATTGGAGAAAGGAGATGATGCAAATCTCTCCCTGGTCACTGTGATACAGGGAAATACTGAAATGTTTTGCTCAGTAAGGCAGCAAAGGAAGTGGTGCTCTCGAGGAGAAGGCAGCTTCAATTGTAATAAAAAAAGGTAGAGAATGTATTTATTGAAAAGCTTGAGGGCATAGGGAAGTGGGTTAGCATAGACTGGAGACGGGATCCACAGGGCAAGGCAGAAAGAATTATAGGCAAGGGAATTAGGAGTGTTGGGAAAAGTAACAGGGTTTTGAGGATGAGTATACCAGAAAATGTAAAGGAGAGCTGTGATTAATTTAGCAAAAATTTATTTGGGCATAATCAATTTGACCAAAAAACAAATAGACAAATAGTTGCTTGATCCAGCTATCTCCTGTTAACGGGGAAATTTAAGTTGCTGTGCTTATGTTTTAATTTCAGTTAGCACAGTGATATTATAGACTGGAAGTGAATTATGGATTAAAAAGTACAAGGGCAGTACTATTTCCTCAAATCTTGAAAAAAAAAATCACATACAAAGTTGTAAAACAACCCAGTAGTACACCCATAAAAGTAGAGACTAGACTATTATTCATTTTAGACCAGATCAGTTTTTTTCATCAAAATATTAATTGGCCAACTTCTTTTGAAAAAATTACTTTTCTGCTAATTATTTTGTGGCCAAATTATGTTACCACTGGAGGGGCTTACAGTTTAAGTAGTAATAAAAGATAGTAGGGTTGTAAAGCATATTGGGTGGGATTTTCCAGGCTCCCTACCATCGAGGAGACCAGAGCAAAATAGGAAAGCAAAAAAGATAACATAAAAAAGTTAAGATAAAATTTTTATTGGAGATAACATACAGAAAAGTAAAAAAATCCTAATCACCCAGTTCAGTTGTCACAAAGTGGCAGGTATAATCTGTACCTAACAGGTACTAATTAATAGTTTCCATACGAGAAGCCACAGGTCTTCAGAACAAAACTACGCGAGAGCACAGTGATCTGAAAATGCGGTGGTCTTTAGGATATGGACGCAAGACTGTAGCCAACCAGATTAAGGCAACATAGCATTCCATGCCCACGAGGCAGTCAGTCCTATACTTCGATACAATTTAAAATGACTTTCTCTTGTTTGCTTAAAAAAATCCTTCTTCAAAGACTCGTGGGATAGCAGTTTTTTGCAGAGCCCCATAGAACACTGGGAATAAAGTGTGACAAATGCTCCATGCCACTGGTACCTTTTCTTTAACGAAAGAAAATTTTCATTTACTTGCCTGTTTCTATAATGCCAAGTATTTTTCTTTTAGCAACTAATTGTCTTGGAAGTCATCTTTTAAACCCAAACTATGGAATCATTTTCAAATCAAATCATCTGTAGAAGAACCAAGCAAGGGAAAACACTAGGTTTCCAGAGGGAGTAGAAAACAGGTGTATAATGGAAGGTTTCTAGGGGGATGGTGGTCATAAAAACATCCTTCATAAAAACATGTTTCTTCTATTTTCCTTAGGGGATTCAGGCTTCCTTTGTGTGTATGATGAGCCGGTTCAGAATGTATGGAAATCGTATATCAGAGGAATCACAATAGGGAGTTTTCAGATCACTGTGAATGGAGTTTCCACTTCCACGGCTCTACTGAGAATAACTCTTGATCGGGTCACCCAGGAATCTCCGAATTATAATTTCATGTGACCTCTCAGAGGTCTGCACACTGCTCACCACACCCATGATCTTGTAACCTTCTTTGGCCTTAGTGACACTACAGTCAGCTTTTCCTCCCACTCTTTGGTCATTTCTTCTCACTTTTCTTCAATAATTCTTGTGTATCTTGTTTACTCTGTCATATGAGTGCATATGTAGTTTTTTTAAATATCAAATTTATTTAAGTTTCTGTTCCTTTGTACATCGTCTTGTTTTCTGGGAATGTCTTTCCTCACTTTACACACCAAACAAATCCCTTCTCCTCTTTCATGATCCGGCTCAAACACCAGACATCTTATGCCCACAGAATGCACTACTCCCAGGATGGCTATCTCTCCATGTCAATACTAATTTCAGTATTTTATAATTATTTATAAAGGCTGTGACTCAAATGGAAAGACAGAAAGCAAAGCCAAAGCTGGAGAGACTGCTAAGATAGCAGACAAAAGAGAAGGTAAAGGAAGCCACACTGGTGGTGGGTAGATGGGGTTTACTGCAGGTTGGGGAAAGGAGAAGGTCTAGAGAAATTACGTAAGTGGGAAAACAAGCCACTTGCATCCAGTTCTTGCAGGGATCAGTAAAAGACTGACCTGACATTTACAGATAAAGAGAGAAAGGAATTGTTTAATGGGGAAGATTTCCCAGAAAATCTTTTACATGAAATCTTTCTCAGAAATTCTTTCAAAATGCAATATGGTTAAAGGGAAATCCTGACTGGGGAAAGACAACAAAATATTCTTTCAGTCCCAAGATTTTTTGAGTCATCATGATATTGCTATAGTTTGGAAGCCTCAAACCAGCCTCCACTTCTTTTTTCTTCCTCACATTCAATGGATTACAATATGATTTCTGCCACAAGAACAGAATCTGCTTCTGCAGAGGTCACCTGTCACCCTCTAATTACCATTCCAGGTGTACAGTGTCTGTCCTTATGCTGTTCCACCCTCCCTGACATCTGACCCCGGTGACCTCCTCCATGAAACCACCTTCTCCCTGATGTCCTGCCCCCACCCCCACCCCGCTGTTCGCTCTTTCCATTGACCTTCACTTCGTGAGCTTCCCTTCTCCCATTTACTTCCTATATACATATCCCTAAGACTTCTTAGAAAAAAGTCCCTCAGTCTCTAGTCTCCCCTTCAGTGACTCCATCCATTTTCACACCTTCAGCCATTTTTATTCAGAAAACGCTCCGGTTGCTAGCTATGACCTCTTTCCTCAGTTGCAGACTGCTCCGACAACGCCACACTGGACCTTTCAACCTGAATGCTTTGTGGGAAGCTCAGTCCTAACATCCCCCAAACAGAGATGAACATTCCCACATAACTGCTCTTCTTGTGAACTCTTGCTGGGGTTCTAAAGGCAAGATTTTCTGTAACTCCACACTCCCTTATATTCGTCGTCTTCTTTTTTTTAAACATCTTTATTGGAGTATAATTGCTTTACAATGGTGTGTTAGTTTCTGCTTTATAACAAAGTGAATCAGCTACACATATACATGTATCCCCGTATCTCCTCCCTCTTGCGTCTCCCTCCCACCCTCCCTGTCCCACCCCTCTAGGTGGTCACAAAGCACCGAGCTGATCTCCCTGTGCTATGCGGCTGCTTCCCACTAGCGATCTATTTTACATCTGGTAGTGTACCTTATATCTTGATTAACCTATTATCCATGTCTTTTGATTCTGTTTCTATAAAATACTCCCTTTCCATGTCATTCTTCTATTTCCACTGGTCTTTCTTCTTACTTCTGAATAAACAGGCTTTGCTTCCTTTTACAGCCTTCTGGTCTTGTATCACTTATTCAGATAAACATGGATTGATTGTCTACTCTGAGCCAGGTATTGAGATGGGTAATAAGTCAGGATTCTCAGCTCTTCTTTAAAAACAAAACTAAGCTAATGCCTAGGCACGTGCTTCAAAGATTCCACCTGAGTTGATCTAGGGTGGAGCTTGGACATAGTAGTTTTCAAGTTGCCCAAATGAACTTACTGTGTAGCCAGAGTTGAGAACTACAAACTTAAGTATATAAACGTCAGGAAAATGGGCGTTATTCTTACCCTGATGGAGCTTAAATTCTAGTTGGGGAGGTAGACATTAAAGAACAAATAGTCATATATGTGAATAACTTAAAGTGATAAGTGCCATGAAGAAAATGAACAGGGAACTTTGGGGGAAATAATATAGTAGGACAATGTGTACGGGTTCACAAAAGGTCTTTCTAAAGGAGTGATATTTAATGTGAAGCTTTAAGGATGCATATAATTTGGCCAGGCAAGTAAGCAGATGGAAAAAACATTTTTGATGAATTTGAGTCATGGAAGAGCCTGGCATGTTTTGAGGAAATGAAAGAAAGCCAATGTGGATGGTGTGTAGTGACGGATGGTTAGAGTGGCTTAAATGAGATTGGAACAGAACAAAGGACTTTGTTAAGAACTTGTTAGGTTTTCTTAGGTGCATTGAAAAACGATAAAGTCTTTTTCTTTTTAAGATTTTTTTTGATATGGACCATTTTTAAAGTGTTTATTGAATTTGTTACAATGTTGCTTCTATTTTATGTTTTGGTTGTTTGGCCATGAGGTATGTGGGATCTCATCTCCCCAGACCAGGGATCGAACCCACACCCCCTGCATTGGAAGGTGAAGTCTTAACCACCGGACGGCCAGGGAAGTCCCCATTTATAGTCTTTTAGGGACCAAAACCATTTTTTTATTTGTAGTTATTACTCTGGCTTCCCTGTAGAGGGTAAGAGGGGTTCAAAGCAGAGCAGATGGAGGGGGACTAAATATAAGTTTGAAGCTTGTTTTAGGGTAGTTTTAGGTTCGCAGCAAAATGGAGTGGAAGGTCTAGAGATTTCCATGTACCTCATGCCTCTGTACATTTCTTCATCTAGATTTGCCTCTTCTGGACAGTTTACATAAATGGAATTATACAGTATGTGGTATTGCATCTAACTTATTTAGCATAATGTTTTTGAGATTCTTCCATGTTATAGTATATGTAAGTATTTCATTTTATTGTTGAATAGTGTTCCACTCTATGGGTAACTGCATTCTGTTAATTTATTAACCTGTTGATAAACATTTGGATTACATCGAATTTTTGGCATCTGTGAATAACGCCACTATAAACATTTGCATGCAAGTCTTTGTGTGGACATATATCTTCATCTCTCTTGTATCAATTCCCAGGAATGGGATTGTTGTGTTATATGTTAAACATGTGTTTAACTTTTTTAAGATAGGCTGTTTTCTGAGTAATGTTAGGTTCACAGCAAACTTGAGCGGGAAGTTGCCATATAAAGTCAGTCCTGCATATCCTCAGATTCTGCATCCGTGGATTCAACCAACCATGGATTCAAATATTCAAAGAAAAAAAACCCAGAAAGTTTG
This sequence comes from Delphinus delphis, assembly GCF_949987515.2. NCBI lineage: Eukaryota > Metazoa > Chordata > Mammalia > Artiodactyla > Delphinidae > Delphinus > Delphinus delphis. Next base: position 168,505,995 of record NC_082683.1, on the reverse strand, counting down.
AAAAAGCAAAACTTGAATTTGCTGTGCATAGGCAACTGTTTACACAGCATTTATATTGCGTTAGGTATTATAGGTAATCTAGAGATGATTTAAAGTATTGGGGTGTGTGTGAAGATTATATGCAAATACTACACCATTTTCTATAAGGGATTTGAGCGTCCTCGGATGCTGGTATCTGCGGGTTTGGTGGGGGGGATCTTGGAACCAATCCCCTGAGGATGCCAAGGGACGACTGTACTGTCTACACCCCTCCCACATCATTACCACCCAAAGTCCATAGTTTATATGAGGGTTCACTCTGGGTGAAATATTACACCCTACTCTCATCTTGCTTGTATGGTTTCTGAGGAACAACTGCATGTAGTTCTTATCTTTCCTTCTTTATAAGTGAGGTGTTTATCCCCTCTGCTTCTTACAAGATTTTTTATCTTTGATTTCTTGAAGTTTGAATATGATATGCCTAGGTGTAGGGGTTTTTTTCATTTTGTTTTGCTTTGTTTTGTTTTTTGGCATTTATCCTGCTTGGTGTTCTCTGAGCTTCTTGGATCTGTGATTTGGTGCCTGACATTAATTTGGGGGAAATCCTCAGTCATTGTTACTTCAAATAATTCTCCTATTCCTTTCTTTCTTGCTTCTTCTTCTGGTTTTCCCATTATGTGTATGGTAGACCTTCTGTAGTCGTCCCACCATTCTAGGACATTCTGTTACATTTTTGTCAGACTTCTTTTGCTTTGCTTTGCTTTTCCATTTTGGACATTTCTGTTGATATATCCTTTCCTCAGCCATGTCTGGTCTCCAAATAAATCCATCAAAGACATTCTTCATTTCTGTTACAATGTTTTCGATCTCTGACATTTCTTTTTGATTTCTACTTAGAATTTCCATGTCCCTGCTGTCATTGCCCATCCATTCTTGCATGCTGTCTACTTTATCTGTTAGATGCCTTATCTTATTAATCATTGTTATTTTGAATTCCTGGTCTGATAATTGCAATACCCCTGCCGTATCAGAGTCTAGTTCTGATGCTTGCTCTGTCTCTTTCAACTGTGTTTTTTGCCTAGGTTTCCACTGGGTCTGTTTCTATACGCTTTGTGCACCAGTAGGGCCTGCTTCAGACTTTTACCTTCTAAAGGAGAATGTGAAAATCAACAGACCACATCATATGTAGAATTAAGTGCAATCTTGCAACCTTCTAGAATTTGGCCTCAATTTATCTTCACAAGCTCATTTCTGACTATAGCTTCATGCTTAAACTGGCCAAAGTGATGTTCACTGAACAGTGGCCTATGTTTTCCCACAAATATGTCTTTGATTTTACCCTTCCCTTAGCCTGGACTACCTTTCTTCCTTTTATTATTGCCAAAATTTGGGCTTCCCTGGTGGCGCAGTGGTTGAGAGGCCGCCTGCCGACGCAGGGGACACGGGTTCGTGCCCCGGTCCGGGAGGATCCCACATGCCGCGGAGCCGCTGGTCCTGTGAGCCACGGCCGCTGAGCCTGCGCGTCCGGAGCAAGACAATTATTGCCAAAATTCTACCCATCTTTAGAACAAATTCAAATACTTTTTCCACACGGTTTTCTAAAGGGTATATTTCTTTACCATAACTTTTGGTGTATACTTCTTTTAAACAGTTATTAAAGGACACTTACTACAGGCTGGTTGTGTTATTGTCAGTCATAAAATCATTCTCCCCATGCCCCCTCCGAGAACAGCTTGATGGGAGTGATCACTTTTTATTTATCTCTGTACCCACCTTAGATCCAGCAAAGTGTTTCTAAGTTAGAAGATGCTCAATATTTATTGAATTAAATTAGTATATGGAGAATGGTATCTTATTTAAATTTCTTCATTTTAATCAACATTTCATGAGAATATTTTAACATATAATAATGATTAGGATATCCGAATGGTTTATAAAAATCATTTGTTAACCTAATAAAACTGGCTATATCTGGGGGCTCTGCATTTAACGTACCCCCTCTATAATTTGACTGAAGACATTTAAACATATTATTTCTTAATGGAGTGAAAGACGAGAAAAAGCATTTGTAGTTTAAAAAAAAAACAAAACTCTTGCCTTAGATAGATAAGAACCATACCAAATATATCCTTTGTGAATCCCTAATGTTTCCATGAAATTATTATTCCTTCTGGGATGCTGTATCTGAGGGTTAACATGACTGTTGTCTGTATCTGAGAAATGACCATGTTTCCTTTTAGTTCTCAGCAAGAGTAATTGAATGTAGACTATCTTACTAAACGCTGGCCTGTGACAGTGTGTTAACACTCTGTCTCCTAACGGCAGGGCAATTATTTGCGGAGTGGGATTTTTATAAATCCCCTGGCACTAGTATGTCCCGATAATTATGATGAAGAGCATTGGTCAGTGTTGATTCAGCAGTCCCCACCCCGGCAAATATTTCATTCGCAGTTCCCTGGCCCACTTCCACTTTTCTAGTTATTAGAGACCTTTACTACTCTTCTGTGCTTGCCTAGTGTCTTATATTTTAAAAGCATTTTTTACTAAAACTTAGAACTCAAACATATTTTAGACAGCCCGCCATTTAGAATTGTTCATCTCTCATGATATTCACAAAATCTGGTTCATGGGGCAAGAAAATACTTCTTTAAAATCTTTTTTTTTAATTGAAGTATAGTAAAATTTACAATGTTGTGTTAGTTTCAAGGGTACAACAAAGTGATTCAGTTATACATATTATTTTCCATTATAGGTTATTTTAAGATATTGAAGGGAAAGATACTCATTATTTTATAATAACTTATAAGGGAAAATAATCTGAAAAAGAATATATATATAACTGAATCACTTTGCTGTACACCTGAAACTAACACAACATTGTAAATCAACTATACTTCAATAAAAAAATTTTTTTAAAAAATTGAGTATAGTTCCCTGTGCTATACAGTAGTTCCTCGTTGTTCACCTATTTAATATATAGTAATGTGTATTTGAAGAAAATACTTTTTGCTGTGTTATTGTCATTTGCAAAAGTAAAACTTGAATTCTCCCACGTACCCTGTAGAGTTCTTCATTCCTAGAATAAGCAGTTACTTTGAAATCATGAGAAATTACTGTTTCTAATCTGATAAAATCTGAAATTGAAGCACTAGTAATCATGCTATGGGAATTATAGGCGTACCTGGTCAAATTCTTTTTATTTTACAGAAACTCGTTTTAAAAGTAAACCTCAATAACAAAGAGAAGAGAAAAAATTAGACTTTGGCTTCCCACAGGCAATTACAAAATAAAGGTCAGTGTATGAGTGGAAAATGACGATAAAAACATTCTTCATGAAATACAGCAGTAGATGCTCCAAATATAACAAGTATATCCATTTGTTTTCAAGTCAACTGCATTTTTTAAAGTACTTGCCCTTAGAATTCTTCAGTAGAAGAATAAAAACTGAGAAGAAAAGAGCCAACTGATATGATAGATTGTTAGAAATATGGAATGGTTCAAAATATTAATGTAATGCTAAGGGTGACCGGGTAACAAATGGTACATTTGCTCGCTGTTCAACCTGGCATAATTAATATTCTAGGTCATGCTTAAGTTCCCATGATGGAAGGTCTGAAGGGGGGAAATTCAAGAAAAATATATATCTATTATGTAACTCATTGCCTTTTTTTTTTTCCTTTCATTTTGACGAGTCAGAATCATAGCCTTTAAAAAAAATCAGTGCTTTCACACCTCATTTGCTGTATTCACCACTGGGCCACCAGTCAGCAGCCGGGCCTGATACAGGGAGGTCAGTAAGAAGCTATTAGCAGAGTCCTCTCCTGAGATTTCTTGGGTCTTATTGAGTTGAATGTTAGCATGACAGTACTGCAAATAACTCAGTTGTAGGCTTCTTTTTTTTTTTTTTTTTTTTAACAGTTAGCACAGATTTCCCCATAGTGTTGGTCACTCTAGAAAATTATTGCTGAAAATGAAGTCCCCAAAGCTAGCTTGGCATTAGCCCTCCTAAGTTGTGAAAAATGTGAAAACGGAAAAATATGTCATAGTCCCCGAGGATTAACTTTGTCTTCTGTGACTCATAGTAATACTTTTTAAAAAATCCATAGCAAACCATTATTCACAAAGTGGCTTACAAATTAATGAAATATAGCAATTGAGATAATAGTTCGGGTTGTTTTGTTAACTTAAAGAAATAATAATTAAATGGATACTATATTAATGTAAGTAGATAGGGTCTCTGCTTGCTGTAGGGATTGAGGGGGGCTGGACCGTTTTCATTGACAAAAGTTAGCCAAATGTATTAAATTAATTTCTGAAATACTGACACCTTGAAGATTTTAAATGATACATTTTCCATTCAATTAAAATATATTTTCTATCTATATATGATTTAAATTGCAAAGAGAATACACATGAGGAGATCTCCATATAGGTTGCAAAATATAATTTAAGAAAGCTATCATGTCTACTGATCTATTTGCATTTCCCATCTAGCCTATGTACACATGTGCATGCAAATGTGAAGGAGATCAAGGAAGATTTCTAATGGGGGTAAAGTTAATAGCTGGTAGCAGTTATTCAGGTAGATAGATATTTTTAAATGGTAAATTATAATCTAGTTATATTGTATGCATTTTACCATTTTAATCTGTAAGATTATGGAAATGATAAACTAACAGACTTCAGTTAATTAGGTCATCACTAAACAAAATGGTATTCTCTTATATCTCTTTCATAGACTATGTAGATTTAGTTCTATTTTATGTCAGAATAGTCTTTTTAGTATAAAATTTATTGTTTTTCTCTCATTACAATTGATATAGTCTCATCTTAGAAAATCACCCTAAAAATCATCTTAAAAATTACCATCCACTTAAAAATTACTGTTCACCAAAAGCTATTTTGAATACATATGTGTATTAATTTTCTTACATTAACATCATTAAAAATATCTGTTTACGTGTCCACCTTGTTCTGTATTTAGTATTATAGTAAGAGAACGTTAACATGACATTAAAAACGGCTTATACAATGCCTATAATGTTTCCAATACTTTTATCTTATGTAAATTGTATAGGGAAAAAAGTCTCAAAGAAGAGCCAATCCAAGAAAAAATTTAAATAGGTAAATATATTTACATTAACTTTTTCCTTAGCGTAGGAAAAACTTGAATTGGAGATGACTCAGTGGGTCTGTGATAATTTAGTTCTAGATCACAATGTATTCAAAAGCAAATTAAACCTGAAGTGTTAAGAAAGATGAAAAGGATATAATCTATAATTTTGAAGGAAGTCAATCAGATTTTGAAATAAACTCAAACATTTTACTAAAATATTTATGTGGCTTGAGAAAGTAAGAGTAAAATAGAGACTTTATGGGCCTTTCTGAACAGTGCATTGTTTTTCTACATGAGCATTTAGCATTCATTTTTTGAGTGTCTACTGTATGTTAAGAACTTTGCTAAGCCCTGGAGATGCAAAAATACCTAAAATAGAGTCCCTGTGCTCCAGCGGCTTGCTTAGGGAAGATGGACACACACAAAGATAATTTTGAAACAATGTAATAAATAGTGTGATAGAGTTGTCCCCAGGCTATTAAGGAAGCATTGGGGATAGGACACGGAATCTAGCCTGAGTTGGTATTAGATAGAGGTTTATACTTACTGAGGAGTTAGGCTAGAAATATAAAATTTCCTAGGATAGTTTTTCAAATACAACTACCATAGGTAGTCATAATACTTTGGACTTGCTTATTCCAAGAGGTAAATATAACAACCAGAAATATTTATGGGTATGATGGTGGCATGAGAGAAAAGCACATTTTTAGGAAAAAACAGAGAGGTTTAATGGATACATTCTTTACATTAGTCTAGAATGTCTACAGAGCAACTAAACAAGTCATCCTATCGTTTAAAATATAGCTTTTCTTTATGAATATGCATTTGTATATAGGAAAGGAATAAAAATATAGTTCTAAGCAGTTTGTATATTCAAAGATCATTGAATTTTCAGAGAGTGGAATGTGCTAAACCTGAATTTAACATTTATCCTGCATACATCTATTGAACCTCCATTGCATAGCAGTCACTGTGTTAAATAAGTCTGGACTATTTTGACGCAGTGTGTGACAAGATCAGTGATAGACAGCAAGGGTAATGTGATGATATAGAAATAATGCTCCTAACCATGTGAATGCAACTCATTAAATACAGGGTGTTATTTTGAATGATTGTATACATATGTATACACATACATACATATACACACATGTATGTTTGTATATTATATATATATATATATATACATATACCAGTTTATTATTTTAAAGAACTTAAAATGGTGGCCATTAATTAGGCTGTATAATGAATAATCTTTCAAATAATCAAATATTTATTAAATTCATACTTTGTACCTGAAACTGGTTCAAGCATTATATATTTGAGTTTGTGTGAGTGAACATATAACTTACAGAGCTGGTTAAGTATACATATACATAGTTAATGGTTAGAATACAAAATGAATGCCTTAAGGTCCTGTTATTTTTTTCTCAAATACAATTATATCAAATATGCCATGTGTAGCAGATAGAAACTATGGTTTCTATTAGTTGTTTTTAACATGTTTAGTCTTCAACCATGAATCATTCTGAAATTGTTGGTCTGGAGACAAAGTATATTTTGTAATATCCTTAGACTAAGGTCCTCCTCTAGTTAAGAACTAGAGTTGTAGTTTAACATAGTCCTTAAACATATGAAAATTTGTATGGTGCAATTTTATCTTCCCTTTATTCTATGTGAAAATGAAGGATAAAAATCAAAATGATGGGCTTCCCTGGTGGCTCAGTGGTTGAGAGTCCGCCTAACGATGCAGGGGACACGGGTTCGTGCCCCGGTCCGGGAAGATCCCACATGCCGCGGAGCGGCTGGGCCCGTGAGCCATGGCCGCTGAGCCTGCGCATCCGGAGCCTGTGCTCCGCAACGGGAGAGGTCCCGACAGTGAGAGGCCCAGGCCCGCGTACCGCAAAAAAAAAAATAAAATAAAAATAAAAAAATAATCAAAATGATGTTGTTCTTCTTTAGGTTCCAGGTATATACAACTCACCTTTCAGAAAAGATCCTGATCCATGGGAGTTGCGGTTACAGCAGGCAAAGCCTTTAACACACCGAAGACCTAAAGTGAAGACGAAGCACTCCGTCAGCCTTAGCAGCTGGCTGGCTTGCACAAGTGCCCGGTCCTTTTCTCGGTCCGGAACTCTACCACCCATTGATAGGAAACGATGTCAGGTACTCATTAGTCTTTTTTTTTTTTTCAGTTTAACTTTTCTGCCTTCGTACTTTTATTATTCACTTTTTTCTTTTTTATTGGAGTATAGTTGCTTTACAATGTTGTGTTAGCTTCTGCTGTACAATGAAGTGAATCAGCTATATGTATACATACATAAGAATTGTGTCAGTGATCGTATTCTGTTTTTTTAAAAAAAGTTATTGTTTTGTCTTTGTGGCACGAAAAGAAAATTATTTTTTTACAGAATCTAATTTTTTTTTTTTTTCGCTGTGCTGTGCAGCTTGTGGGATCTTAGTTCCCTGACCAGGGATTGAATCTGGTCCATGGCAGTGACAGTGCCGAGTCCTAACCACTGGACTGCCAGGGAATTCCCCAGAATCTAATTTTAAATAATAAAAATGAAGTACATTTAAAATATATATCAAAGAAATAAATATTTCCTTGGCATTGAATTTTATTGTTCTGGGTGTGAAATTAACACGTAGGATGTTTGGCTAGGATGTAGCCTTTTTATGTAACAATACTGTAATAACTGTGCTTGTTATAACCTGTTGTTGCTAGAAAAATCCTATGTATTATCAAATTTATCTAACTTAGCCTCTCATCTGGTGGTTCATATGATTCTATACATTTGTAAACATAATTTGCATGGGAGTCATTTAAAAAGTATAAGCTGGAGAATTAAAGAGGGCCCAAAACAATGCAAAACTCAAGCAAAGACAAAATCTTCACTCTGGATTAGAGTATAGCATGATTGGCAAATGACTTCCTAGGGCTAAAGGGTGGAGTGGGATGGGTTGTGATGATTGTCACTGTCCTAGAAGTTCCAGAGAGCAACACTTCTGTCACCCCCAGAACTGCTGCCTCTTAGCTTCTTACACAGGCTTGCCTCTGTGTATCTATTGCTGTATAATAAATTATATTACATTTATGTATAAAGCCTGATGGCTTAAACCAACACACGTTTCTTTTCTCACAGTTTCGGTGGGTCAGCGTTGTGGGTACAGCTTAGGTGAGTGCCTCTGACTCAAGATCTCTCATGAAGTTGCAGTCAAGGTGTCAGCCGGGACCATGATTTCATATAAAAGCTTAGCTGTGGAGGAAGGAGAGGAGGGTAGGGAGATCCTCTAGTAGGGTCACTCACATGGTTGGTTGTTTTCCTGTCTCTGTCTCTCCTCCCTCAGTCTCTATAGCGCTCCCCTCCCTGGAGGAGGAAGTGCCAAGCTTCTAATCACTTGGTCTTTCTGGTGACCAGTCTCACCCAGAGGCTATCTAGGGACTCCAGCCTAAGTCACCTTATTAGCTTAAACTCAGGTGTATTCTTGTTATGAGTAACAAAAGATACTCCTATCATCGGGAAATTGCAAAGGTTTTAGGAGCTCTGTGCCAAGAACCAGGGACAAAGACCAAATATATATATATATTTTTTCGTACGCGGGCCTCTCACTGTTGTGGCCTCTCCCCTTGCGGAGCACAGGCTCCGGACGCACAGGCCCAGCAGCCATGGCTCACGGGCCCAGCCGCTCCGTGGCACATGGGATCTTCCCAGACCGGGGCGCAAACCCGTGTCCCCTGCATCAGCAGGCAGACTCTCAACCACTGTGCCACCAGGGAAGGCCTATATTTCTTATTATACCCACAATGGTGTAAATATAAAGACACATGGAAAATACATATACATTTATATAAAGGTATACATTCATATGTATGGGGAATACACATCTGTATGGAAGATTTTATATGTGTATATATACATACACATATACATATACAGGTACACATACCCACATGCATACTCGTAAGGTACATTTATCTAACATACCACAAAATAATTATCCCTGCTAATTGTTTCCTTTCCCTTTCCTTCTTTCCCCATCTCCTTCCTCCTTACCCCTGGTCGTCCTCCCCCACCCCCATTATATCCTCTCATCCTTCTTTTCCTTCTTTCTCTTATTTTTCCTTCTTTCCCATCTTCTCTTCCCACCTTCTCTCTTATCATCTTTGACTTCTTCCTTTCTCCCTTCCTTCCCACTTTTTTTTTTTCTTTCCTTTCCTGTTTTCACAGAATGGGATTCTTAATGTGGTTTTCTTTGACTGAACCCCATTTCCTGTACTTATCTATAATAAAAAGGTACCCACATCACTGGGGACATTTGAGATTATATATACTACAGTCCAAATGATACTATTTATACTCTAACAGTCTGTCTGCACTTGTGAGGTGAATTTCTTAAATGTGTGAGACAATAATAGCAAGTTTAAAAGTTTTTTCACTATTATTTAAGCTTTGAGAAAAGTTTATAAATACAAGATGACTCTAATGTGGGTTATTAAAAATATAGAAGAATATAAGTATATTTGACTCATAATTGGACTTGATTGAAGGCAAAGAAAGTCAAATATTGGAGAACTGTAGCTAAGAGCCCACGAAGTCTCATAGGTTCAGGTTGAATCCTGAATGGTCTACACCTTCTAGGAATTAGTATTTGGAAATGAGTACAATGAGCAGAGTGAAATTTGGGATGCTACCTCATTCCAGGTATGATTGGTATAAGTGATCACTTGAGATCTAAGAGTCTATCCACAGAAATAGAAGTCAACAGAAGCTTTGGCATAAGAGAACCTTGACAGTAGAGGCCAAGTTTGCTGACTAGGAAGGTGGTCCATTAAGCTCAAAGGCAAGACATTAATTGTCTAAGATATAAATGTATGGATCAGGCACGGAAACATAGAAAATAGACATAGACATAGAAAAATGGACATTCTTAAGGAGGATTGTGGTCATGAAGATTATAGTTAATGAAAAAAGAAGAGTGGGTCTATTTTATTCTAAATTTTGCTGCTTAAGTAGGGCTTCCTCTTTCATTTCCTAATCTTGTTGGAAATAGCAAGTTCCAGAACAAGTAGTGGAGTAAGCCTCAAATGGGTGCGTGTTATATTGATACATCAACAAAGGTCAGACGGCAGAGATTGGCCACCAAGAAGACTTTATTCCTTGTGAATGCAGGCCCCTTCAAAGTCATAGCCTTGGTCTTTCGTTTATATACTTGATGCTACTACTGTTCAAAATCTTTTTCAAACTCCTCTAGAAACTAAAAGTAAGAGCAGTAAGATAATAATAAAGCTAGGAGTACAATTTTTGCATATTTACTAGGTTCTAAGTACAATGCTAAGAGTGTTACTTATATTGTCTTATGTATCTTAAGGGCAATTTTGTGAGATAGTTATTATTCCATCTTACATACGAGGAGAAGAGGTCTAGAGAAGTAATTTGCCCCTAATAACACAACCAAATATTATTTTGCAAACCACAGAATTTGTCAAAGTGAAAGATTAAAAATCTATAGAAAATATCCTCTTTTGATTTCTTAATCCTGAACTTGGAATCATGTTACTGTATCTTTAAAAAGTAAAGTTCCAATAAAAATCCATTAACTACTTTCAAATATAGCAATCCTCCTATCCAGCTGTGAAAAGTACTAGATGATACTTATTTGCCATTTGTGTTATTTACGGTCCATGACTTTTATGGTAACTGGTTCCTATTATTGGTTTCTATTAATGTAAAACATAAGTGAACATAAATGAGGCGTGAATCATTTCTTTTTATTAGCCCCCCAGTCTTCACTCAGTGCTTGCAGTAACTCCAGCTGCGTCTTGTTAGTGATAACCTATTTAAAGAAGAGATCTTTAAGGACAAGGGATATGATTAGAAATCTTTGTCTATTTTATATCACTTCTCTCCTGCACAACAAAGGTGGCAAAAACAAAATGTAATCGATGGCACAGCAAAATCTCGAGCCACCTCTGATTTGTATTGTGTTTCATATGATACTAACTAGATAACCAGTGGGTTCTAGTAACTAATATAAGTAACTACTAATTTAAAGGTGGAATATGTTGTAAACCCCTTCACACCATTTCAACTTATGAACTTTGCTATATGTTTGTGTCATTAAATGGTCGCTATTGTATCAGAGTTATTAAGCAATAGAATTTAGAATTTAAATAAAAACACTTAAAATAATTTAAAATATGGCCCTTCTATATTTTGGAGGAGGCCACCAGTTAAATGTAAGATTTGGCATTCACCTAAAAGCTTTATTTTAATGAAAAAAAAAAACTTGCCGTCTGATTTCTATCTATTTGAAAACTGTGCCCAGGGTCTTTTCTAATATTTTTGCTTACTCAAAATGGGAGCGAATTCTTTTTAAATTATAAGAAACGTGCTTTTTAAAATTAGAAAACAAAGCAACTCTTATAACTACAAGTTAACTAGTTCTAGCATGAAAACTCTTTTGATGTAAGTGGGGAAAATTCTGCCTAATTTAAAACATTTTTAGTATAATCACTTGCACTTGTGTGAACGTTTCTTGAAGATGTGGTGCTCTTACTTCATGTGTTTTCTAATTCAGAGAAGAATAAGTTGTTCTTTAAAAACAACCTAGTAAATACTACTTGTTATTCTTTGTAGATATTCAGTAGCCTTGGTCATAAATCACAAGCTATCTACCTCATCCTTTCTTGTCAGGGACCCTTCCGCGATGTCGCTGAAGTGTGGGAACAGCGCTACAAGCCTCTGGAACCGACTCTGCGAGTGGCCGAACCGATGGATGGGCTAAATGAGGCCAGAGCACAGCTCCAGAGACAGGAATGGACGCGAAATGTGAATGACAATATGTGAGTTCTTAGCTTAAAAGAAGTAGCTGTACCATGTTTGGTGCCTGAAGTATTTTTAATATTTACTATTTCCTAGTATTGTAGAGAATCTTTTATTTGTGAGAAAAGGAAGAACCACCCCTGACCTATTCAGAAGCAACCATTTTTCAATATGCAAGTGTTTTAGATAAGGTCGATATTGACGACGATATTGATTTTATACACATACACACACACACACATACACACATACATACATATTACTCAAAGGAAAAAAGGAAAGAATGAATGGCATCTCACAGGGATAAGTGACCACTATCCATGCATCTGTGAAGATAATTTCCCTAATTATCCAGTGAAAGTATTCATATTTCTGATGCTTCTATAATAAGATCCAACAGAACAAAAACATTTTTCTTAAAGTGAACTAAATTTTATTTGGATACATTGATATGGCATTGTAGTTTTAATAAATCAGGTACAATGAAAGAGTTTAGTTTCTTCACCACTGAGGAAGATGATTGAGAAAGATAAAGGGCAATCTAAGAGCATATGCAATTTTAAATTATTATATTAGCATCACTGATTTGGGTCTCAATTCATACATCTTTCTCCAAGGTACTTCCTCTCTCTTCAGGCATTTGTCATCAATAGTTATATGTAATTTATAAACAGACAATTTAAAATCTAGAAAAGCTTTTAAAAATTATTATTATTCTATAAGATATCTTGTAATTATCTTTGTAATATATCATAATAATTATTTACTATTATATATACTAAATAATAAAAAGGCAATTATATTATTCTAATCTAAATTATTATAATTTTAATATGTTATGTATTATAAATAATTATATGTCAACTACAACATATAAACCACAGTTACTTATTTATATAATATATACTATGCACTAATCATCATATTACATATGTTATATAATAATAATTCCAAAATACATTACAAAGTATGTTTTGTTATATAAAGAAACTAGAATTACCTCTTATCCAGCATGGTGGATTTTGGATAGTTTTATCAGTCAGAAGGGATATATAATATGCTTTATTTTAATCATACATTTCTGAAGAGACTCTTGAAAAATAAAGATTTTTGAACAAACTCATATGAAAGATAAAACTGGCAAGTATCTCAAGTAATTTTCATAAAGTTTTTCATTTTATAGCAATTACTTGAAGTGAGATATTAGCTATAGAGTGTTCAGCATATTCTTTCAATAATTGAATGAGTTACCCAACACATAATGAATAAGAAAATAAGAAACATTTTTTTCCAATTATTTTGGGGAGGTAGATTTCTTTTAGTAAAGAGATTATAGAAGATTAGTGCTGCTCGACTTAGCCATGCAAAATGTGCAATTTAGTGATGAATATCAAAAGAGTTATATTATTCAGAATTATTTTTCTATTTTCAGTGATGCCAAGGTTTATGAAATAACAAAATTAACTTCTCAAATAGTTGACCACATTGATATTGCTACAGAAATCACTGTGTATAAAAGATACTGAAGTATCCTTTCTTAGCATTTTCCTTGGTAAACCTAGAAAGAGCAGATATCAACGTTAGCCCCAAAGAAAGGTGCTCAACTTTTACTTTCTGTGGAATACTTGTAAATATCTTCAACCTCTACAGTGTTGCTGATGACCCTTCACCTTGAAACTTTCAGACTGAAAAGCACTTTTAGGATAACCAACCAATCAGGAGCAAACCAAGTTGGGAATGCTAAAGAAATTACTTACAGATTTGAAGCTATCATGTTTTTAGTGAAGAGGCTAAGCAATGGGTTTTAACAGCCAGCCTATGGATAATCCACTTTTTCAGAGAACTGAAACTATTATTTTGTAGCTTCTTCTGAATCCATTTTGGTTTCCATATACTGGATAACATAAATGTATCTTGTGAGGCAAAAGAAATGTTAGAAATTTAGGTTTTATATCTTTCAGATAATAATTTTGTGATAGAAATTAGGCCAAAAGTCTACTTTTATCACAGAGATGCATGGTTTATTAATGAGAAGGATCGTTATTGGCCACGTTACCAATTTTATCTGTAAGGAATTGAGGGCAGTGCCTTTGCCATCCAAGGGCCTTAACTAGGAACCCTCTATCTAAAGCCAGGAAGGTAGAGCTTTTTATTTCTAACCTTAAGGATTCAAAGGGTGGCCTTATATCTGAGGATATGACACATTTAGCTATTTTGTTTCCATACCTTTATGAAAATTGCACTGTGGTGATAGTAGAAGGTTGGGCTTTGGAACTAGATCTGTGCGAGCTCAAATCTAGACTGCATTACACAACAGCAGTATAATCTTGGGTAAGTAACTTAGCCAGCCTGAGCCTCTGTTTCCCTGTCTGTAAAATGGGGAGAGAAATGTTATCTTAAAGGTTATAATGAGGATTGAATGAGATAATGAGTATAAAGTACCAAGAACATAGCAGAGTGTTAATAGAAGATAATTATCATCATGTTTAGTATCTGCTACAAGCATAATAATTCTGCATCTAAGACATCAAACTGTGGGTAGGAAACCACAGATTCCACAGATGGGCTGGATTTTATCTACTAGCCCTGGGAACCAGAAGTTAAGGAGGACCACGGGCAGAGCTCTCATAGGCCACTCATAGAAGATTTCTTATTAAGGTTCTGAAAGACAGATTTTTCTGAATGTGTTAGTTTGCTAGGGCTGCCGTAACAAAATACTATAAACTAGATGGCTTAAACAACAGAAATTACTGTCTTATGGTTCTGGAGGCTAAAGTCCTGGATCAAGGCCTCAGCAGGGGTGATTCCTTCTGTTCCGTCTCTCCCATAGCTTTTGATGATGGCTGAATCTTTGGTGGTCCTTGGCTTGTAGAAGCATCACCCCTATCTCCGCCTTCATCTTCACAGAGATACTCTTCCTATGTATGTGTCTGTCCAAATTTCCCCTTTTTATAAGGACGCCAGTCAGACCAGATTAAGGGCCCAGCCTACTCCAATATGACTGCATCTTATAATACCCACAACGACTGTATTTCCCAATAAGGTCACATTCTTTAATGTATTCTTTAAAACAAGTATAGGAAGTGGGACAGTAACATTTTACATATAGAGTATGGAGGGTTTTTTGGAAATCGTTTAAAAACTGTTCTTATTCCTAAAGAAAATCAATTTTCTCATGCCTTCTCGAAGAAAATTATTTTCATTATTCACATGTCTATCTTTACGAAGCCAAGAAATTAAATAAGCAATTAGTAAATAATTGTCCAGTAACCTTTATGTGAGGAGCTCTCGGCTAGATATTATAAGAAATATAAAGGAGTATTTATTGATTCAACAAATGTTTGCGTGTCAGGAAGAGTTCTATGCTCTCGGAATATGGCACTGAATAAAGTAGACAAGTCTCTGGCCTCATGAAACTTCTGTGCTTCTAGCTTTAAACTGAACCAGATAACCTAATGAAATTCAGAATAAGTATCATTTGCAGAGAAGCACCTGAAAATAGTCAAGCGTGTGTTAAAGACAGTAACTGCCATGAAAAAAAAACTTTTTTTTTTTAATGTAGAGTTTGCTCTGTTCTCTGATGACCTAGGAAGGTATTCTTCACAGAAAAGGAACTGAATTGAGTTCTGTGGAAAGAGACGTTTAAGATTTTGACAGAGAAAAGAAGAGAAAGTAGATAAAAAATACGTTGACGGTATGGGGAAAAATGATGGTAGAACAATGAGAAGACCATTTTGACAGAAACTCATTTTTTTGGGGGGGGGGGGCGGGGTTCGCGGGCCTCTCACTGTTGTGGCCTCTCCCGTTGCGGAGCACAGGCTCCGGACGCGCAGGCTCAGCGCCATGGCTCACGGGCCCAGCTGCTCCACGGCATGTGGGATCTTCCCGGACCAGGGCACTAACCCGTGTCCCCTGCATCGGCAGGCGGACTCTCAACCACTGCGCCACCAGGGAAGCCCAGAAATTCATTTTTATGTGAGAGGCAGTAGAGAGAAAAGTGGTAGGAGGCTTCAAGGCCAAGGATTTGAGGGTTCATCTGTAGATAATGGAGAACTATTTAAGGCTTCTGAGTAAGAGGATGTTACAAGCAGAATATGAATTTGTTGATTGTATTTGAGAAGAAATATGCTGGAGGGAAGGAGACGCATTAGGAGAATATTACAGTACTTTTGGTGAGAGGTAACGGGATAGAACTAAGGTGAGGGCAAGATTCAATATTCAACTTTTTCTTTACTTCCTTCTCCTTTCAATACGTAATCTCTCTGAGTGTTTGCTTCTGTTTGAGAGACTTCAACTCTGTGACAGTGATTTCCACTCTAAGTCTCTAAGATCTTTCTCCTACGTTCCCGATTTATATTTTCAGCTGCCATCTTTGTTTGCCTCTCCGCCAGATGCCCCAAACTCAGTAGACCCTACTTTGGACTGCTTCTTCTTGTCTTGAGTGTGAATTGCAGCACCAACTGTCTGCCCAAGTAGGGACTTGTGAATTACCCTGTTATCCTTCTCCGGAATTCTGTTGGTCCCCAAATCCTGTCTATTCTACCTTTCATGTATCTCTCAAATTCAGCCACCCCCTTCCCTTACTACTATTGATTTAGTTTAGGACTTATAATTTCTTCTTTTAATTGCTGTAAATCCCATCCAGTCTGCCCATTCAGTGCATTTACCACGACCACACTAGAGAAATTTCAGCAAGCAGTTATTCAGCCCAAATGCTTTTTCATGACTTTTTATCAACTGCAGGATAAATCTTAATTCTTTATTGTAAGACTCAAGGCCCTTCAGGATCTGATCCAGGCTTATTTCTCCAGCTAATAGGCTGCCAGGTTCCCTAAGAAACTCTGCGTCTAGAGCTCCTGGGCTGTTATCATTTCTCTTTATGTCCATGCCCTCTTCTGCTTCCATTAAGGAGTTTCCTACGTCACTTGGTTTACTCATTCTGCTCAAATCCCTTAAAAAAATAACAAAGGATTGTTTCTTTACATTTAAAAAAATGGAAAGAGCAGCACATATTTGTTTTAGGGTTTTTCAGAGAGCATATTAAGAATTATTTTCAGATGTAAAATGGGACCATGCAAGTTGCCTAGATGAAGTGGGGAAAGAAGTCATTATCATTAAGAGATGGAAGAAACAGAAGGCCATGGCACCAGAGCTATCAGAGCAAATGTTTAATTTACCCACTAAGATGGCAGAGGTGGAATGGAGTGTTCATAAATCCGGTGATATAGGCTGATATTGGCTTCACCAAAGTCTTATGAGAGGGGCTAAGGTCCTATATGTTAATACCGTCTATTAATTGTAAACATCCTGGCTTAATACAGGAGACTGTAATTGTGCAGGCTGTAACCATATCCAAAATGGAGTGGTTTAAGACATTGCAGTGGAAGTCGGTGCTAATCTCTGCACTGGTAGGCAGAATAATAGCCCCGCAGAGAAGACACATCCTAATCCCAGGAAACTGTGCATATGTCACCTTGTATGATAAAGAGAACTTTGCAGATGTGATTAAGGATTTAAAGATGGGGAGATTATCCTGGATTCTGGACGGGCCCAATGGAATCACAAGGGTCCTTAAAAGTGGAAGAGGGATGCAGAAAGAGATTTGACTACATAAAAGGTCAGAGTGATGCAATGTGAGAAGGAAAACTCATCTTTGCTAGTTTTGAAGATGGAGGAAAGGCCACAACCAAGAAATGCTGGCAGCCTCTAGAAGCTGGAAAAGGTAAAGGTAAAGAAATGGATTCTCCCCTAGAGCCTCCAGAAGGGATGCAGCCCTCCCAGTGCCTTGATCTTAGCCTAGTGAGACCCATTTCAGACTTCTGACCTTCAGAACTCTAAGGTAATAAATTCATATTCCTGAAGCCACTAAGTCTGTGATGACTTTTTACAGTAGAAATAGAAAACTAATACAAGTGTCCTTCAAATCAAGGAGCTGGCTTGCTAGATCAGACTTTGGTGTTTAGATTAATTATAAACCTGAGCTAAAGTTGAGGGATATCCTTAGATCCCTAAGGATTCAAAATTCTTCTGCAGGTTTAGGGTGTGGACATTTAGAGTATTAAAAAAAATACAACCAGGGCTTGAACTTTCCTATGAAATTAAGTTCATAATTTAATCATATTGTAAGGATATTATATTTGAAACTTGTACAGCCTTTCATAAGAACCTGAGTACAGACAGCGCAATAGCCATCCCTACATCTTTTTGAAAAATAAAAGGTATTAATTTTCTAATAGTTTTTGTAGAAGAGGCAAAACTTTACTTCTCCCCACTTAGGGACTTCAGCTGGGACTGAGAATTGAATTGGCATAAGACAGATTAAAAGCATACAGATTTATTTAATATAAGTTTTGCAACACACAATAGCCCTCATAAAGAAATGAAAACCGAAACAAGTGGCAAACCCTAAGTGCTTATATATTGGGTTGAGCAAAGAGAAACAATTGTGGAAAATAACAAAAATATATGCGGAGTCCAAAGGAAGATAAAAATTATTTAACAAGGTCTGTTGGTACAGAATTCTCTATGCTGTGACTTCCCATCTCTGGTGATAGGAATGTTTCTTTCTTCCTGGTATAGGAAAGGCATCTTTCACATGGGAGTGTTATCTCCTGATTTTAGGGAAAAAAAAGGGGAACTAAGATCTCTTTTCTTCTACCTGTTGTTTATAAGTGCCTTTAGCTCAAAATAATCCTTGGCCAAAGTGGCCTGTTTTGGGGTGGTGTATTTTGTCACCTTCATTATTAAGAGTAGGTGAACAGCAGTTGAACTAAACTGGTTTTTAAAAGGACATTTAAAAACCGTGGTATATGTAGATGAGATCTGGTTGTATTATTTATCACTAAGGACAGTGATAAGGAAATTTAACACATCTCAAAACTTTTTGGACTTGTGTGATTTTGCAACACTTTAGACCTTTACAATTTGCATATTTTCTGAACCGTTATTGTATTATGATAAGTAGGGATTATCATACATTTTCAGATAATGTTTTCTTAACAATTCAACTTTTATTTGTAACTCTTCCATTTATTTTAATTACTAGCACAGTGTGCAACATTTATTAATCAGCAGAGCCTTTTTAAGTTAAAATACTAAATTAGCTAACCCCATTAACACAGAATACTCCAAACAAGCAGTAATAGGAGAGGTAGTTGCTGTGCAAATCGTATTATACATGCGGGTGCTCTAGGGCACAGTTAAGCGTGATTACCCTCTTTTGATCCAGTATTCCTCTGTCTCTCCCAGCTAATTTCCAGTGGAAATTTACAAAGTACTGCCTTCATTTTTCCAGCTTAATTTTTCTAATGAAGTTCTGGTACTTTATAACACTAGGGATACAGATAATAAGCCTGTGTGTAATTAAGAATTTCTAGAATTTGTCTACAAAAAAGCCCTTTATTACTTTGGCTCTACAGTGAGAACTGTGCTCTCTTTTTGTCCACTGTTTCCTTGAAAAAGATGGCTTTTTAAATAACAGAATCCTAGAATTCTGTTCTCATAGACATCTAAGTCTGAAGAAGTTTAAGACTTATAACATCGACATAATGGTGATAACTTGGAATACTTTTACTGATTTTGTGAAAATATTACGCACACTTTTGGTGTATGCAATCAGACAATCATAAAAACACACTGTTAGTCTTTTTAGTTAGACTTTTATCATTTTCTAATAATTCTTCCTAATACAATGGCTAACATATTCTAAGTAAAGTTTTGCCAGTTAACTTTTGGTCCATTTACGAGGCCTGTGGACTTTCCTTTGTAAAAGAAAGATGCTCATTCTGTGCCGCACTCACATTCTTCTATTGGCATGGCATTTATAAATCCCAGTCTTCGCTGTTTCAATTTAGAGTTCAAAAGTATGTTGGGGGTCAGAAGAGACTTGAAGGCTGAACAGAAGTTTGCCAGGCGAAGCAAGGAGGGTGACGCCAAGGATGTTGCCTGGACAAAGCCACCTCTTTGTCAACGAGTGCATAGCTCACGTGGCTTTCAGTTTGCCTTCTGAGGTATCTAGCGAAGCTTAGTTCAGAGCTTTGGTACCTCATGCAAAGTGGCAGAGATGAGAGGGAAAGTATAGGTGGACCCAGGAGTATAAAGGGCCATGTGTACCATGATAAAGTGTTTGGACTCTACCATATAAAACATGGTGTAGAACCATCACTGAGTTTTAATCACTGGAGTGAAAGGGTCAGTTATCTTAGAAATATCACTCAACTAGCTATGTCCATGGTAAAGACATGGGAGTCACAGCAGTTAAGGTACTGCTGCCATAGTCCAGTTCGGAGATAAAGAGGACTCATAATAGAACAAGGATAGCGGTGGTGGAAGGAAAGAGAAAGGTTGACAAACTGCTTTATAGGTAGAATCCTATAAACCCTAAACCAGAAATAGGGGCCAACATGATACGGTGTGGATGGGTGGTCAGGGGCATAGATGCATTTAGGATCACTATCTTAGGGCTTTCTTAATTGCTAAGAACGAAGATCCATTCACGGTAACTCAAGTAAAGGGTGTGTTTGAAAGATCCATTGAAGAACCTTATAGAAATCTAAGGAACCAAAGAAAAACTGCACTAAGGTGACTCTCGAGGGCTGAAAAGGCCTGGTTTTCTCCCTCTAGTGGCACCTCCACTTTTCTCTGTATTTCTGCTTCCTGTTTTCTTTCTACTGACTGGCTTTATCTACTGCCTCACAGTTTCTTGCCCATAAACCTTCAGCCTGCCCTTAGTTATCCTGGCCACCCCAGGCCTGATTCAGTGTAACCTTCCAGCTCTAGAACCCACAGCTAATTCTGCTTTTCAGTTCAGGAGAATCTGTTCTGCCCAATTTATATTATCAAACTGGTCCACACAAGCTGTAGGCTTGAAACACAATTGATACTTAACAAATATGTGTTAAGTTAATGGACATGTGCTGTTAACATATGAATGGATCACAACTGTGGTCAGGGGACGGTATGTCACATTATATCAAATACAGTGTCTTATGAAAGTATAGCCAGGAGCGAGCAAGGATTTCCTCCGATTGAGAAGTGCAGAGGCAGGGGTTCCTCTAGTGCCTTGATAGCTTCGGAGTGAGGTGACTGGTCAGATAGTGATGTCCTTACTTAATAAAAAAAATGTAAGAAGAACTGTTGTCTTGATAGGGTGGAGGTTTGGGATATGAGTTTAATTTGGGGGCAGCTCTATTTGAGGTACCTATTGTATATCCAGGTAGATATTCCTAGTGAGCATTTGAAAATACTGGTCTTGAGTTAAAGAATAACACTGTATATAGAGATAAAAATTTAGAAATCATCAGAGGTGATAGTTAAAAGCTTGGTGGGGGGAAAGATCTCCAGGGAGAAACTAGAGAGAGAAAAGATTAAGCACAGATTCCCGGGAGTTGCTTTAATGTCAGGGCAGTGGTTCTTAATTAGGTCGCTTATCTATATCACCTTGAGGTTTAAAATTATATACATATGCACTCCTTAGTCTCAACCACACATATTTTGACTCAGTAGGCATATGGGTTTGACATATATGCCTAAGTGATTCTAATGCCCAGTTCTGGTTAAGATAAGAGTCATTAATTCAAGGTATCAGCAGAAAATGATGAGTCAGTCAGGAAACTGAGAAAGCAAGGAAGAGTACCAGAAGGTATTTTGCAAATCAAGGGAGAAGAGAATTCGCTACAAGGACTGGACTCTGCTTGATGCAGCGTTCAAGTTGAATGAGGACTGAAAAGAATGCATCAGATTTGGCTGTTGGGAAGTCATTCATCCATAGCTTTTGCTTTCTCCTTTATCACCTAGCTCTTATTTCTACCACATTCTTGAGGATATCATAAGAGAGCTTGTCAAATTCTTTGCCAAACTTCAGATATACGATGTTTAAAATTTTACTTTACCTGTGGTGATGATATATTTTTCTTTATATGTATTTATTTATATATAAAATATTTTAATTTATATTTTTAAATGTATATTTAATTTTAAAATTTAAAATATCAAAATATAGACATATTAAAATAAAATAGTACCAGTATCATATACACACATATATTGGCCCACTTTTCTAGAATTTAATTTTATTTTAATATTCCATTTTAGAATCTTGCTGAAATTAACATCAGATTAAGCCACCTATATGTTATAGAATCTATATTCTTCTGCTTTTAGACTAATTTTGGTATATATTTGGTACATTCATAAGGTCTTAAGAATAACTAATGATGATTTGGTGATCTCATCCAAAGATCTAATTTGAGATACAGTATATCTTATAGAGACCTTGAAATCATTGGGTAGGCGCTCATTTATAAATTCTAAACCAGAGGTTACAAACTAGTGGCTTCTGAGTTGCATACAGCTTCCATGTATGTTATATTTGGACCCCTTAGTTTTCTAAAAATTAAATTGATTGAAAAATTAAAAATTGATTAAAACATTAGAAAAGGTAATTATATCTTTTAAAAATCCAGATTTTCTGGCTTATATTAAGCATTAAGAGATCTGGAAACAGCAGGCCTCCAGTCTCCTATGGCAACAAACTGATTAAAGCTTGCATTCTTAGTTTTTACATCTGACTTAATATGTGTTACCTGCCTGGTCTTTCCAGACACAGACATTGGAGACCCTTGTTCCAGATGATAAGCTCCTCGAGGAAGAGCCCAGGATTTAAGCAGTACGCTTAGCACCATACTTGGCAAGCAGTAAGCGGTCAACAGCTCTTTTTACATATTGAGCTTGAGCTTGAACTAGTTTTGTTTGTTTTGTTTTAATCTATCTGATCACCGAAATCATTCTCGTTGCAAGAGAAATCAAGCAAGAGGAAATGAATTCAAGTGTGATTTCTCTTTGATCTTTTTTTTTTAAACATCTTTATTGGAGTATAGTTACTTTACAGTGGTGTGTTAGTTTCTGCTTTATAACAAAGTGAATCAGTTATACACATACATATGTCCCCATACCTCTTCCCTCTTGCGTCTCCCTCCCTCCCACCCTCCCTATCCCACCCCTCCAGGCGGTCACAAAACACCGAGCCCATATCCCTGTGCCATGCGGCTGCTTCCCACTAGCTATCTACCTTACGTTTGTTAGTGTATATATGTCCAGGCCTCTCTCTTGCTTTGTGCCATCTTTGATCTTTATTAACACCGCACTAACAGTTCGCGTAATAGGGCAGCCTTTACTTCCTCTTTTCTTTTTCTTAGAACAGCATTTTCCAAACTGTGTCTCTTGAACTCTAGTCTGGAAGATGTTAATGAGTTTCTGTCAAATAAACTTGGGAAAAATTATATTTGAAACGTTTAAACTTTTTTTTTTTGGCATTTACAGGGCTTCTCCATCTTAAATATATTTAGTGTGACCTTCAAAAAGGGGACATATAATATATAGCATTTTGCAAGCTCATTTATTCAACAAATATTACAGCCTAATATGGGCCAGGCACTGTATTAGGTACTAAGGACAAAGCAATGAACAACATTGCAAAGGTTTCCAGGCATCGTAGAGCTAATGGCATGATTGGCCATGGAATCCCCTTATCCACAGACCATGGTTTGGAATATGCTGCTGTACATTTGATTTTTCTTAGCAATTTTTTTTTTTTTTAGTTTCAGCTTATTTCATTCTGCTTAAGAATAATTTGTGCAAGTGTTTCCCACAGCCTTATTTTTCTCCTTAATTTTGTTCTTTATGTCAATTACACAAGTCCTTAACATACCTGAGCTTAAAACATTTAAAGTTGTAAATGGACTGCTAAAAGAAGAACCTGAATGAATGCTACTTAGCTGGGGCATTTAAATTCAGTATCTTTCAGCAGAAATTTTTTTTTGGTGAGTTTTCCACAATCAACTAGAGGAAAATAAGGTCAACTCTGATATGTATCGGAAAGTTGTTGCACAGCTGTAATGAAATTACTGAATCAGCGTGCCTGGAGATTGTTAATAATAATAATAATAACATATCCAGGGAATACTAGTCCTCTTAAGCTAAAAAAAATGTAAGGAGGGCAAAATATGTCTTTCCATTTAAATTTAGAAGCTTGTAATATAAGCTCACTGTCTAGCTGAACAGATAGTCTTGTCATTTGCATTCTTAATATTTAAATATTATGTTGCCATAGGTATTCTTTATATTTAAATACTATATTTATATCACCACCCGAGGGGAGAGGTTTGTGTTATTGATACTGCTGCTTAAAAAGTTTATGAGTTTTAAACTTCTGCTGTGTATTCTACTCTAAGTGTGAAATACTTTATGTATTGAATAGTTATAGCAATGTTTATATGAAAATCTCAATGAAACCTGTTTTCATCCATAAATGAAGTCTAATTCCTATTTCAACTTGTTGTCATTTTATGAACATCTCTTCAACCAAAATTCTACTCAAATAAAACATCTTGATAGATGAGTAGACTGTTTTGAAATCCCTCTATTGGTATTAATGAGCTGTATATTAGATTTATCTGGAAATTTGGATTGTTAATACATATAGCAAAAACACCTTTTATTTCTCATATTGAAGGTAATAAAAAGAGACTTTTTATTTGCTAAGTTTATTCTAAAACATATTATTCTGTATTAAAAAGGAAAAAAAATTCAACATTTTATGGCCCGTTTTAATGAATTGGACAGTTGACCTGATTTTTTTTAGAAGGGCTAAAATTATTTAATATTTATTTTTTCCAGTTTTATTGAGGTATAATTGACATATTGCACTGTCCAGCACAATGGTTTCACTTATATATATCATGAACTGTGTATATATTTATTATTAATTCATTATATTAAGTCAGTATTCATTATGAATTATACTACAAGTTTAAAATATATCTCATCCTATTTCAAATATAATTAACACAAATAATTTGTATATTTCCAGTTGTGTGGTTTTTCAAAATGTTTTGTCTTAAAAGAAATGCTACAACTGGTTAATGAGAACTAAGTCATCTGACAATGAGACTAGAAATGAACTGGTTTTAATTCAGCCCTCAAAACATTAAATTTACTATTTTCTATATTATAATAATGATTAAAATATTAGAATCTAATAAAATATGTAATTTTTGAGCAGCTGTACTTTTATGATAACATGAAAATTTTTTGTTTGTTGATTAGTAGATTAAATCAACTTCCTTTGTTCATATTTTCTCTTCTGATTCTTTCATCAACTCTTTTCAAACTTCTATACCTAGGTGTCCTTGCTTGTCGAATTAAGTTTTGTAGAGCAGAGGGAATTGCCTCTGGAATTAAGAGAATTGCTTTCCCTTAATTAGCCCATAGTGGATTTTTTTCCCCTCCTATTCTCCTTTTTTATACCCCATTTAAATAACTGCTCTATTTTGAGCATTACAAAGCTCTTAATCCTTGCTGCTCCTTTTGCAAGTATTTTATTTTATTTTATTTTATTTTTTAATAAATTTATTTATTTTTATTTTTGGCTGCATTGGGTGTTTGTTGCTGCGGGGCTTTCTCTAGTTGAGGCGAGCAGGGGCTACTCTTTGTTGCGGTGCGCGGGCTTCTCATTGTGGTGGATTCTTTTGTTGCGGAGCACGGGCTCTAGGCACATGGGCTTCAGTAGTTGTGGCTCGCGGACTTAGTTGCTCCACGGCATGTGGGATCTTCCCGGACCAGGGCTCGAACCCGTGTCCCCCGCATTGGCGGGCGGATTCTTAACCACTGTGCCACCAGCGAAGCCCGCAAGTATTTTAGGTAGACCTTTTCAGCAGAGATCCTGGAGTGAATCCCAGTACCGACTCCTGTATCCCGTTTAGGCGTGTCTGCCCTCCCAGTGTTGTTAATGATTGGAACGAGACAGGTTGCTCATAGCCCAAGATCTTTATTAATGCAGCTTGTGATTTCTTCAGCATGTTCTACAATTCTGCTGTAAGAACAACAAAAAATAATTGGCATGTTTCGCATTCTATGTAGCATATACAATAAAACAGATAATTGATTTTTCAGAGAGATTCTTTGGTCATTTATTACCTCAGTAGTTAAGAAACAATAGCATCTTCTGGGACTTCCCTGGTGGCGCAGTGGTTGGGAGTCCGCCTGCCAATGCAGGGGACACAGGTTCAAGCTCTGGTCCGGGAAGATCCCACATGCTGCGGAGCAACTAAGCCCGTGTGCCACAACTACTGAGCCCGTGCTCCGCAACAAGAGAAAGCCCACGTGCAGCAATGAAGACCCAACGCAGCCAAAAATAAATAAATAAATAAATAAATAATAAAAAAAGAAAGAAAGAAACAAGAGCACCTTCGAGTCACTCTTAAGGTAGAAGTAAACTACAATTTGAACATATGAAATTCAATTACTCAAATATGAAGACGGTAAAATTCATATGACTTTATTTGTTCTGCTATCATTTCATTACATTTTATTGTCCATGAAGTGTAGGAGGTTTCCAAACTTGAAGACGAAATCATTTTATACACAGTCTGAGATGATGGACAAGTATTTATTTTTGTTTCTTTTTTCCCCAAACGGAAAGAGTGAATGTGTTGAAGAATCCTGTATTTATTTTCGAGTTCATAAGTACGAAAAGAAACCTCTTCCAATAAAAAGATGGAAAATGTCAGACATGTTTGGTATCAAAGGATCACAAGGCATCCAATTTAGCAACAGAGTTTTAGAGAGAGGAATGTGGTAATGGGCTCTCCTTCCTCCATCCCCAGTGTTTATTAGCCTTCGTCATGCTATGATCAAGTCCATCCTCAGGGAGGGGGCCACACAGAGCCCCAGTGATGTTACAGTTTGGCAATAGTATCTGTGAGGAAAGGATAAAGTAACTGAGGATAATATTCCACAGAGATGTTAAGAAAGCTAAGACTGCTGAAGCTTCTTTACCTGTTCTGATAGGAGTCAGTATAAGCACCCTATGAAGAGCATTCTTCCCATTTTCAAGGCCAATGAGCTCCATACTTCTAACACCCCACATGTGGGTTCCAAGCTTTTACCTCTCAGCCTGTACTCATACCGGTCCCCTACTTTTACATCTTCCTTCTCAATTTTCATTTCGGCCTAATGAAGTCTGACCCATTTGTTAGAACTCAGGTTAGATATTGTCCCCAGTGCTTTCTGTTCCCATACTCTTTTGTTTTTTCTTTATCAGAAAGCTTTGCTTCCCCACCCTGCTACACCCCCAGCTTTATATTGGCGTAGTTATTTTTCTTTTTCCCTCATTAGATTTTAAGGGTCTTAGGGTGAGGCTTCTGCTTATTCATCTTTTTTATACCTGCAGTGTCTAAACACAATGTTACTGAGCATAGTTATTTAAGACATATGTGGTGGATTGAATTAACTATGAATTAAGTCCCCTAGTGATTATTATATACCTACTATTTGCTTATCTGATACAGGCCCAGAGCTGAGTATCCATTTCCTTATCATAAGGAGCTGCCTCTAGGGGAAGCTGACATCTCCCTTGGGTTCCCCTGCTCTCTTCTTCTCCCCCATCCACTCCCTCTTCAGCTCAAGGAGGGAGCATGCTACTCCTTGGGGGGGACCCATCCTATGCAGGGCTACATTCCATGAGGTCTACCTCGCTCCAGAGTTTCTCTTGACCTCTCCTCAGACTAGTAGTCAGGTGCTGGCCTGGAGTTGCTCTCAGTGGGGAGAATCCTTAGCCGTCCGACCTTTTCCTTTTTTGGCCAGTGGTTAAAGAGGAAGGCTCTTCTCCCCGGAGGAACATCTGTCTCATCTCTTATCACACCTTTGATTTTTGCTGGCTGTTAAGACTCAGGGCAAAACGGAGAGCAGTTCCCACATTTGAAAGGGGTGGATTACACACTCTGTTTTAAATTTGGGGACAAACTCACTCCAGTTTGCTCTTTTTCCTGCCTCTAGCCTAGGCAAAAAGACTTATTTGCATGCTGTGCATAACTCATTGGAGAATTTATTGTGATCTGGAGTAAAATTCCTAACTTGTAATAAGGTACCCTTTATCCTGCTTTGTGCTTAATACATATATTTCACTAGAAGCCCTTTAACAGAGAGAGGGCTGTTCTAGGACATGTTTGAAACCTGAACAGGTATTTGAGACTTGTTCCATAGCTATGTATCTCGATATCTATGAATCGTTATCTCCATGTCCAGTTTGAAATGATTTACCTAAGTCAGAATTCGTTGTGGCTTGGATAACTACCCTATTGGGCAATCAATATATAATATATATGGAGAAAAATATTTAGCAATTTATGAAGATCGGTAATATATTTCTATGCATAGTTTCCATGGGCAATCTCATCTTCACTATAAAGCTGTTCACGATCTCCTTTGCTTCCTTCATAAAGAACTCAATTTTCTAGTTATGTTGAACCCCTTTCCGTTTCTTCAGCATCCCTTTTTATGCTCTAACTCACCTCCATATCTTTGTGTATGTTGTTTCTTCTGTCTAAAATAGTCTTCAACAGCTTCTTAACTTGACTAACTCTACATGTCTAGTACGCAGCTCTGACATACATGGTCTGGGAAGACAGCTTTTCCATGCCCCGCCCCCCAACTCCCTGCCAATAACCAGCCTCACATGCATATACATGTGCATGTTACAAGCACATATGCGTATATAAATAAACCTTCCTCTGTGTCCTAATTGCCTCTTGTGCATGTATTTATCACAAAACCAACACATTCTACTGTGTTGTCTCATTCTCCACTCCCTGTTATAAGGTGAATTCCTTTTAGGTATACTGCATCTTCCAGCATTAAATCCCAGTGTTTTTCAAAGTGTTTAGTATATAAAAGCATTTCATTTAATGTTTGTTTAATAAATAAATATTAAGAGAGTAGAGAAATTAGTGTGGGTTGGAGTAGGACGATTAGGAAGCTGGGTGTTAAGCCAGATTTTGAAAGATAAGTAGTACTTGGATCAGTATTTCAGGAAGAGGAAGATGGACAAAGGCAGAGCTGGGATAGAAAGACAGGAATGAAGGAAACAGAGAAAGAATGAAGGAAGGGAAGGAGGGAGGGAGGGAGGAAGGAGAATGACATCAAAAGACGTCAGGTAAGGAGTGGTAGGAGATTGAAGAGACCCAGTGTATTCTAAGAAGCCTGACTGCTGGGCTGAAGAATATAGGTTTGAATCAATAGGTAATAGGGTTCCGTAATTGGAGATTTGAAGTATCTGGCAGTGAAATAAATAGGTTGGAGGAAAACCTAGAATTATGAGTGACAGTAGTAGGACTATAAACAAAAAGGAGGGGGGGGATGAAAGTTAATAAAGAAAACAAAGATAAGTGTAATTTGTTAGTCTTCTTATTTGGAAAATAATATTAAGTATATTAATACTCAAAGAATAAAGACTTTATATTTGCAGTGGACTTATTTTCCCTGAAGCTAATTGGTTAATTTTAATTTTTGCTTCCTGAGACCCCTACCAATTCTTCTCTAACTCTGCAGACATTCAAGTACTGACTTGTTTGTCTATATCACTGTATCTCCACATCGAATTTAAGAATTTCTGCCAGACCTGTATCTCTGATGAGATTTTAAAAATTAACAGGCAAACCCATATCATCTTCTTCTTTAATGTGATGTTCAGTTAATTGAAAAGTATGCACTGCAAGCATAAAGCGTATCTGAATATATATTTAAAACTGGTAAAGATACCATTTTAAAAGTAAAATTGACCATTATATAAACTTTTGATTGTAAACTCAATTGATTTCTAGGGTTTTCATAGCTGTTTATACTTTTATAGAGCAAATTCTATTTGAGAATTAAATAATTTCTTCTGAATTTGAAGACAAATTTTAAAATATTATTTCTAAAACATCTAAATATTTTTCAATGTATATACATATATACACATACACGTGTGCACTTAAGAATATGCATTACATGTTACCTTAATGAAACATTATGGCTCAATGAAATTAATATTAATTCATGTGCAGGGAAATACCTAGTCTTGCGGCCTTGTCTTCTCAGCCATCCAGTCCCTTGAGAAGCAAATTTTGTTCAGACACAAAAGAAAAATGTACTACTAAAATGCAATTCAGAAGTGATAAAAAGTTTAAGTACAGCAGCCAGCTTACAGCACCTCCTCTGTATACTCAGGGACATTGGGGCCACATTAATTTTTTGTATGTGTGATGTCCATCCCATGTGCAAATTAGCACTGGAAGGACCATAATCTGTCTTAAATGAGAGCTCTTTTCTCAAGAGCATATATAATACATGCCTGTGTAATTTTGTATAATTCAAAGCTCTGTGTTCTGTTTATTTTTTATCTTAAATAGGCTTAGAGAATATTTTCTTAGGAAAAATAGTTAAAAGGAGTTCCTTAATAAACATTAAAAAGAAATTGTAGAGAGGTGTGAAAATTGATGAAATAACACCACATTTCCTAAGCTTATTATTTTTTAAACAAATTTATGAATATAATGGCAATTTTTTTTCAATTTAACCGAGATTTTTGAAAAGGCCCCTTCTTTGTCTTAATTAAATGAGATAATATATGTGAAAATATCGGCATATGCTCAATAAATTTGTTGAACCTCAACTTTATTGTTTCAAAGTCTGAATTTCAAAATATTTTTCTTGGCAGAATATTTTATTTAGCTGTATATATTTATTTCCCAGAGCTTGCTGTTTCCCTCTAAATGTTTCTTGTATTTAAATCAGGATCTAGCTCTAATTTCTTTGACACCATGTCTCCATTGATTATATTAATTAGAATTTTCTGACGTTTGCTCCTGTTTCCTATATGTTTCCTCTAGGTTATCTTTTATGTTTAGATATATGTCTTTCTTTCATGTTGGTAGTTTCCCCAGTTGGTAATCTATTCTTAAATTCATATTAAAAAGGAGACTCTAAAAATCGGTTTAAAAAGTTTATTTGTGTGTGAGAGTGGCTTTTTGACTGATAGACTTTGTTGCACTGTGATATGACCTTTTAGTTAAGAGATCTCCAAATGTTGATATTTGAAGTTGTTTCTCTGGGCGCTCTCAGTATCTTTTGAGATGATACAATTACTCTTCTGAAATCTGTTAGTCCAGCTCCCAGGTTACTTCGAGATGAGCAAGGGAAGATTTCAATGAGTAGTCTTTGAATTGAAATTCATATATTCCATTTGGTGCCTCACTCTGGCCTTCCGTGGTTCCTGCTTTCCCTGAGACCAGAGCTCTCCGGTATAAAGTTTTCTGAGAATACACTATTTTTTTTGGATACATGGACTGAGAGAGGAACCTGGGTATTTAATTATTCATGGCATAGGTTTTTCACCTGTCTTCAGCCTTATTCTTCACTCTCACCCACTGCAGTAACTTATAGACTCTTCCAGGATTCTGCAGGACTAATGGCTTCATTTCTCTTTGGCCTCTCCCTCTTCTGGAACTTAGATTTCAGTTTTTAAATTTTCTCTCTGCTTTCCACCTGCCAAAATGTTAGCATTTTCATCTTCTATTTCTTCTCTTTTGTCCTCTTTCTTGTGAGTTTACAAAGTTTTTTATTCCTTTACTTTTATTTCAGAAAGTTTTGATGAGGGATTAAACAATTCATCAGGTTACACTAAAGATACATCACAATCTTAGTTGTCCTGTGAGAGTTTAAAATTTTCATTTTTTATGTTGATCAAAATAACATTAAAAGTAATGATGATGGTGATGATGATGATGGTGATGATGGTGGTGGTGGTGACGATGATGGTGATGGTGATGATGATGATGATGATGGTGATGATGATGATGGTGATGGTGATGATGATGATGATTATGATGGTGATGATGGTGATGAAGATGATGGTGATGATGGTAATGGTGGTGGTTGTGATGATGATGATGGTGATGGTGGTGATGATGATGATAATGGTAATCGTGGTGGTGGTGGTGGTGATGATGGTGGTGATGATGACAATGATGGTGGTGATGGTAATCGTGGTGGTGGTGGTGGTAATGATGATGGTGATGGTGGTGATGATGATGATAATGGTAATCGTGGTGGTGGTGGTGGTGATGATGGTGGTGATGATGACAATGATGGTGGTGATGGTAATCGTGGTGGTGGTGGTGGTAATGATGATGGTGATGGTGGTGATGATGATGATGATAATGGTAATGGTGGTGGTGATGGTAATGGTGGTGGTGGTGGTAGTGATGATGATGATGATGGTGATGATGATGGTGGTGGTGATGATAATGATGATGATAATGAGAGCTACAACAATAAGCTCCTTCTACTTTAGCACCCCCATTATTTATTGAACACTTACTGTTTTCAGCCTCCATGTAAAGTTTTGTATATATTAAGCTGTTCATTCTTTCCAATTTCCCTATAATTAAAATCTTTTACAGGTCAGGCAACTTGCATGAGGGAACACAGGTAGCAAGGCAAAGCTAACATGTGAATATAGGTCTGACTAACTCAAAAGGGTCATTATCTATAACCTGTACCAAACTGTCTTTATTTTTTGGGTAAATTAAGATTTGAAGAAGCCCATTTCAATAAGAGTTGCCAGTGCTGGCCATCCTTTTCATCTGGGGACTACCATCTTAAAGTTAAGGGCATTTTTACTTACATGATGTTTTGAATTATTTGGCATAATTAATTAATAAATTTATTATTTAACATTTTCTATATTTAGAAAATATTTGAGGCTCACAAAAATTCTGTGAAGTTTTAGTACCTCCACTTGCAGAATAAGAAATGAAGATTCATAGAAGTTAGTCACAGAGATAGTCAGTGGCAGAGACTGAAGCAAAAACCTGGTATTCTGATTCCAAGCCATGTATTATTTTCACTGTAATTTACTACTTCTTATTTTTTTAAATCAAATGTCTCTAGAAATAAAATTAAGACTATTACCTAAATGTTCTTTCAGGTTTTTGCCATTTTCTTCCTACCATAAAAATAAAAAGTACATCCCGACAATGCATTTATCAAGCAAGTATGGTGCTGATGCTTATGGAAGTCAACATTTCCGAGATGAAAATCCTAAGAAATGGATCTGTGACAAGGTGAGTTGATGCAACATTAAAAAGAAAGTAGTGTTTCTTTTAAAAGGCTAAAAATATACACTGATTTTAGCAAATATAAATATTCTCATTACAACTAACACCTTCATGGTTACAAAATTATTTATAGCTATTTTATGTGAAGATAGTGCTGCTTACTATGTCAGTAAAAGATTTAAGTTTTTCGTGGGTTTTGGTTTTTTTCTTTTGATGTTGTGTTCTTGTGTTTTATGGTTCAGCTACCCTGTGATCAAATGGCATGGATCATTAGCTTTGGCAAAGCCAATTAGGGTCAGAGTCTGAATCTGTGGAATAGAGTTAAGCTAACTCTCAGGCATGGAGATCAGTGCTTTCCTGCTTTCTCTCAATCTCTGTGTGTATGTAGATAGGTAGGTAGGTAGGAAGGAAGGAAGGAAGGAAGAGAGGGAGGGAGGGAGGGAGGGAGGGAGGAAAGAAAGGAGGAAGGAAGGGAGGGAGGGAGGGAGATATATGTGATATCCTATCTATATATATATATATGGTATAGAAAAGAAAAAAGCAAATATTTATTTTCTGATTCCAGAATTATAGTTGCTAGCACTTAAATAAAAATTTCTAGATTGCGTAAACACTCACATGTCTTACACTATAGGAGGTAAAGAGGAAAGTTCTTACTATGTTTTTAACCTATTGTCTAGCAGTTAGAAACTCAAACTTATTCATGCTAAAATTATACAGATAAAATGAAGTAGGCAGTGATTTTCTGGAAGGGGGTTAGGGCTCTTGAGTTCCATATACTACCAGGCCTATTCCTATTAATCGTCTGTCAATGAGGATTTATTCATTTACACACAGTCTCCTACCAAAAGGATTTAAGGCACCTTATCAAATGGCAAATACAGCACAGGTCATATTCTAGAAATTTAAATAAGGGGAAATGATCTTAGATGAGAAGAGTGGCTGTGCACACAAAATAAAGGGGGACTATGAGTATGGTGGGAAGTGACTTAGGAATTACAGCCTGTGGGTGGCAAAGACAGAGAGAACACAAGTTGCAGAGGCATCCTCACTATTCAAGAGGAAAAGATACATTAGACCCTTAAGGGAAACAAGATCTTTCTCTACCAAATTCTAAGAAAATTTCTTTTTTTAAGGACATTTTAAATATATGAATGTCAAAGGGAACTCGTGCTGGGGAGTAACTTGGATTCTTTGGAAAGTGCCTTTTTCTTTTACAGCTACTAAGTCTTTTATTATTTTTTTTGAATGGTCTTCTAAAACACTAAATAGTAATTCCATGGCATAAGAAATACAAGGAGTAGTTCAATCTGGTCCACTGATTGAAAAACCTAAAAGTTGATAACAATATTATTTCATAAAAATCCATGGTAAGACTATTCTAGGCATTTGTTTTTACCTAATATGCAACAATTCAGAATATAGGTTTAATATGATTTTTAAACTATTTAATTTTGTATTTTGAATGTACATAATGTGATCTACCTCTCATTTTTCTATTTGACGTAAAGTTTTGTGGGGGTTTTTTTTGCTGTTATGCCCTCACCATCCTATTTAATTCAAGGAAATTCTCATTTCTTTAAAATTTAAATGACTTACCTACCTTAGGACGTCAAGCTACTTCAGAGTAAGAAAAATCCTTGTGCCAATATTTCTTTCCTAAAATAATACGGTACTTTTTGGTTTTATGCAACAGGTTCATTCATATATTTTGACATATTCCAAGACTATGCATTTATCTAACTGAAGTAAGCAACTTGCAGAAATTCTCAGATACTCACTAAAAAAAAATGTTTATTTTGTTCTTTTGGAGGAATCATTGTGTGCCTCTGTATACGTTTAGAAAGTACACATACTTGAAAAGTTAATGACAAATAATTGTTCTTGCAGACCCTGAAAACTAAGAGAAAAAGTGTAGGGATTCTTTATGTCTTAATAAATCATTAATCCACTTGCAGAAAACCACGTAGAAAAATATTAAATACAAATTTAAATTTCTCCCTCCCCTCCTCATATCCTTCTTCCCCCTTCTTCTGATCTCTTAAAATAACCATATTAGATGAACAAATTATTCCTGTGTTGCCAATAGAGTCTACAAAGTATAAGGGTAGTCATTCTATTGTTTACATGAAAATATCTTATGTTTTGATTTGCTGAAAGCGATTTGGGTGAGACTTGTGCCCAATAAATAACTAAAAGCAGGCTTATTTTTCTTTATTTTATATAAAACTTTGTTTCTTGACCTTGGAGTTGTGAGACCGTCACTTACTCATATTAGTAGATGAAGAATAGTTTTAGTGAGTTGTTGAGTTCAAAATGTTGGAGAAGGAAAACACTGGTGTAGTTTTATGCTTCTATTGGAAGATGGACTATTTACAAATATTTAAATGCAAATAAGATTTAGTTCAATGCAGTAGATTCACTTCAGCCAAGAAACAGCTCAATTAAATACATTTGGTTCCTGATCTCCACCCTTTCCATCATGTTTTAAGAGTGTCTGCCTGAAGAATTTTCTTTCTCTTCTGTCATCTTTAAGCATGGAGGTTATAATTTCCAGATGATTTGCTACACAACTGGGATAAAGGGTATCAGTTGAGAGAAAAATCATGTTTGCTTTCTCTAACCGCATTCACATTACATCAATTAATAATCAAATAGTACTTAATATTTTGTATTATTTTTAATTTTATTAATATGAAGAACACTATACAAAGACATCACAAAGTCAGCAGATTGCAAGCAAATAATATTACTTTTTCCCAAAATTATGAAAATCAATAATGAAAAATAATATATATATCATTTTTTTAAACATCTTTATTGGAGTATAATTGCTTTACAATGGTGTGTTAGTTTCTGCTGTATAACAAAGTGAATCAGCTATACGTATACATATATCCCCATAACTCCTCCCTCTTGCGTCTCCCTCCCATCCTCCCTATCCCACCCCTCTAGGTGGTCACAAAGCACTGAGCTGATCTCCCTGTGCTATGCAGCTGCTTCCCACTAGCTATCTTACATTTGGTAGTGTATATGTATCCATGCCACTCTCTCACTTCGTCCCAGCTTACCCTTCTCCCTCCCCATGTCCTCAAGTCCATTCTCTACGTCTGCATCTTTATTCCTATCCTGCCCCTAGGTTCTTCAGAACCTTTTTTTTTAGATTCCATATGTATGTGTTAGCATATGGTATTTATTTTTCTCTTTCTGACTTACTTCACTCTGTATGACCGTCTCTAGGTCCATCCACCTCACTACAAATAACTCAATTTCGTTTCTTCTTAAGGCTGAGTAATATTCCATTGTATATGTGTGCCACATCTTCTTTATCCATTCATCTGTCGGTGGACGCTTAGGTTGCTTCCATGTCCTGGCTGTTGTAAATAGAGCTGCACTGAACACTGCGGTACATGACTCTTTTTGAATTATGGTTTTCTCAGGGTATATGCCCAGTAGTGGGATTGCTGGGTCATATGGTAATTCTATTTTTAGTTTTTTAAGGAACCTCCATACTGTTCTCCATAGTGGCTGTATCAATTTACATTCCCAAAAACAGTGCAATAGGGTTCCCTTTTCTCCACACCCTCTCCAGCATTTATTGTTTGTAGATTTTTTGTTGATGGCCATACTGACTGGTGTGAGGTGATACCTCACTGTAGTTTTGATTTGCATTTCTCTAATGATTAGTGATGTTGAGCATCCTTTCAAGTGTTTGTTGGCAATCTGTATATCATCTTTGGGGAAATGTCTATTTAGGTCTTCTGCCATTTTTGGATTGGGTTGTTTGTTTTTTTGATATTGAGCTGCATGAACTGCTTATAAATTTTGGAGATTAATCCTTTGTCAGTTGCTTCATTTGCAAATATTTTCTCCAATTCTGCGGGTTGTCTTTTTGTCTTGTTTATGGTTTCCTTTGCTGTGCAAAAGCTTTTAAGTTTCATTAGGTCCCATTTGTTCTTTTCTCTTTTAATTTCCATTTCTCTAGGAGGTGGATCAAAAAGGTTCTTGCTGTGATGTATGTCATAGAGTGTTCTGCCTATGTTTTCCTCTAAGAGTTTTATAGTGTCTGGCCTTACATTTAGGTCTTTAATCCATTTTGAGTTTATTTTTGTGTATGTTGTTAGGGAGTGTTCTAATTTCATTTCTTTACATGTAGCTGTCCAGTTTTCCCAGCACCACTTATTGAAGAGACTGTCTTTTCTCTTTTCTCTATTGTATATCCTTGCCTCCTTTGTCATAGATGAGTGGACCATAGGTGCGTGGGTTTATCTCTGGGCTTTCTATCCTGTTCCATTGATCTATCTTTCTGTTTTTGTGCCAGTACCATACTGTCTTGATTACTGTAGCTTTGTAGTATAGGCTGAAGTCCGGGAGCCTGATTTCTCCAGCTCCGTTTTTCTTTCTCCAGATTGTTTTGGCTGTTCGGGGTCTTTTATGTTTTCATACAAATTGTGAAATTTTTTGTTCTAGTTCTGTGAAAAATGCCATTGGTAGTTTGATAGGGATTGCATTGAATCTATAGATTGCTTTGGGTAGTATAGTCATTTTCACAATATTGATTCTTCCAATCCAAGAACGTGTGTTTGTATCATCTTTAATTTCTTTCATCAGTGTCTTATAGTTTTCTGCATACAGGTCTTTTGTCTCCTTAGGTAGGTTTATTCCTAGGTATTTTATTCTTTTTGTTGCAATGGTAAATGGGAGTGTTTCCTTTATTTCTCTTTCAGATTTTTCATCCTTAGTGTATAGAAATACAAGTGATTTCTGTGCATTAATTTTGTATCCTACTACTTTACCAAATTCATTGATTAGCTTTAGTAGTTTTCTGGTGGCATCTTTAGGATTCTCTATGTATAGTATCATGTCATCTGCAGACAGTGACAGCTTTACTTCTTCTATTCCAATTTGGATTCCTTTTATTTCTTTTTTTTCTGTGATTGCTGTGGCTAAAACTTCCAAAACTATGTTGAATAATAGTGGTGAGAGTGGGCAGCCTTGTCTTGTTTCTGATCTTAGAGGAAATGGTTTCAGTTTTTCACCATTGAGAGTGATGTTGGCTGTCGGTTTGTCATATATGGTCTTTATTATGTTGAGTTAAGTAACCTCTATGCCTAGTTTCTGGAGGGTTTTTATCATAAACGGTGTTGAATTTTGTCAAAAGCTTTTTCTGCATCTATTGAGATGATCATATGGTTTTTCTCCTTCAATTTGTTAATATGTTTTATCACATTGACTGATTTGCATATATTGAAGAATCCTTGCATTCCTGGGAGAAACCCCACTTGATCATGGTGTGTGATCCTTTTAATTGCTGTTGGATTCTGTTTGCTAGTCTTTTGGTGAGGATTTTTGCATCTGTGTTCATCAGTGATATTGGTCTGTAGTTTTATTTATTTGTGACGTCTCTGGTTTTGCTATCAGGGTGATGGTGGCCTTGTAGAATGAGTTTGGGAGTGTTCCTCCCTCTGCTATATTTTCGAAGGGTTTGAGAAGGATAGGTGTTAGCTCTTCTCTAAATGTTTGATAGAATTCGCCTGTGAAACCATCTGTTCCTGGGCTTTTGTTTGTTAGAAGATTTTGAATCATAGTCTCAATTTCAGTGCTTGTGATTGGTCTGTTTATATTTTCTATTTCTTCCTGGTTCAGTCTCGGAGGGTTGTGCTTTTCTAAGAATTTGTCCATTTCTTCCAGGTTGTCCATTTTATTGGCATATAGTTGCTTGTAGTAATCTCTCATGATCCTTTGAATTTTTGCAGCGTCAGTTGTTACTTCTCCTTTTGCATTTCGAATTCTATTGATTTGAGTCTTCTCCCTTTTTTTCTTGATGAGTCTGGCTAATGGTTTATCAATTTTGTGTATCTTCTCAAAGAACCAGCCTTTAGTTTTATTGATGTTTGCTGTCATTTCCTTCATTTCTATTTCATATCTGATCTTTATGATTTCTTTCCTTCGGCTACCTTTGGGTTTTTTTTGTTCTTCTTTCTCTAATTGCTTTAGGTATAAGGTTAGGTTGTTTATGTGAGATGTTTCTTGTGGTAGGATTCTATTGCTATAAACTTCCCTCTTAGAACTGCTTTTGCGGCATTCCAGAGGTTTTGGGTCGTTGCGTTTTCATTGTCATTTATTTCTAGGTATTTTTTGATTTCCTCTTTGATTTCTTCAGTGATCTCTTGGTTATTAAGTAGTGTATTGTTTAGCCTCCATGTGTTTGTATTTTTTACAGATTTTTTTCTTGTAATTGATATCTAGTCTCATAGCATTGTTGTTGGAAAAGATACTTGATACAATTTCAATTTTCTTAAATTTACCGAGGCTTGCTTTGTGACCCAAGATATGATCTATCCTCGAGAATGTTCCATGAGCACTTGAGAAGAAAGTGTATTCTGTTGTTTTTGGATGGAATATCCTATAAATATCAATTAAGTCCATCTTGTTTAATGTGTCATTTAAAGCTTCTGTTTCCTTATTTATTTTCATTTTGGATGATCTGTCCATTGGTGAAAGTGGGGTGTTAAAGTCCCCTACTATGACTGTTTTACTGTCGATTTCCCCTTTTATGGCTGTTAGCATTTGCCTTATGTATTCAGGTTCTCCTATGTTGTGTGCATAAATATTTACAATTGTTATATCTTCTTGGATTGATCCCTTGATCATTATGTAGTGTCCTTCTTTGTCTCTTGTAATTATATATCATTTTGTGAAAGTATGGAAATCAATGATGCACTAATGTCCGTATAATGTAACTTCCTCCTTTTTCTTTTATTTAATTGTAAAATGCCCCAAGT
Organism: Delphinus delphis; assembly: GCF_949987515.2. Taxonomy (NCBI): domain Eukaryota; kingdom Metazoa; phylum Chordata; class Mammalia; order Artiodactyla; family Delphinidae; genus Delphinus; species Delphinus delphis. Next base: position 168,466,352 of record NC_082683.1, on the reverse strand, counting down.
TAAATTGTTAGAATGTAGATCTGGGTCTTAAATGGTCAAACTTTAAGTTCAGGTAAATACTTTGGATTTATAAATTCTTTGTTGTGCTGATCTTAATGTTTAAAATAGAAATGAAATTAAATAAGGAGACTCTATCAGTCGCCATTAATTTCATCTATCTGGCTAGGTCGAAGTTGGACAGGAAAAAATTCCGTATACGGAAAACATTCTTTTGATTGTCAAAACATTCACATATGTTCATATTTACTGAAGCAGAAATAATAGTCTGAGGCCTTTATCTGAATTAGAATGAGTTTCATGTGCATTTTAGACAACTGATTGTAATAGAACCATTTCATGTTTTTCCTTACTTGCAAAATTCAAGCAGAGACTTTTAAGATGGTTCGTGTTGACAGAGCCTCTCCTCATCCGCCTTATTATAGGTGAATTACAACAGTAGAGCAGGCCTTCTTTGTTATTTTCACATGCATTTTGGTCCTAAACAGGATTTTATAAGCTACAAAGCATAAAAATATCTAGTACTCCATAGAATTAATTTAGAAAACCTAAGCATATTGCACAGAACATAAAGTTGACCTTTACCGTCTATGGCTTTTGGAATGGAGTGGGATGTGGAACACATCATAGATTTAATGTGGCACATCGCTGTCTGCAGAAACTTGGGTGGGACTGTGACTGCTTGCCCATGGCACCCGATGATTGAATCTGCTGTCACCAGCATCCTGATAATAATGAACATCCAGCTTAATGACCGTGATTATGATTATCATAATTGATGTGCAAGAGCAGTGTGTGGGGATCATTACAGCTGAACTGTACAGCAGAGAAACATGCCTCAGTTATGGATAATTTTACTTTTATGCATTGATTGGGATAAAATATGCCTTTCACTTTAAACAGACCAGCTTCATATAATTTTAAGAATCTTTCTGTACATGTTGATGGATGATTATGTGCCGGCTGAAAAGAGCCCCCAACAGTTGTTTGTTTTGTGTTGTTTCGTTTCATTAGTAAATGTAAACAATTAAATAATTAGGTGTAATTGAGGGAAAATATTTTGATTATGAGGATGGCCTTCAATAATCAAATATTCAGTTTAAGTGCTTTTTCTGTCTCTCTCACAATATATCTGGGACTGAAGTTCTTCAGTTTTCCCGTCTGATTACCCTTGTATCGGTCTTCTGGAGGTCAGTAGCCTTCAGGAAAAGTATATGTTTATATAATGTTTTATTATAAAGTATTTTGCATTTGTATGTGTATACGTTTATGCATATACTCTAGTTTATTATGCATTTAAGAAAATAGGACAGAGCCAAATATTGTGTTATACTATTTATTAAAAAATAATGTTTAACCTATAGAATAGTTTGGATGTGTAATGTTAAGATGTATAAATTTACATTACTTTAGGCTTTTAATCAACGTTTTGTTTCAGATAGGTTTGTTACATTGTGTGGTAATTTTCAATTATAGTTTTAAAAACGGGTTCACAAGAGTTTCTGATTTGGATTTTAATTTGTGAATAAAAATAATATGTGCAGTGATGTATCCAAGATTTTCAGTAGATCAGAACTGACCATATTAGTGTATAATTATTAACCTAAGGGCTCAATTCGCATTTGAGTCTAAAGCATTACATTTGAGTGAGGAGCGAACATAATGGAACACAGTTTTATAAGAAGCATGGTAACCTATTTTTAAAAAAACCTTTATCTTCTAACTGCAACAAAGTCTGAGATTGAGAGATGTCTCCATCAGATTATTAATCACTGTACAGCTCTAGAGAGACTGTGGCAACTGTTTCCTTCTGAGGTCCGTAAAATTTACATTACCCCAGGTAAGATGTTTGCCCTAGATGTGCAGCTGTACGCTGTGGTGTAGGACAGAATCTTTGTTTGACAGCTAGAGGTTTTATAGCTTGCTTCTATAATTTTCTTTCTGAAAGTTTTTAGTCCCAGTGTGATTCCTGAACTTAATTTTTTCCTTTTCTCCACTCAACTCAGGTCCAAGGATGAGATGGTTGTGTATGCTCAAAGTCTCCCTAATAGGGTCTTTTTCTTTTTCTAGTTCACCTACTGAAAATGTTACTTTTCAGGAGTGCTGGTTTTATACCGTGTTCTCTGGTCTAACCTCCCACTGTACCCCAGGGCCAGATGTCTCTTTCTTGACCATGTGCCATGTTACACCCAAACGTTAGGACTCTATGGATGTGTATATACCATGGGACATGTGCTGACTACAGACCTCGCTGGGTTGCACTTTCTTGTCAATTCTTTCTTCCAAAGAATCCTCTTAATCTTTCCCCAGGTCATTTATGCATTTAAAAGATCTTAACATCTTTTGTCTAGAATTTTTAGGTGATAGGCTTCTTGAAACCTCTAGTTTGCTGAAATTAAAGTACTGACACTTTATTTCAAATATTGGAAATATTTTTGCGAGTTAACAAATTGTTAATTTTGTGGGATTATTTTAAAGGGGAATGGTTCTATTATTATTCACTTCATTTAGTTACCTTTTTATTTGCTTTGGGATTTTTGCATAGTCTTTATTGTTTTATATTAACTCTGTGCTTTCATGCACCAAACTTTTGTATATTGTGTGTATATGTATATATATATATATATATATATATATATGTTTTCTGTTAAATATATATTGTTTTGCTTTTAAGGCTTTTTTTAAAAACTGAAGTATAATTTCTGTACGGTATTATATAAGTTAAAGTTATACAACATAGTGATTCACAATTTTTAAAAGTTATATTCCATTTATAGTTATTATAGAATATTGGCTATATTCTCTCTGTTGTACAATATAGCCTTATAGCTTACTTTATACATAATGGTTTGTACATTTTAAAAATTTATCTTGATTATGTGTCAAGATGATACAGAACACCAGAATATTATTTATAAAAATAATAATAAAATGAACTTTCTACCTGGCTGCCAGAGATAGTGATTCCTCTGATGGATCTAGATAATGTAAATTGAAAACTTTCTGGAAAGGATTTATCATTCTAGAAGCCATTAGGAACATTTGTAATTCATGGGAAGCGGTTAAAATGTCAGCATTATCAGGAAGAAATTGATTCCAACCATCGTGGATGCTTTTGAGGGCTTCAAGACTTCAGTGGAGGAAGTCACTTCAGAAAGCAGGAGAACTAGAATTAGAAGTGGAGCCTGAGGATGTAACTGAATTGCTGCCATCTCATGATAAAACTTGAATGAATAAGGAGTTACTTCTAATGGATGAGCAAAGAAAGTGGTTTCTTGAGATGGGAACTGCTCCTGGTGAAGATGTTATATAGATTGTTGAAAGGACAAAGGATGTAGAACACGGCATAAACTTAGTTGATAAAGCAGTGGCAGGGTTTGAAGGGATTGACTCCAATTTTGAAAGAAGTTCTGCTACTGTGGGTAAAATGCTGTCAAGCAGCATTGCATGCTACAGAGAAATCATTCCTATTTACATTCTGTTTTTAGACAGAATGCTATTGCATACTTTGTAAACATAGCTTTCAGATGCACTGGAAGAGCAAAAAAATATGTGAGACTCAATTACAATATTCACTTTATTGTGGTGGTCTGGAACCCAACCTGTGATAGCTCCGAGTTACTCTTGTATTTAGAAAGTAATAGTAAAATCACATTAATAAATTGACTGAGTCCTAGATGATTAAAAGATTAATTTGCTTTTTATTAATTTAAATTTATGTCCCATACTGTATAGTTCATGTTTTAATATGATAAAAATTGAATAATGAAATTTAAATATATTAAACATCTAACTTGTGTTACTTCTAAGGCAAAAGAAGTAAAAAGCTTGCCCTCAAGTTGGATTTTAATTTATAGATCACATTTTATATCCTTTTGTATCTTCCAGTTGATTTTATATCAGTATAAAAATAGTATTTTGAAAAAAGTTTTGGTAAACTTCCAAGTTGGTGCTTAAAATATTTTTAAAGTCTTACGAAACGGCAAAGGGAACCTACAGCAACACGTACCATAAAAAAAAGGGACAAGTCAAATACTTCTCTTAATTGTATGTTTCCTTATCACTTTATATAATGTGCTCTAAGGAGTGCTCAGAACTCTACTCATGGGTTTCACAGACTAGATTTCCTGCTTGAGAGTTCACTTGAAGAAATTGTTCCATTGTAAAAATTATTGTTGTGGATTTAATTTAGTTTAACATACTTAACTGCATATTTTCCAAATTATGCCTAAGTGCAATATATTTTCTCCTAAAGGCTCTCTTCATGGAGTTATTTAAACATTCACATTCATCCTAAAAAGATGCTGAAAGCCATACTACCAGACTGATTTTGAGAAGGCTACAGTTTGTGATTTTTGTTACATATATAAGTGCCAGATTAATAATTGCATTATTAACTCTAGATTAATTTACAGGTTAATTTTTAGGTGGCTATTATAAGGTTATGAACTATTAGGGGAAAATTTAAATCTGCTAACATGTTAAAAGTTTAACAACTGTGAAATGTCAGATGACTGAAAAGTGATAACTTGATGATCTGGGCAGCAACTGAATTTAAGGATATCAATTAAAGACCCTAAAGGTACAAAAGTAGTAAAAATATTTCACACAGAGGTTGTAAGTATACAAATGTTGACCTTAACTTTCTTACTAAATCGATTCCAGAGCTATTTGCAAGGAGTTTGCTCACAACAACTGGAATGTTTTTAAATACCTAATTTTCCTCCTCTGTAATTCCTCAGTTGGAAAATGTGGTCCCTTGATGATGATCTTGGGCTTTGAAGAATAAATGGATTTTAAAGAGAAAATTAGATGGTACTTATTATTCTGTCTAACTAGCAATACATTGTCATTTGTCTGTTGTATTATAAATGTCTTGCTTTCCCTCCCTTCTTCATTTAATCATGTAACTTGCCTGTAAGCAGCATTAGAGAAAAAATAATATTGCTGTATTACTCTTTCAGTTTTCTTTGCTTATCCAAACAGAGCTCACACTCATTATGCCCAATGCAGAGCTCTCCATCTTCTCCCTGACACCTGGTCTCTTTTAAATTCCTTCCATCCAGGCAGTCACTCACTTATGTCAAATACTGAGGAGACATACTAGTTTTCTCCCTCTCTTCCTTAGGAGAGCTTTTCCTAACTGCATCCCCTCTCCCAAGTGAAAATATGGCAAGTTTAGTATTTTAAAAATTAAACCATGATATGGGACTTCCCCGGAGGTCCAGTGGTTAAGACTGCATGCTTCCACTGCAGGGGGCATGGGTTTGATCCCTGGTCGGGGAACTAAGATTCCACATGCCGCATGGCGTGGCCAAAAAAAACCCAAAAAAAACAAACTAAGATATAAAACTTACATCCTAGTCCAAAATTAAGTTTTCTTATGGTAAATAAAATACAATTTCTGTGTATGTATTCACTGTTTTATTATTTTTATTATATATTCTTTCTGAATATATTTTTGTTATGAATCTAATTATTTGTCATGAGCAGACTGGGCTGCAGACATGTCTGTCCAAGTTTCCTTGTAGCTCACCAACCTAATGCCATATATCAGGATGGTATTTATTATAGAAATAATGAAGAGCACATAGCATTAACCATATACCTTTTTCCTTCACTTTATGTCATGTGTGTACTATTTTAAAAAAATGACTTACATTTTGTTGACATTTTCCATAGAAACTCATTTATATTGCTAAAGCCTATAAACCATTAAAAATTTTTTAAAATATTTTTTCAGAATTATAATTTTTAAAAGAAATAAAAGAAACTAAATTCAAACTATGCTTGTTTGAATCTGAAGCTTTGCTTTGATTTTCAAGACACTACGTATTGTTTTTCTAAATGAACTCAGAAACATCTGTCATTTATGTCTTGATATTTAATATACATAAATAATGTCCAAAGGGTAGAAGCAATCTAATCTGCAAGTATGAATATACTTTCTAGTTCTAATAGCATAATTAAGGGTGTACAAAATACTATACATAAAATTTTAGCATACTTAGTTTTGAAAGTAAGTTTCCATATTCATGGCTAGTGTTACTTAAATTTCAAAGTACAGTAAAAATCCTAAAAATATCCCAGAAAAAAGTTGATAAAATAAATTAGATATATTGGTAGCTAACACATGTACTTTTTCCTTTTACCCCAAAACACTACTGATAAAAGTACCCTTGCTTCCACTTTCTAACTCTCATATTACTGATCTATAATATATATAAATGCCAACAATAATAAAGGATCTGAAGTTGCATAAATTTATCAGATTGGGAGATTTCCAGATATCAAATGTTAAGTATTTGATATTCTATGAAGAAAAATCACCTCTGAATGTAGCTACTGTATTCATATAAAGTTATATCTTAGTAGCATTAAAATAATCAGTGGTAGATTGAAGGACTGATTTTTGATGACATGCTAACATAAAAATAAAGTGCACTTTCCAGAAAGCTTCTTTCTACTGTAGTATACAGAGTAGCTTAAAATACTGCCCCAGTAAAGTCTATTATTCCAAAGCAAAGAAAGATGCTCCTTTTCAGAAATTTCCTGTCTTTCCTATATATATATATGGGAGATATATATAGGGGATAACAGTATACTTGTTTTTATTTATTTATTTATTTTTAAAGTTATGGTCAAAAAGTTAGTTACCTTAAGAACACATTAACTAAAGTATGTCTGCGGCATGTACTCAAGGTTTGTCTTTGCCCCCTTGATCTCACTAGTCCTTTTCTGCACAGCTATGAACACACAGCCACATTCAGGAAAGGCATCATTAGATGAGGTGGAAAGGGGGAGTAACTGAAGAACCATCTCTCTCACATTGAATCTTACACGTAGAAGTGATGTTCTAGCTATGAAGGTTTTCTCTACAGTTAACAAGAGTGATGCAAGGCAAAGAATCCATTACAAGTGCATGTTAGATGATTGTTGGCTTGGCCATTTGTGCTCAAGACCTGTCCACCTGTACTCATCAGATGACTAATCAAGTCACTCTCTTTTATCCACTTAACCATGTGGTTTTATTTTCCTTTGTTGGAAATTATTTTGCCTATCTCATTTCTTGTACTTTTATTATGTGGGAAGTTTGATTTAAAACATAGAATGGCATTTTATGGTTTTTGGTCTTACATTTAAATCTTTAATACATTTTGTGTTTATTTTTGCATATGGTGTGAAATACAAGTTTCATTCTTTTGCAGGTAGCTGTCCAATTTTGCCAACTCCATTTATTGAGGAGGCTTTCTTTTCCCCATTGCATATTCTTTCCTTCTTTGTCATAGATTAATTAGCCATACGAGCATGGGTTTATTTCTGAGCTCATTATCCTGTTCCATTTATCTGTGTGTCTGCTTTTGTGCCAATAACATACTGTTTTGATTACTGTAGCTTTTAGTATAGCTTGAAATCAGGGAGTCTGATACCTCCAGCTTTGTTCTTAAGATCGCTTTGGCTATTCAGGGTCTTTTGTGTTTCCATACAAATTTAGAATTATTTATTTTAGTTTTGTAAAAACTGCCTTTGGTATTTTGATAGAGATTGCATTGAATCTGTAGATTGCCTTGGGTAGTATGGCCATTTTAACAATATTAATTCTTCCAATCTATGAGCACAGTATATTTTTCCACTTGTTTGTGTCGTCTCCAATTTCTTTCATCAATGCCTATAGTTTTCAGAGTACAAGTCTTTTACCATTTTGGTTAGATTTATTCTCAGTATTTTGTTCTTCTTGATGCAAATGTAAATGTGATTATTTTAATTTCTGATAGTTTGTTATTAGTGTATGGAATTGCAACAGATTTCTGTTTATTAATTTTGTGTCCTGCAACCTTACTGAATTCATTTATTAATTGTAATAGTGTTTTGGTAGAATTTTCAGAATTTTCTATATACAGTATCATGTCATCTGCAAACAGTGAAAGTTTTACTTCTTCCTTTCCAATTTGGGTTTCCTTTATTTCTTTTCCTTCTCTGCTTGCTGTGGCTAGGACTTTGAATACTATGTTGAATAAAAGTGCTTCTGTCAATATATTCATATTTTTTTTATTCTTCTCTTTGTTGATGTGGTGCATCACACAGATTGATTTGTGAATATTGAATCATCCTTATGTCCCTGGGATAAATCCTACTTGAGCATGGCATATGGTCCTTTTAATGTATGCTTTTTGTATGGTCTTAGCAATATTTTTTGGATCTGTTTCCTCAGACAAAGGAAACAAATGAAAAGATAAACAAATGGGACTACATAAAACTAAAAAAGCTTTTGCACAGTGAAGAAAACTATCAACCAAATAAAAAGGAAGCCTACTGAATGGGAGAAGATATTTGCAAATGATATATCCAACACGGGGTTGATATCCAAAACATACAAAGAACTCATACAACTCAACATCAGAAAAACAAATAATCTGATTTTTAAATGAGCAGAGGACCTGAATAGACATTTTTCCAAAGAGGGTGTACAGATGGCCAACAGGCACATGAAAGGATGCTCGCCAGTCATCAGGGAAATACAAATTAATATCGCAATGAGATACCACCTCACACCTGGCAGAATGGCTGTCATCAAAAAGATAACAAATAACAAGTGTTGGCAAGGATGTGGAGAAAAGAGGACCCTCATCCTTTGTTGGTGGGACTGTAGATTGTGCAGTCACTGTGGACAAATTTTTTAATGTAAAAAAGTAAAAATAGAACTACCATATGATCCAGGATGAAATAGGTGATGGGGATTAAGAGATAAAAACTTCCAGTCATAAAATAAATGAGCCACAAGGATGTAATATACAGCATAAGGAATATAGTCAATAATATTGTAATAACTTTGTATTATGGGGACAGATGGTTAGTAGACTTATCATGGTGATTATTTAATAGTGTGTGCGAATGTCAAATCACTATGCACTACACCTGAAATTAACATAATACTGCACATCAACTGTATTTCAGTAAAAATTAAATAAAGAAAATATAGAGTGTCAAAGTAAGTTTTCAGTTTAATTCTGGAGACTGCTGCTTTCTTCAGAAATAATGTAAAGACTTCAAATTAGTAATTTGATACCTTTTTTGGCCTCTGACTCTAGAGAATCTAATTGAAGCTATGGACTTTATCTCCAGAAAAAAGTACAAATATACAATGCACACAACACTTGCATGCCATCATTTTGTTTTATTGAAAACTAATTTCCTTCACAAAACAATTGTTGTTCTCAAATGTCTATTTTATAAAAATGTGGAAATGAATACAAATTTTGCAAGTTAAGAAATGTAATTGTATAAAAGTAAATTTCAATGAAAACACTACTATGTTTTTACTTGAGTTAAAAGTTGAAATGTTAGGGAAGACTTTTAATATGGCAATGCATTTATCTTTGACATTAATTTATTTCAATTCTTTGTTCTAATGGCGACAAATGTTAAAAATAAGTTACTTAGGTACGTAGTGTCAAATGGTATCCAAACACTAATAACTTGCTTTGTCAGAGAACAAAGGTTGGAGTAAAGGAATATAAAAGTTTTCTGAGAATCTCTAAAATAGATTGAACTCACATCATTTCGTTTCCTTTGTCCTTAAACCATTGAGGGTTATGTGTTTTGGAGTCTTCTTTATTGATATACTCTGTGACAGCTGAAAGTTATGAATCCATGTATTATTTTAGGGACATTGAAGCAGAAGTGAACTTCAACAGAGATTTGTATTGTTCTTGGGTGTTCAGAGACTTCTCCCTATACAGAAATAAACAAATTGTCATTTTCCACTTCAGCCTACAAAAGTACTTCATTCAGAATTAGAGAGTTGGCGTAATTATCTTCCTCTAATCTTATTTTCCAAAGTAAGAGCTTGTTCAATAGAAGTCATGACTTTTCAGCACCATGCATACTATGACAGTGGTGCCTTGAATAATAATAAAATTATCTAGGTAATCCAATCTGAATGAACTCCTTATCTTATTGCTCTAACCATGGCTTCCTATTTCTCTCAGATATTTTGAAACTTCTGCTTAAAGTTGACTCCTTATCTCCCAGACGCTGTATTTCATATCCTGCTCACATTTTCTCATGAAAATTCTGAGATTGACTACTGAAAAGGAGTATGAATGCCTCCATTAAGGATTTGGGGCAGCATCTTTGGCAGTAACTCATGCTAATTTAGAAAGTGATCAAGGTGGCACGTGAAACTTTTTTTATCAAACAGTAAAACCAGACGTGTTTCCAAAGATTGCAGATACTATACCTAGTCATGAAGTTTCCAGATTTTTCTTCCAAATGAAGTTATGCTCAACAAAAGAAATGTTAATCATTTTGAAGACAGGAAAACAGTCTACATGCTTTCCAAAAGGGGCTCACAAAATAGAAATTTTTGTGTCATGATGTCAGTGGGAACATACCAGACCAAATGCATCAGTTGGTTGCTCTCAGACACATCCTGGGTCATGCTAAAGGAAATGTTGCCTCTGTTGTTTACTCTATGACATGTTAGAAAATATCAACTATTGGGGAGAGAATGCAGTATTTCTTTTATTTTATCCTTATGTTCTAAGTCACAAATCAACAACATTTATTTTCTTGCCACATGGTTTCTCCCCTGTGGTATGTGGCTTCATGTTTGCATTATGAGATGATTCTAGGTGAAGGTCTTTGGATAGAGCAAATCATAATTTGGTTGATTTCCAACCTTCTCAAATCAAGCCACTTTTTGTGACAAAGAGCCCCATTCTCTGAAGCACTTTTGCAAATGGCAGAAGTGCTCCAGCTGTGTTTACTTCATGTTTTTAATGATGACATCTTCACTACTCTAGAGGTTGTTTATTTGCTGTGCTATTTTATAATCTAAAACCTCAAGATTCTCTCTGTGTTACCATATTAAGATGAACGATTCAACACAATTTTGAATATTATGTAGAACTACAAGAGTTATTTGGGGTATATCCTCCAGTGTTTAAAAATTAAATCAAGGATAAATAGTAGAGATGTAGAATTAGGGAATTAAAACCTTCCCCACACTGCAATTCCCAAACAGAAATAATCTCTGTAATAGCCTTTGACTAGCAAATGGCTTGGCAGACTCTATTGAGATGAGTTTCCTTATGGCTTTTGTGACTGTTTAGAGCTACTAAATTTAGATATTTTGTTTCTGAGCATGTTTTCTGAGATTTTAAAAGGAAGCAATTTGACGAGAAGATCAAAAACAACAATATGGCTAAATTAACCACAGATTTACTGTATAAATAATTGTGTTCAATATGCCTAGCTGATTATGTATGTATTGTAGGCATGAGTAGCAATAAAATTCTTTGCTAGCCATACTTCACAGATACTCAACAGTCAGAATGGACAATAATCCTGGGACTCCCTGCTGGGATACACAGTAACTATTTAACTGCTGGATTGTGAAGGATGTTTGAGGTAGTACTTGGGTTAGTAGCCATTTGCTAACAGATATGAAAATAATGAAAGCATTTCTAAAATATGTTAATAACCAATATGCCCATACTGATGCATGCTGGCTGAATTTCAGCTCTTATTACAGTGTGAATCTTGTTCTAATCACACATTACTGCCCTAGGAATGGGCATTATCTTTCTGGCCTGGTGTGTGGCTATTCTGAGTCTCCATGGTGTGCATGGCCTGTTGATTTCTTAAGTCTTGCGTTATCTTCACTGATTGTTACGAATCTTATAATCTGTATGTTTTTCAGTAGTGTTCATTTATTAAGTTAGAAGGACTTTTACTCTTGACTGTAAAGGGTTGATTCAGCTGCTATTGCATCTGTACATATAGATCTACTTGTTGTGTATGTAACTCCACAGGACTCCAGAACTGCTCTGTTCACTAAAGAGCAGAAAAACTACTCCCTGAGAAAGCAAGCTCCACATTCTCTAGATTTGTGTTGTTCCATTTGATAGCCATGCAGCTACTGAGCACTTGAAATATAGCTTCTCTAATTTGAGATGTGCCGTAAGTATAAAAGACCCTGGATTTCAAAGATATAGTACTAAAGAAAGGTAACATTCATATTTTTACATTAATGACATAGTTACACCAATAATACTTTAGACATATTAGCTTAAATATTTTCTTGCCATACAATTAATTTCACCTGTTTCTTATTACTATTTGTGATATGGCTAGTGGAAAATTAAAATTATATATGTGGCCCACATTGTAATTCTATTGGACTGTGCTGCTCTAAATGATATAGCTAACCAAATGTTTGGGGTAACAAGGACTTGATTTTAGTGGAACCTGTGGAGAAGTCTGTTCTGGAAACTCAAGGAAGCATTTTTATCTGATGTCGTTGTGCTTTTCCACTTTAAAACTTTTTCACTGCGGTGTAGTGGATTTGAAAATACCACCGGTTTCTTTGGCTAAGGTTGCTTCCTCCACATTTCACTAAATCACCCTTCCCAGTTCACTCATTATAGGTCCGTTAAAGAAGTGAGTTTTTTAGAAAAGGTACATGAAGTGGAAATTTTTGGCTTACAAATAATTATCTTAACGCAAATAGTTAAATAATAATAAAGCCAAGACATTAAAAACTAAGGCTTTGGTGAAATTTTTAACGGCACTGTCTGTAGGTATGTACTCTTGACTTCGGATCAGCTTTGCCTATGGCCAGAAAACCAAAAGAAATCACTTTTGTTCTATGGAAATGAAGTAGGAGTCCCTTTCCTACTACCCTCTTAATTAGATTTCATGAATTTATATTGTGGGAAATCAGAGTGTATTTCCTTAATCCAGGGATAAGATTATAGAGCTATATTTATAAATATAGGTAAAATTAACGTGGCTTTATGGGTTGCTTAAAACATGTGTAGTCTTAGAAGATTTATAAACATATTTAAAAGATGTCGCTGTACAACTGTACAAATACATGAAGCCACTCTTGAGCTGATCTGTGGTTAGAGAAGGAAGCCATGACTTGAGACAAAGTACCTTAACCAAAATTCTCAATATTTTAGAGGCTGTTTTCAAATTCTGATATAAATAAATAGGTGTGTCTTGGACCCAGAAAACAGGAAGAAGAAAAAAAAAATCAATCAAAAGTACCCTGTATATTAAAACCGACTTTGTGCTCTAATGTGAAGCTACTTGATTGAGTGGTGCGGTGTCAACCGTATCTTTCTTCTAATGCTAAAAGTAATGCACATAGACAGAGTGACAATCACAGCACAGCCTCCCATCAGCAATAATTAATCTTTTAGTTAACAGAGACTAGAAAAGCCTCTCATCAGCCTCTTCTGAAGTCTGAGGGACCCTGTATTTTGATGTTTCATTCTGAGGAAAATTGTCCCCACCAGTTCTAACAAATTGAAACACCAGGCTAATTATGGCAGCTAATGAAGTGTGTGGAATGGTCACAGCTTGTCGTGAAACTGTTCCTTCAGCTTGGATTAGGGTTTCATCAATCACTTTTTTAAACTGATCCAGAATTGCTTCTGCCCAGTGCTTGGCATTTTTAATGCTGTTTCCGTAATTGGTTTTTTCCCTAAAGCTTAGACTGTTTTTTGAAATATTATAGTCTCAGGACAGGACTTGCAAACTCTAGTTTATAAAAAAAAAATTATTATTAGTGATATCAGCTGGTCAAGTGGTAGGAAGCTAATAAAAGGACCACCAAAATAAAATTTGATGTACTGTTTCAATCCTGCTAAAGGTAGCAATAAATCATATCTATGTATATCATTTTCCCAAATGTATGTATAATATAACACAGGAAAATCATAGTTGGTGTTTAGGTGACTAAAATTCCACCAAGAGTTTCTATGAAACTAATATGTAGATGTTAGTTTGTTGTTGGGGAGGGTCGCTCTCCATGTATCATCCAACATTGTTTTATAAGATGACTCCATTTTGCACTGAGCCAAGCATTTTGAAGCATTAAACCAAAGATCTCTATGTTCCCAGTTAAATCACTGTGTGTAAATCTGAATTTCAACTCAGAAAACCTCGTTTAAAGGTTTTTACCCTATCTACAAAAGGGAATCAGTTATTTTGCAGGCATGACTGCAATTTGTAACTAATTAAATCTCGTTTTTAATGTTGAGAGTTCATCCAAGCATCTATTGAGCACTCACGATGTGCAGAGTATTGCCTCGATTTATAAGACAATTCAATAAAACAGAGATATTAAGTTCTACTCTCATAGGTTATGTCCTTTGAAATGATACGAGGAAAAATATATATATATATAATCATATAAGGCTATGTGTTTCAAAACATGGATTTTGTGACATCTCACAAGTTTTCATCATAAATTTCAAAATGTTTTCTATTTTGACTCATGTTTTATTTATTAATATATACTTGAATTATCTAACATTTGGAGATTTCCTAGTTGTATTTTTTTTTTAACTAGTGTAATTTTTCTGTGGTCAAAGAACATCTTCTGTGAATTTAATCTTCTGAAATTTGTTGAGAGTTCCTATATGGCCCAAGATCTTGTCAGTTTTGGTAAATGTTCCAAGTACATTAAAAGAGATATATTTTCTGCAATTGTTGGGTACAATGTTACATATTTACCAGTCTCCTGAAGTTTCTAAATATTGTTCAAGTCTTCTACGTCCTTACTTATGTTTTTTGTTTGAGATCATATTGATACTACTGACATCAGTATTACTGATTCTTCTCACTGAGATATTAAAATGAGTCATTTCTTTGATTCATGGGATATACAACAAAGGTTTTATTTAAAAGAGGGCAAGGCAGTACATTCTCTGGGACCTTGAATATCTATGGCAGAGAGTTTATTGTCTCTGAATATCAGTTTTCTCTTCTTCTGTACTAGGGTCAACAAACGTTCTTTAAGAGCCAGATGATAAATATTTTAGATTTTGAAGGAACAAAAACAACCATAGACAATACATAAAAGGATAGGCATAACTGTGTTCCAATAAAACTTTATTTAAAAATTAGGAAGTAGGCTGGCTTTAGCCTGTGGGCTGTAGTTTGCTGACCCTTGTTCTATACTAGTAGAACCTCTGATTTATAGCTGGGTACATGACTGCCTGAAATTAAAACTGCATTTATCAGCCACCTTTTAAAGCTAATTATAGTCCTGTCACTAGATGCTAGAAAATGGAAAGTAAGCAAAAGTGTGAGCTCCGCCTCTAGGAATTATTTTTCAGGACTTTCCCTACATAAATAAGTCTGACGGTGTGGAAGATAGCTAAAAGAACTCTCATCAGAAGAACTCTGCAACCTAGTAAATTAGTCTGATAAAGTTCCACAGATGCTGGTAAAAGGCACAAGCTTCCTAGGTCAGAGACTGTTCCTTACAGCAAACGCAGGAAAAGGAGTTTCAACATAGTTGTGCTAGTCCCCTGAGCCTCGGGTCCCAAGATGATACAGAGAGCCCCATGGTGCCTGCACGTCCTAGCGTGTCATAGGAGGAAAACCCTGGATGTGTGAAATCCACCACTTTCATGGGAAGCAGTTAGCAAGCCTGCTGTGTCCAGAGGGAGCACGTGCTTTACCAGACTATGTGGTACATACTGTGAGGTGTTACATCACTTCTCAGGGTTGTATATTCTCAATACTGAGAAGTGACCCTCACACTGGGTAAAAGAATTATCAAGACTTTGTTATTTTGACACATTCAGCAAGATTTGTACAACTCAAGAGCCCCATGGCAGACTGCCTCCCATCGTGTTTTTAAAGAAAAGTGTCATTCTTCTCATTTCTTCCTTCTGGATGTCTGGTATGGAGGTTTTGACAGCTAGAGATTGATTGACATCTTCAGTCATATTTTAATCCTTGGATCAATGTGGACCAAGAAAGATAGAGCAATAACATTAAGGAATCCTGGGTCCCTTTCACTGTGGAGTATCACACCAACCCTGGACTTTTGTGTAAATGAGAAAGAAAATTCTCTCTCTTGTTTAAGTCATTGTTAATTGGGGCTTTCTAACAGTTGCAGCTGAATCTAACCCCAATTAATACAATATCTAAGAATGCCTTTCTATTGCTTTCATATATAAAGTGAAAATTAGGGTGTATATAAAGTACTGGGTTCACAACCTTTTTCTCTTAACTCTATAGATGTTAGTTTGTGATCTTCTATCAATTACTGTTACAAAAGAAGTATCTGAGATAAGACTGTGTGTGTGTGTGTGTGTGTGTGTGCGCGTGCGCACGCACATGCACGCTGCATGAGGGAGTGCTTTTTTTGAATTATTTTCTTTATTCTAAAATATAACCTTTATCACCCCTTCAACTTTGAATAGCCAATTGTTATCTCTAAAGTGAATTTTATTTCTGCTATTGCAATCTTAGTTTATTTTCTCCAGTCACCAACATCTCTGACCTTGTTGTTTTTATGGGTATCTAGTCCTCTTATTTTAGCCTCTTTTATCCTTTTGGGCTTTGACTCTGTTTTATAGAATCTGTATTTTTAGGAGTTGGTTGAAGTTGGCAAATATTTTCCAACACTTAAATTTTCTTCAGGTTCCTGTAATTGATGTCTTTCAGATGCCTGGTCTTCATACAAGTCTTTAGCATGTGAGTTTGTTTTTCTTCCATAGGCCTGTGTAATTTTTTCCCTCCTATCCTTCTCCTAGATGAAGAACACTAGAGACATTCATTGTTTACCGACTTAAAGAACCGGTGGATTTGGTTCTTCTGTCTCTTTGAATCAAGGACTCTTTCCAGGCTTCAGTTAGAAGGCAGCCCAATTCCCTTGCCCCAATTTCCTAGATTTCCAACACTAATAATTGATGTAAGAGATGAAAATTTATAGTTATAAGCTGGTACTGCCTCTTACACTCTTCTTTGCATGTGTTGACCTGAAAAATAGCCTGCCAGATATTTTCCAACAAAGATGGGTTTACTTGAGATCAGCAGAGAATTGCAGATTGGGGTCTACAGCCATCATGGGCCACGTGCAAGTCCGCCCATGGCACAGGAAGGAGAACGCTTTTATAGAAGGGAAAGGAAGTTGGGAGGGCTGTAGTAAACAAAGAGTCCATGACTTTCATTAGCTGAGTCCTTGCCAGAAAAGAGGAGGAATCTTTCTTCTTCCTGTTGGGCTCTGCTGTGGTTGCAGGACATGAGAGCTCCCCTTTCTTGTCTTCAAATTTTTTTAACTTAGGTTTCTGTTTAGTAATTATTTACACATAGCATAGAGGCCCTGCATGCAATGAGTCTTTGCAGAACCCATATAAAGCCTAGCCTACAGCTTGGTTTCTGTAGCTCAACAATTTTGTGTCCTCCATTCATTATCGTCAACTCTCTTGAAGAGATAAACATTTCTCTTGATGAAACAATGACCTCCAAAGAAATCCAGCTTTAATGCTTTTGTAAAGTCAAAAGTAAGTAAGGAGAGCTCAAGAGCAATTTACTGGGACTGAGAATTTATCTGATATTTGAAAGCTTCAACAGACATGCTGGTATATCTGTCTGAACCTCAGATCATTTTGTGATGACTTTCAGTTCCAAGCATGAACATAGACATTGGTACCGTAGTTTTTGTTTGCAATTTTCTTGCTAAGCCAATTCTTCCACATGCTATTGATGGTAGAGATGGAAAGGGGTTTTTCTTAGGGCTCTAAACATAATATTTCTTGGGAGAGGAAATTTTTTGTCTAGGCTAAGTAACTAGCCCCCATGATGGATAAGAACTTAATGGAACATTGTGAGGTTAACACCTACTAAATCATATTAACAGTTTTGAAAATTTGGATAGGCCTGAACCATATGGTTGGAGAGCAGAAAAAACTAATTAAAATACTTTACCATTAATTTTCAAGCTCTTGGAAACTAATAGGTTTCTAGAAATATTAATGATGACTAATATTTATATCATAATCTATATTAGCTAAACATATATCAACATAAGATATATAAAGTATCATACATTAATATCCTAAATTACTTTGCTAAATAAAGACTATTTGCATAAAGAAATCTACAACTCATAATTATTTTAGTCTAACATATTAATATTACATTCGTGGTAGAGTTTTAATGTGGCTTTTCAATATGAAACAATTCTTACATGCCGTTCCTTTGTTTTCCTGAGTAAAGTGAATATATACTTGTCAAAATTTTACTTAGTAACATTGAGTAAAGTCAAGAGCATTCTGCCTATTATTTGTTAAAAAGACAGTATGAATTACCTCTGGAAGATTTTGATTTGTTTGGAACTCTTTTAATCTCTCAAGCTTAATTCAGAGATGTTTTCTATTAATAATTCATATTAACCTTCAAGTTGCTAATGGATACAAAACATGTTAATACCCCAGTAAACTATCTTAGCCTGTTCACATCAGAGCCAAATCTGCACTACTTAAAACTTAATGCTGTGTATGCTTACTACTTTTATACTTGTTCTATTCTTTCTTATACTGAATCTATTTTATATTTCTTATAAAAAGGGTTTGTTAAATAGAATAATGATTTAACCAACATTTTAAGAGTAGTTACCTACTTAACAGGTCTGAGTTTCTCAAGTGTTTGTAAGTATCAACTTCATATAATTCGTTTACTAAGAATAGAACTTATATTAATGGTTTAGTTTTAAAAGTACAATTTCAAAAGAGATATCAACTAATTAACAGTTATTATATATTGGCCATGGGGAGAAATACTTGATTTTTACTTTGTTTCTGTTAAATTCTTATTTGCAGAAGTGCTATAAGTGAAGACAATAATACACAGTTGAATTTAACTTTGAGATTTTTTTCTCTTATATTGTGTGATTAGGCCAACAGTAGGTTTCAAAGGCCATAGTTATTTAAATTGTTCCATTTTTATATCTTCTCAATCTTTAAATAATTTATATTGTTTAAAAATAATGAAATAATATGTTAAATATTGAGATTAAATTCTTATATGTATCATATATAATTTTATAAATGAAAGTCTTTCACTTATAAACTGTAAATTAGGAGTTATATGTAAATGTTCTGTAATAAACTGTACTTTGTATGGCAAAAGGAAACAAACATTTCTTGGTATTTTGAATACCAAAGTATGTTACCTACACATGTTTTTTTAGTTCAGACTCAGTAAAGTTCAAGGGCATCCAAGTATGAAATAGCTTGTGAGGAAATTCACATTGCTTTCTTAATTTGATTAGGTTGGGGAAAAGGACGCTAAATAGATCACCATCTTTAATAATTTTGGTTCAAATATAGACATTAAGTATTGTACATAGACTAGTAAATGTGTATATAATTTTCCCAAAGCTTGTAAAGGGAGTTGGCATTATAAAATACATTAATTTCCATTGACTATCTCATCTGCATTTTAATATGTTTTATTATATAGACTTACTTATGGGAAGCATTGTTAAAAATACTCAGAAAGGGCAATATGGCAAAAAAAAAATAACATATGAGAAATCATATATTTAGGTTTTTAGGGTAAATGTAACTAGGTATTTTATATAAATGATAAAAAATAGGGCATCAGTTACTGAGAAGAATGTAGTTGATAAATAATTGTCCAAGTAGAAAAGAAACTTAATTCTAAGAGAAGAGTAAACACTTTGAGGCACTAATTATTTTTAACTTTGTTTATATCAAAGTAAAACATGTACATAGTTTAAGTATTCAATAAAATAAATATGTTCAAAGATTTATGATGTAAACTGGCATACCCCTGACCCACTCCTCCCATTCTTCATGTCCAGTCCTCCTTTCTAGAGATCACCACTTTCAACTCTTTTATCTTCTAGCGAAATAATATACTATCTCTTGATTTGTCAGTTTTAGATGATAGCCACCGACCTTCAACTATGGAAGATGAGAATTTAGCTCTTTCATACTATCATCTCCATGTTTTCTTGGAATACAATTGTAAGTTTTGAGTCAGCAAATATTCAAACTTTACCTTTTTTTTGACTATGGAAATATTGTTTCCTATTAAACTAAGAAGTTCTAAGATGATGTTTGCTTCTTGTACAACTTTCTGTATTTCTTGGAGTTAATAATTGCCTTTGTCCCCATTTGCTTAATTTTCTTCACACCTCTTGTCAAGTTTACCCATACTCTGTAACAGCCTCTCAATATAACTTTTATTTCTGAAAATTCCATCTCACACATACTTGATATTGATTAGATATAGAATTTTAAGTTGAAGGGTGTCTTTATTTTAAGCCATTGTTATCTGTCATTCTGCTTTGGGGAATTTTTCCTGCATTCTTTTCCAATTATTTTCTCTTAGTTTTCTCAGATTCTTTTTATTGTAGCTCCTATAGTCAGAGAGCAGATTCTCTACATTGATCCTCAACTTTTTAAAAATAATCTTGTATCTCCTATTTCCATTTTATTGTCCCTTTGTTTTACTTTTTGGGAGAGTTTCTTGGTGTTAAATTTGAAATATTTTCTATCAAGTTGTTTTTTTCTGCTTTCACATTATTAATTCACTGCAGGCTTTTTAATTAAAAAGTTAAAACAGCATCCTATACTTGCTTAGTGGATGCAATATCCTTGCTAATGTCTTTTAGAATGTTTGTTTTAGATTTTAACAGTACTTTGTTCTGCTTCTTGCATTGTCTCAAGTTCATCTAAATTGTTTGCTTTTGTTGTTGTTGATATATCACTCTGTCTTTTAGGTTGGAGGTTTTTTTCAAACATCTGTTGATCTTTGGCTGTTCATTCATATTTTTAAAATGAGGCAGTAAAGTGGCCTTCACTGTAGTGGTGACCTCCTGTGGAAGGGCCACTCCTTATGGACATTTAATTTTTCCAACAAAAAGTTCCCTAATCCCCTGCCAAGTGCTCTAGTATCCTGGGAGTTGGGAACAGGGTGGGGAGTAGAATGGTATTCTCACCATTCAGTGTGAAGACTTTCGCTTACATCTCAGTATAGTGCCTGACCCTTGTCTTCTACTAAGCCTAGATGCTCCAGTTTTTGTTTTTTAATTTTTTTCCCTCAGAAAACAAATCTGAACCGGGCTGTGGGGAGAAAGGGAGGGAGGTTCCTTAGGAGGAACCTGGGGAGGGATCTTAAAAGTTAAGTGTTCTGTACGGAGACTTTTAGCCAAGCCCTGTGCTTCACCTTTGCCTTCTGAGATGTCTGAAGATTTCAGTGCCTGAGGGTTCTGGGTTTAGGGAGGAAGAATAGGATGGAATTTCAATGATACCTCCCTCTCCAGACAGGAAGTGTCTCTGTTCTTTTAGGTCTGCTGCCACCCTTTATCTGTTTCTCAACACAAGTTACAATTTGAGGTCATTGTTGTCTCCTGGTTTTCACGGAAGATGTAGTTTTGTAGATTTTTATAATTCTCCATGTTTGGGGTGCCATTTTTGAGAATATAAAATAGGGCAAGAAATTCAGTACTCTGCCATCTTAAAACTAGAAGTCATCTAAATGAATAATTTCAAAACACAGGTTTATACAAATTTTATAGAGAGGCTTTTGAAATAATAGTTTTACTTCCCAAAACATAACACCCAGAACATTTTATTCATACTGGTAGGTTTTCATTTTCAAGTATTTTTGAACGTGATAGGTGGAGGATATAAACACAGAAGACCTGGATCCTACACCCAGGAAACTTATCATCTAGTGGGGAGATGAAACATGGATGGGAATTACTGTCACAGAACAGAGACTATAAAAGGGCCATGAGAAAGGTATAATTATGCACCAGAAGCATTCAGTGCCTGGAGATGTAATTTGCATCTTGAGAGAGAAGGATTTCCAGGAGAAGGTAGCATTTTTATATGAGACTTAATGTTTGGGTAGGATTTGCACCTAGTAAGAGCTTAATAAATATTTGCTGAATATAATTAATACTGACATTTTTAATACTGGTGGTCTGACATTTTTCTTTCCACTTCTGTTAATGGTAAATATTCTTTACTTCAATGCAGTGTATCAGCAGCAATCAATTTCACTTATTCTCGTCTTAGTTTTCCTGAGAGGTATTAACAAAAACATTTCTACATAAAAATTTCACCATTCAGTGACAGTTATTGATATATCCTATAATTACAAAAAAATTCTTCCTGTGAGAATTTCATCATATTAATGATACATGTATATTATTAAGACTCATAAATATGGAGTAATAAAGCTTCAAGTTCACATGTTCCCAGATGTTATTTTGGGGCTAGTAGATTAGCAATTTTTCAAGAACATAAGCAGTAATTAGAAATCTTTCATAATTTCTTTCAGAAACAGCACTTGATTTTAATTCTTTCATTTAAAAAAACTTGTAAGAAAAAAGCTGCATCAGAACTCTTGACATTTTTATAGCTTGACAAAAAATTAAGTATAATTAAAATGAAATATTTGTTGCATAAATTAAATTGCAATTAATATGTTTTCTGCCACTGCTTGAAGGATAAGATGAAAATGGTGTGGTTAGCAGACTCCCTGCTGTGAGACTAATTTCTTGATTTTTATACCCCACATTATCATACAGATTCTCAGAGTAAAAGAGTAAACTAACAAGTAGAAAACATCGTTTGATGAAAATGGTATACAGGAGATAAACTGGCTTTTATGAAGGCAAGGCAATATTACTTTTTTATTTTAAGATCTGATTACTAGTTGATTTCAAGGGTAAGATTTGTACTTTCAAAGCCATTAAAATTCGTAGAAAATTGCCCTTCATTTTAGTTAGCTATGCCTTTTAAATTATCCATCCTATTGTTTCAGGATGTTTGCTTTTTCCGGAGGTAATTAGGAAATGAACAACACATGTTATGCAGAGGTCTCCGCCTCCAGCTAACCAGGAAATAGTAATAAATTCCATCACAAAAACTTAGTTGTGAACAATCTGAAGAAAAGTGGAGGAAAAATATATTCAGTTAGTACTTCTCTTGGAGGAGAATCACTTTTTTCTTGCGGGGGCCCACCATTAAAGAAAAAAGCACCCCACCTTGACAAACATTAGTTATTCCCATCTTGAAAAAAAAATTCTCCAGCTGTCACTTACCCAGACAGTGTTATCAAGTACTATTTCTATGTGCATTTTTCCTGGCTAATTACTTTTTGACATTAGACCCCATTTGTGGTATCAATCAAAGAAATAGGTAATCATTATTAATAGTCTTCTTTATCTCTCCAAATGTCTCTCTTGGGCAGTGCTGCTCAAGGGATATAAATGCACGAATGGGAATCAGAAATTATGGGCTAGGCCCCAGTTACTGTGACTCTTGCACACCTGATCCCTGGGGGCCGGGATGGTATCCATTCACGTTGTATGACGACAACGTTAGGATGTGACAGTGCTTGTTCAAGTGAATTAGTGGAGCTCTGTTCATATACAAGGCCACGGCGCCCCTTTGGTGCTGTCTGCAGAGAAAAGGCAGTACTTTTTTACTGCTCGATGCTTCCTACATTCTGCACTAACAGGGTTCAGACCCTGGAAAAAATCCTCCAAAAGTCTTAGAGCGGGTCAAACTATCTTTTGAAGGTAGCTTAGCAGGTTTTGGTTGCTTGAAGTGACACTAGTGTTGTAGTGAAAAAATTGGGGGTTGTAGTTTTGCTCTTCGTTTGCATGGTTACACTCTCACCTCCTTTGAGTTAGTGCTCAAGTGTCACCACGGAGCAGCCTTTCTCACCACCTGATTTGAATTGCAGGCAGTGTGCCTAACGCCCTCACCCTTCTCTCCTACCCCGTCTTATTTTTCTTCACAGCACTTATTATTACCTGACTCATTTGCATGTTGTCTGTCTCCGCCCGCTAGAACTTTAAGTTTCATGGAGACAGGAGTTTTTGCCTGACTTATGCATTGCTGTATCCCCACTGCCTGGAACAGCACTTGGCATAAGTAGGCACTGGATGAGTACTTTTTGAGGAAGGAAGCAAGGAAGGAAGGAAACAAGGGAGGGAGGGAGGGAAGAAGGAGGGAAAAAGAAAGGAAGAAAGAAAAGGAAAGAAGAAAGGAAGAAAGAAAGAAAAAGGAAGGAAGGAAGGAAGAAAGTAAAGGGAGGGAGGGAGGGAGGGAAAGAAAGAAAAAGAAAGAAAGAGGGGCTTCCCTGGTGGCGCAGTGGTTGAGAATCTGCCTGCCAATGCAGGGGACACGGGTTCGAGCCCTGGTCTGGGAAGATCCCACGTGCCGCAGAGCAACTGGGCCCGTGAGCCACAACTACTGAGCCTGTGCGTCTAGAGCCTGTGCTCCGCAACAAGAGA
This sequence comes from Delphinus delphis, assembly GCF_949987515.2. NCBI lineage: Eukaryota > Metazoa > Chordata > Mammalia > Artiodactyla > Delphinidae > Delphinus > Delphinus delphis. The sequence goes on along the minus strand of NC_082683.1, from coordinate 168,442,258 downwards.
GGTTGCGACAGTGAGAGGCCCGTGCACCGCGATGAAGAGTGGCCCCCGCCCTCTGCAACTAGAGAAAGCCCCAGTGCAGCAACGAAGACCCAACGCAGCCAAAAATAAATAAATAAAATTTTAAAAAAAGAAAGAAAGAAAGAAAAGGAAGGGAGAGAGGGAAGAGGGAAAGAGAGAAAGAAAGAAAGAAAAGAAAGAAAGGAAGGAAGGAAGGAAGGAAGGAAGGAAGGAAGAAAGACAAAGGAAGGAAGGGAAAGGGAGAGAGGAGATGAGTGAGTGAGTGAATAAATGAATGTTTAAAAACCAATTCTTTTTGAAAGACATTAAGCAAACATGATAATGCCTGGTGATAATATGATAATCTAAGTTTAGTAGAGGGCTATTTGAATTCTGTTTATTAAAGCTTCATTATGTGTGTGTGTGTGTATATATATATATATTTACGCTATGATAAATCTTTATTTATGGACACTGATATTTGAATATCATATAATTTTTTTTTCAGTTGACAATTTTTTTTTTAATTGGAGTATAATTGCTTTACAGTGTTGTGTTAGTTTCTGCGGTACAATGAAGTGAATCAGCTCTATGTATACATATATCCTCTCCCTCCTGGACCTCCCTCCCAGCCCACCCCCCATCCCACCCATCTAGGTTGTCACAGAGCACCAAGCTGAGCTTCCTGTGCTTTATAGCATGTTCCCACTAGCTATCTATTTCATGCATGGTAGTGTATATATGTCTATCCTAATCTCCCAATTCGTCCCACCCTCCCCTAAAGCTTCATTTATAATTTTATCTTATGTTTAATCTCAGAGAAATCATACTGAAATGAAAATCATTTCTTATAAAACTAAAATTTCAGATTATAATCTATATATGGTTAATGTTCATGGAGAGTTATTTACAACCCGCCCCGTAAGGATAGTAAACAATATTTTGAATCCATTAGGTCGTATTTTTATTCATGTTCTCATTCATTCATTTGTTTGTTCAGTGTTGCTTGTGTTCTACGAGGCATGCTATTTGTAATATTCTGGTAGAATATGTAAGTACATGCAGCAGTAAGTATGTCATGATGGAGCTTGGCTGTACTGAAGAGTTACAGTCTATTCTTGTACTTGCCATAGTTATGTTCTATGAAGTCACTACAAACACAGAATCAACAAATACTGAGCCATTGCTCCTAAGGGAAGTGCAGGGTTAGGTTCCTCAGAGCCTCTGGTCAACATTTTTGTCACCCAGTCAATACATAACATTGTTTCATGTGTATTTCTGTTGAAAGACTCCTGATTTAATATATATTGTTGATTCATTAACATTGAACTCCTGGCCAATAACACTATAACTTACGCTTGAATGAAGCTTATCTAATAAACATGTTTTCTCCTTAAGGCACACAGTAGCCTTCTTGTGCTTAGGAATGCTAGGTAGCACTTCAGCAGTATGCTTGGGGTCTACTTTAAAAAGAGAAATCACCAAAAAAATGTGAAAAAGGTGACACTAAATAAGCACGAAAGGACCCCTGTTTATAGTGTGAGAGCTGAAATGAGAAGACAGGCTTCGGCTGGGAGTGTGGGTGCTGGGTGCCTCAAATCTTCACCTCTCTGCTTGTATCTATGAATGACTGAAAGCACTGTGAGTATGCATTTTGGAGTTACAAATAAATTTTATTCAGTAGGTGAATTTGCAAATAAGGAATCTGAATAATGTAGATAGATGGTAACAGTGTTCTTATAAAGAAGACATCATTGAACACATCCTTTATAGCCTATTTACTGATGAATCTAGGTATTACCATCCTTGAAAAATGGGGTCACAGCAAGAAGACATATTTCTATTCAATCAAGATTTACTGAGCGCCTCCATTCCTCATAGACCTCATACATAAATATGTTACTTAATTTTTCTCTACTATATTCTCTCCCCCCTCTCCTGATTTCTCTATTTCTCCTCCAAATACACTTAGACTCAAGTTACTTAATTTACAGAGGTACCTGGGCATAACGTCTACCAGTTGGAAAAGGAAAGTTCTCAGAGTGTGAAGTGGACTTTGAGAGGACCCTCGTGTTGATGGAGTCCAGGCCATACAGCTGCCATCTCCTTTTGGTTTCTAGAGTGATGGGGTTGAAAGAGAGAGTAAGGATGTGCTATTCCAGAAGGCTCAAAATTTGAACAGGTTTATGGTTTCCCCAGGGCCAAGTCTATTTATTCATTCTTCAGTCATTCCTTCAGACAAATAATACTTTTGAAGCACTTACTTTTTACCAGGCTAAACTCAGGATACAATGCGTCCTGTCTTTTAGCAGTTATCCCCCCTCTTGAGAGTTTCCTTAGAATACTTATTTACTTAGAGGCACTCAGTTTCTTTCCTACAAGAAACTCTTAGTATTTAAGAACGTCACAATTCTGGCTTCAGTTGTATTCCCCACTTAAGTGGTTCTCCTTCAGCCATTCTGATGTTATCTTGGAACATTTTTGCAGCATATTCTCCAGTACACTAACCAAGTACTAGACCAAACTTTCCCTTTAATGCCAGTTCCCTCTACTTAAAATGGGTTGCCGTTGTACGTGAAAGTCATGTTACTGGAACCTCTTACCCTGGTATCATTAGCTTTATTATCAAACCAACTCACAGTCTACAGATGATTGTAACTACAACATTTGTCTCTTGTTGGATGTTCCATTTCAGTGACTTCTATTTAGATAACATTCTTATTGTTTTTAGTTGAAATTAAACAGATAAGGCCACATTTTATACATACATCTATATTTCTGCATCTAGGTTTATTACTTCTTATATATCTTTGTATTTCTTTTAGATGGCCATAATCCATATACACCATAACACAATGGACTGGTCAAACAAGAAACCCCATTATTCATCCTTCAGTTTACATGTTGGCCTGCCATTTCCCACTTGTCCATTTATAATCAAGACTATAAAAGTGGAAGAGGAGCACAAACTAAGAAGAAGATAAAACTATTAAGAGGGCTTCCCTGGTGGCGCAGTGGTTGGGAGTCCGCCTGGCAATGCAGGGGACGCGGGTTGGTGCCCCAGTCCGGGAAGATTCCACATGCCGCGGAGTAGCTGGGCCCGTGGGCCATGGCCGCTGAGCCTGCGCGTCCGGAGCCTGTGCTCTGCAACGGGAGAGGCCACAGCACTGAGAGGCCCGCGTACCGCAAAAAAAAAAAAAAAAAAAAAAAAAAAAACAAAACTGTTAAGAAAAAGAAAGATATATAAAAATGGAAAAAGAATTAATAGTAACTCAAATATAAAACTTTTGAATTTAGATGTACCTACCTAAAAATAGGAATATGTATACTGAACTCAAATATAAATGACCTTTGAATAAGCAACTATTTAGGATTATTTATCCACAACTATTTTTTTTTAAGTAAAGGGTTTTTGAAGTTTCTTATTTGAAAATAGCTGACACTAACTACTTGCTATATACCAGACACTGTTTTAATTGCTTTATAAGTATGAACTCATATAATCCTTTTAACAAACCTGTGAGTAGGGTGTCATTATTTTTATATCATCTTATCTCTTTTTTTTTTCCTCTTGGTACTTTTTTTTAACTTATTTATTGGAGTATAATTGCTTTACAATGCTGTGTTAGTTTCTCCTGTATAACAAAGTGAGTCAGCTGTACGTATACATGTATCCCCATAACCTCTCCCTCTTACATCTCCCTCCCACCCTCCTTATCCTACCCCTCTAGGTAGTCACAAAGATCTGACCTGATCTCCCTGTGCTACGCAGCTGCTTCCCATGAGCTATCTATTTTATATTTGGTAGTGTATATATGTCCATGCCACTCTCACTTCGTCCCAGCTTACACTTTCCCCTCCCCGTGTCCTCACGTCCATTCTCTATGTCTGTGTCTTTATTCCTGTCCTGCCCCTAGGTTCTTCAGAATCATTTTTTTTTTTAGATTCCATATATATGTGTTAGCATACGGTATTTGTTTTTCTCTTTCTGACTCACTTCATTTTGTATGACAGACTCTAGGTCCATCTACCTCACTACAGATAACTCAATTTCGTTTCTTTTTATGGCTGAGTAATATTCCATTGTATATATGTGCCACATCTTCTTTATCCATTAATCTGACACTTAAGTTGCTTCCATGTCCTGGCTATTGTAAATAGAGCTGCAATGAACACTGTGGTACGTGACTATTTTTGAACGATGGTTTTCTTGGGATATATGCCCAGTAGTGGGATTGCTGGGTCATATGGTAATTCTATTTTTAGTTTTTTAAGGAACCTTCATACTGTTCCCCATAGTGGCTGTATCAATTTACATTCCCACCAACAGTGCAAGAGGATTCCCTTTTCTCCACATCCTCCCCAGCATTTATTGTTTATAGATTTTTTGATGATGGCCATTCTGACTGGTGTAAGGTGATACCTCAGTGTAGTTTTGATTTGCATTTCTCTAATGATTAGTGATGTTGAGCATCCTTTCAAGTGTTTGTTGACAATCTGTATATCTTCTTTGGAGAAATGTCTATTTAGGTCTTCTGCCCATTTTTGGATTGGGTTGTTTGTTTTTCTAATATTGAGCTGCATAAGCTGTTTATATATTTTGGAGATTAATCCTTTGTCAGTTGCTTCGTTTGAAAATATTTTCTCCCATTCTGAGGGTTGTCTTTTCATCTTGTTTATGGTTTCCTTTGCTGTGCAAAAGCTTTTAAGTTTCATTAGGTCCCATTTGTTTATTTTTGTTTTTATTTCCATATCTCTAGGAGCTGGGTCACAAAGGATCTTGCTTTGATGTATGTCATAGAGTGTTCTGCCTATGTTTTCCTCTAAGATTTTTATAGTGTCTGGCCTTACATTTAGGTCTTTAATCCATTTTGAGTTTATTTTTGTGTATGTTGTTAAGGAGTGTTCTAATTTCATTCTTTTACATGTAGCTGTCCAGTTTTCCCAGCACCACTTATTGAAGAGACTGTCTTTTCTCTTTTCTCCATTGTATATCCTTGCCTCCTTTGTCATAGATGAGTTGACCATAGGTGCTTGGTTTTATCTCTGGGCTTTCTATCCTGCTCCATTGATCTATCTTTCTGTTTTTGTGCCAGTACCATACTGTCTTGATTACTGTAGCTTTGTAGTATAGGCTGAAGTCCGGGAGCCTGATTTCTCCAGCTCCGTTTTTCTTTCTCCAGATTGCTTTGGCTGTTCGGAGTCTTTTATGTTTTCATACAAATTGTGAAATTTTTTGTTCTAGTTCTGTGAAAAATGCCATTGGTAGTTTGATAGGGATTGCATTCAATCTGTGGATTGCTTTGGGTAGTATAGTCATTTTCACAATGTTGATTCTTCCAATCCAAGAGCACATCTTTGTATCATCTTTAATGTCTTTCATCAGTGTCTTATAGTTTTCTGCATACAGGTCTTTTGTCTCCTTAGGTAGGTTTATTCCTAGGTATTTTATTCTTTTTGTTGCAATGGTAAATGGGAGTGTTTCCTTTATTTCTCTTTCAGATTTTTCATCCTTAGTATAGAATTACAAGAGATTTCTGTGCATTAATTTTGTATCCTACTACTTTACCAAATTCATTGATTAGCTTTAGTAGTTTTCTGGTGGCATCTTTAAGATTCTCTATGTATAGTATCATGTCATCTGCAGACAGTGACAGCTTTACTTCTTCTTTTCCAATTTGGATTCCTTTTATTTCTTTTTCTTCTCTGTTTGCTGTAGCTAAAACTTCCAAAACTATGTTGAATAATAGTGGTGAGAGTGGGCAACCTAGTCTTTTTCCTGATCTTAGAGGAAATGGTTTCATTTTTTCACCACTGAGAAAGATATTGGCTGTGGATTTATCATATATACCCCTTATTATGTTGAGGTAAGTTCCCTCTATGCTACTTTCTGGAGAGTTTTTATCATAAATGAGTGTTGAATTTTTCAAAAGCTTTTTCTCCATCTATAGAGATTATCATATGGTTTTTATCCTTCAATTTATTTATATGGTTTTTGACACTGATTGATTTACGTATATTGAAGAGTCCTTGCATTCCTGGGATAAACTTGATCATGGTGTATGATCCTTTTAATGTGCTGTTGGATTCTGTTCTCTAGTCTTTTATTGAGGATTTTTGTATCTATGTTCATCAGTGACATTGGCCTGTAGTTTTCTTTTTTTGTGACGTATTTGTCAGGTTTTGTTATCAGGCTGATAGTGGTCTCGTAGACTGAGTTTGAGAGTTTTCCTCCCTCTGCTATATTTTGGAAGAGTTTGAGAAGGATGGGTGTTAGCTCTTCTCTAAATGTTTGATAGAATTTACCTGTGAAGCCTTCTGGTCCTGGGCTTTTGTTTGTTGGAAGATTTTTAATCACAGTTTCAATTTCAGTGCTTGTATAAATGTTTGATAGAATTTGCCTGTGAAGCCTTCTGGTCCTGGGCTTTTGTTTGTTGGAAGATTTTTAATCACAGTTTCAATTTCAGTGCTTGTGATTGGTCTGTTCATATTTTCTATTTCTTCCTTGTTCCATCTCAGAAGGTGTGCTTTTCTAAGAATTTGTCCATTTCTTCCAGGTTGTCCATTTTATTGGCATATAGTTGCTGGTAGTAATCTCTCATGATCCTTTGAATTTTTGCAGTGTCAGTTATTACTTCTCCTTTTTCATTTCTAATTATGTTGATTTGAGCCTTCTCCCTTTTTTTTTTGTTATGAGTCTGGCTAATGTTTTATCAATTTGACTTATCTTCTCAAAGAACCAGCTTTTAGTTTTATTGATCTTTGCTATCATTTCCTTCTTTTCTTTTTCATTTATTTCTGATCTGATCTTTATGATTTCTTTCCTTTTGCTAACTTTGGGGTTTTTTTGTTCTGCTTTCTCTATTTGCTTTATGTGTAAGGTTAGGTTGTTTATTTGAGATGTTTCTTTTTTCTTGAGGTAGGATTGTATTGCTATGAACTTCCCTCTTAGAACTGCTTTTGCTGCCTCCCATAGGTTTTGGGTCATTGTCTTTTCATTGTCATTTATTTCAAGGTATTTTTTGATTTCCTCTTTGATTTCTTTAGTGATCTCTTGGTTATTTAGTAGCATACTGTTTAGCCTCCATGTGTTTGTAATTTTTACAGTTTTTTCCCTGTAATTGATGTCTAGTCTCATAGCGTTGTGGTTGGAAAACATACTTGATACGATTTCAGTTTTCTTAAATTTACCAAGGTTTGCTTTGTGACCCGAGATATGATCTATCTTGGAGAATGTTCCATGAGCACTTGAGAAGAGAGTGTATTCTGTTGCTTTTGGATGGAATGTCCTATAAATATCAATTGTTTAATGTCTCATTTAAAGCATGTGTTTCCTTACTTATTTTCATTTTGGATGATCTGTCCATTGGTGAAAGTGGAGTGTTAAAGTCCCCTACTATTATTGTGTTACTGTCAATTTCCCCTTTTATGGCTGTTAGCATTTGCCTTATGTATTTAGGTGCTCCTATGTTGGGTGCATAAATATTTACAGTTTTTACATCTTCTTCTTGGTTGATCCCTTGATCACTTTGTAGTGTCCTTCTTTGTCTCTTGTAATAGTCTTTATTTTAAAGTCTATTTGTTCTGATATGAGAATTGCTACTCCAGCTTTTTTTTATTTCCATTTGCATGCAATATCTTTTTCCCTCGTCTCACTTTCAGTCTGTATGTGTCCCTAGGTCTGAAGTGGGTCTCTTGTAGACAGCATATTTACGGGTCTTGTTTTTGTATCCATTCAGTCAGTCTATGTCTTTTGGTTGGAGCATTTAATCCATGTACATTTAAGGTAGTTATTGATATGTATGTTCCTATTACCATTTTCTTAATTGTTTTGGGTTTGTTATTGTAGGTCTTTTCCTTCTCTTGTGTTTCCTGCCTAGAGAAGTTCCTTTAGCATTTGTTGTAGAGCTGGTTTGGTGGTGCTGAATTCTCTTAGCTTTTACTTGTCTGTAAAGGTTTTAATTTCTCCTTCAAATCTGAATGAGGTCCTTACTAGGTAGAGTAATCTTGGTTGTAGTTTCTTCCCTTTCATCACTTTATATATGTCTTGCCATCCCTTCTCACTTGCAGAGTTTCTGCTGACAGATCAGCTGTTAACCTTATGGGGATTCCCTTGTACATTATTTGTTGCTTTTCCCTTGCTGCCTTTAATATTTTTTCTTTGTATTTAATTTTTGATAGTTTGATTAATATGTGTCTTGGTGTGTTTCTCCATGGATTTATCCTGTATGGGACTCTCTGCATGTCCTGGACTTGACTGACTATTTCCTTGCCCATATTAGGGAAGTTTTCAACTATAATCTCTTCAAATATTTTCTCAGTCCCTTTCTTTTTCTCTTCTTTTCTGGGACCCCTATAATTCTAATGTTGGTGTGTTTAATGTTGTCCCAGAGGTCTCTGAGACTGTCCTCAATTCTTTTCATCCTTTTTTCTTTATTCTCCTCTGTGGTAGTTATTTCCACTATTTTGTCTTCCAGGTTACTTATCCGTTCTTCTGCCTCAGTTATTCTTCTACTGATTCCTTCTAGAGAATTTTTAATTTCATTTATTGTGTCGTTCATCATTGTTTGTTTTCTCTTTAGTTCTTCTAGGTCCTTGTTAAACGTTTCTTGTATGTTCTCCATTCTATTTCCAAGATTTGGGATCATGTCTACTATCATTACTCGGAATTCTTTTTCAGGTAGACTGCCTATTTCCTCTTCATTTCTTTGGTCTGGTGGGTTTTTACTTTGCTTCTTCATCTGCTGTGTATTTCTCTTTTTTCTCATTTTGCTTTACTTACTGTGTTTGGGGTCTCATTTTTGCAGGCTGCAGGTTCATAGTTCCCGTTGTTTTTGGTATCGGCCCCCAATGGCTAAGGTTTGCTCAGTGGGTTTTGTAGGCTATCTGATAGAGGGGACTGGTGCCCGTGTTCTGGTGGATGAAGCTGGATCATGTCTTTCTGGTGGGCAGGACTGCGTCCTTTGGTGTGTTTTTGGGTGTCTGTGAATTTACTATGATTTTAAGTAGGCTCTCTGCTAATGGGTGGGGTTGTATTCCTGTCATGCTAGTTGTTTGGCATGGGGTGTCTAGCCCTGGAGCTTGCTGGTCATTGAGTGGAGCTGGGTCTTAGCATTGAGACAGACATCTCTGGTAGAGCTCTCACTGATTGATATTACTTGAGGCCGGGAGGTCTCTGGTGGTCCAATGTCCTGAACTCAGCTCTCCCACCTCAGAGGCTCAGGCCTGACACCCAGCTGGAGCACCAAGACCCTGTCAGCCACATGGCTCAGAAGAAAAGGGAGAAAAGAAAGAAAGAAAGAACAAATAATAATAAAATAAAGTCATTAAAGCAAAACATATTCTTTATTATTAAAATAAAAATATTTTAAAAGTAATAAAAAAAGAAAGAGAGCAAGCAAATCAATAAACAAATCCACCAATTATAACAAGCACTAAAAACTATACTAAGATAAACATAAAAATCAGAAACTAGTCAGTTGCAGACAGCAAACCCCAAGGCTACAGTTGCTCCCAAAGTCCACCTCCTCAAATTTGGGATGATTCATTGTCTATTCAGGTATTCCACAGATGCAGGGTACATCAGGTTGATTGTGGGGATTTAATCTGCTGCTCCTTAGGCTACTGGGAGAGATTTCCCTTTCTCTTCTTTGTTCGCACAGCTCCTGGGGTTCAGCTTTGGATTTGGCCACACGTCTGCGTGTAGGTCTTCTGAGGGCATCTGTTCTTCTCTCAGACAGGACGGGGTTAAAGTAGCAGCTGATTAGGGGGTTCTGGCTCACGCAGGCCAGCGGGAGGGAGGGGTACGGAATGCAGGGTGAGCCTGCAGTGCCAGTGGCCAGCATGATGTTGCAACAGCCTGAGGCTGCCGTGTGTTCTCCGAGGGGAGTTGTCCGTGGATCACGGGACCCTGGCAGTGGCAGGCTGCACAGTCTCTCAGGAGGGAAGGTGTGGATAGTGACCCGTGCTTGCACACAGGCTTCTTGGTGGCTGCAGCAGCAGCCTTAGCACTTCATGCCCATCTCTGGTGTCCGCACTGAGAGCCACGGCTCGCGCCCATCTCTGGAGCTTGTTTAGGTGGTGCTCTGAATCCCCTCTCCTCGCGCCCCAGAAACAATGGTCTCTTGCCTATTAGGCAGGTCCAGACTCTTTCCTGGACTCCCTCTGAGCCAGCTGTGGCGCACTAACCCCCTTCAATCTGTGTTCACGCAGCCAACCCCAGTCCTCTCCCTCAGATCTGACCTCCAAAGCCCGAGCCTCAGCTCCCAGCCCCGCCCGCCCCGGTGGGTGAGCAGACAAGCCTCTCGGGCTGGTGAGTGCTGATCAGCACCGATCCTCTGTGCGGGAATCTCTCCGCTTTGCCCTCCACACCCCTGTTGCTGTGTCCTCCTCCATGTCTCCAAAGCTTCACCCCCACCCACCCCCCATCTCCGCCAGTGAAGGGGCTTCCTAGTGTGTGGAAACTTTCCCTCCTTTACGACTCCCTCCCAGAGCTGCAGATCCTGTCCCTATTCTTTTGTCTCTGTTTTTTCTTTTTTCTTTTGCCCTACCCAGGTACATGGGGATTTTCTTGCCTTTTGGGAAGTCTGAGGTCTTCTGCCAGCATTCAGTAGGTGTTCTGTAGGAGTCGTTCCACGTGTAGATGTATTTCTGATGTATTTGTGGGGAGTAAGGTGATCTCCACTTCTTACTCCTCCTCCATCTTAAAGGTCTCTCTCATCTCTGTCTTTCAAAGAGGACACCAAGCACCCAGTCAGCTTGGCTGCAAAGCAATCCTGCCTCAGAATAGAAATCATAAAGTTTTCAAACCACCCATGCAAATACCCTCAGTGAGACTGTGACATAATTTAATATACAAATGAACTTGGCTTCCTTTCTAGGTTCAGACTGACACTGCATTGTCAACTCAATGTCAGCTAAAAGTTGTTTCTTCAGAAACATATACAAATAGTTTAATTGAAAAAATACATAGTAAATCCTAAATCTAGGGAATTGAGAAGAACACAAATAATAGAGGATGCTTTAGAATGTTTTCCTGAAAACTCATAGTGAACAGAAAGAAGAGAAAAACTGCTACAGCTCTTAGCCATTGCATGTATGTTCTGTTGTCGCAACAGTGGAGATGATTTTGCCATCACAGAATTTTCTACATGCAATGAAAGCAAAGTTGGATCACGCAGGAATAATGCCAGGTGATCTTTTAAAACTGTCTATGAACTGTTGTTTATAGATTATGGAAAATCCCAAGCCCTAGCCAGACTTAACTATGGTCTCATTCAGGAAATATTTTCCTGTATTTAATCAGCTTAGAGCTGAATATATAAAAAATATTTTAAGCTGAACAATATGTGCATAACCTTTCATTTCCATCTTGTCCTTCTAATCTTGGAGGATTTGTCCACTATAGTGTATCAGCTCCGTCCTACTTACCAACATTGAAGCTGGTCATGAGTATCTGATGAAAAGCCTTAAATAACTAGTTAAACAGTGCAGCTGCCAACCTAAAGTAATCCTACACTTAGGGGGTGAGTGGCCCAGGAAATTTGCTCTTTGTCATTTTGACTTGGGTTTGAAAATGGACCTGGGCTGCATTCCAGCTCAAAGAGCCATTCACTTCCAAAGAGTCCTAAATTGTCCCAAGGAGCTCATTTTGGCAGTGGATTATTTGTGTTTGGCTGGTCAAAAGCTAATAGCAAAAGCTGTCTGCTCTGGCACGCAAGGGCTATGGCAGCATTTAGAATTACATCCCCAGTGTTTTATCTTGATGAGGTTATTTTTCAGGAAAGCTGTCCCCCACCCCCCCATTTCAAAAGTGACAATGTACAAGTATCGTGCAGGTGGTTTTCTTGAGCTCATAAATATCTTCCCATAACATGGTGGCCTGTTTTTTCCCATACCATGTTGGCCAAGGAATATTATAAACAAATGAGAACCAGCATCAGATTTTTTCCAAAACCAAAGCTGTCTTAATGGTGTGTTCACCTCTTCCTATACCAGAGGTAACAGTTATTGGTTGACTAGGGCCAAGTAAGAAAGTGGGCTTTTAAATAAAATAAGAGTGATAAAGGATTTGTGAAAGATTTTCTGTCAGGGGATGTAGAGTATAGGTACTTGAAGAGTCAATCCTTGCTTATCTACACAACTGTAAATGCCTATTTTCTGACTCTTCCACTAGCCTGTGAGGGACCCTGGGAAGACACAGCTAAGTTTTGGTTACCTAGATAGTTGGGAAGCTATCTAGCGTAGTGCTGACACACTGGAGATGCTCAAATGTTAGTGGAATGCACAGGTTAAAGTATGAGACAGAATTAATTGTTGCTTCATTCATTATATTAGAGGAGCCCAAAACTAAGTACACAAGAAGATCCAAAGGAATGAGGGAAGAAAATATTATAATCTCTATTTTTACCTCATTTGTATATCATTTAACATTATATTTTACTATCACAGTATTACACATATAGAATTTCAAGCAGATAACCAAAACTATATTGAGGATGCTTAAAATATTTTTACTGATGGAGGATACAATCAAGATCCTTTCAGTCCTGTTTCACTACATTATTGCACTATAATCAGTCTCTCATATGTGTCAATGGAATTTAATTTAACTTTCAAAAGCACATGTTGGATAGACTATGAATAGATTTTCACCCTTGAAGGAAAGATGGAGGAAAAAGCTAGTGCTTAGATGTTTTATCCTGTTTAATCCTCACACCAACCCTGTAAGATTTCTTCATTTTATAGATGGTGAAAAGAATGAGTCAGGAAGTGCTTCCTGTACATCTGTTTTCTGGAATAAATTATACAGAATTGGTATCATTTCTTCCTTTTTTGGTATAATTCACCAGTGAAATCATCTGGGCCTGTTTTGGAAGGTTACTAATTATTTATTCAATTTTTAAAATAGTTACAGGCGTATTTAGATTATTTCTCCTTGTTTGAGTTTTGATAGATTGTGACTTCCAAGAAATTAGTCCATTTCACCCAAGTTATCAAATTTATGAACAGAGTTGTTCAAAAAATTCCTTTGTTATCCTTTTAATGTCCATGGGATCAGTAGTGATGGTACATCTTTCATTTCTGATATTTGTAATGTGTATCTTCTTTCTTTTTTCTTAGTCTGGTTAGGTGTTTATCAATTTTATTGATCTTTTCAAAGGAACAGCTTTTGGTTTTGTTGATTTTTTTTTCTATTGATTTCCTGTTTTCAATTTCTACTCTGATTTTATTATCTTTGGCATATTTTGGATTTAATCTGCTTTTTTTCTAGTTACCTAAAGTGGAAGCTTAGATTAGTGATTGTAGATCTTTCTTCTTTTCTACTATATGCATTCAATGCTATAAATTTCCCTGTAGGCGCTGCTTTTGCTGCATCCCACAAATTTTGCCAAGTTGTATTTTAGTTTTCATTTAGTTGAAAATTTTTTTTTCTTGATGCTTCTTCTTTGACTCTGTATTATTTAGTAGGGTATTGTTCAATCTCCAAATATTTCAGGAATTTTAAACTATCTTTTTGTTACTACTTTTTAGTTTAATTCCATTGTGGTCTAAACACATACTTTGTATGATGTCTACTCTTTTGAAGTTGTTAAGGTATACTTTATGGCTCAGAATGTGGCCTATCTTGGTGAATATTCCATGTGAGCTTGAGAAGAGTGTGTGGTTATTGTTGGATGAAGTAGTCTATAAATGTCAGTTAGATCCAGTTGAGTGATAGTGCTGTTCAGTTCAATTGTATCCTTACTGACGTTCTGCCTGCCAGATCTATCAGTTACTTACAAAGGGGTATTGAAGCCTCCAATTACAAGAGTGAATTTGTCTACCTCTCCTTGCAGTTCTGTTAGTTTTTACTTCATGTGTTTTGGTGCTCTGTTGTTCGGTACATACACATTAAGGACAGTTATGTCTTCTTTGAGGATTGACCCCTTTATCATGTAATGCCCATCTTTATTCCAGATTATTTTCCTTACTCTGAAGTCTGTTTTATCTGAAATTAATATAGCTACTCCAACTTTCTTTTGCTTAATGTTAGATAGTATATCTTTCTCCATGCCTTTACTTTTAATCTGTTTGTGTTTTTTGACTAATCCAAGTCCACTTTCAAATAACACTATATTGTTTCACGGGTAGTTCAACTACCTTATAACAGATTATTCCCAACTCCTCCCTTCCATCCCTTATAATATTGCTGTCATATATTTACCTTATCCATAAGCTATAATCACTGATTATATTGTTGTTATTATTATTTTGAACAAGACTGTTATCTGTAAGATCAATTAAGATCTTTACCTTCATTTATTTCTTCTCTAATGTTCCTCATTTCATGTAGAGCTGAATTTCTAACGTGTATCAGACAGAGAAAGACAAATGCTACATTTTATCATTTATATGCAGAATCTAAAAATAATACAAACAAATGTATATGCAAAACAGAAACAGACTTACAGATATAGAAAACAAACTACTGGTTACCAAAGGGGAGAGGGAAGAAGGGAGGGGCAAATTAGGGGTATGGGACTAGGAGTTACTAACCACTATGTATAAAATAGATAAACAACAAGGATATATTGTATAGCACAGGGAATTATAGCCATTATCTTATCATAACTTTTAATGGAGTATAGTCTATAGAAATACTGAATCACTATGCTGTACACCTGAAACTAATATAATATTGCAAATCAACTATACTTCATTTTTTTAAAAGAGGGGAAAATTAGAAATAAATTTTTTTAAATATCCAAAATGATTTATTATAGTAAAATTTTAAAAAAGTAGTTACAAATATCAAAAGTTTAAGATCATTTGCATAAAACAAACCTTTTCATTTACTTTTTTGAAACCTACGTTATTGTTATACAGATATATTTATAAAACGTAAACCATCCATAGTTCTAGTCTTCAGGGTTCATCAAGTGCCGACATTAAAGAATCACTATCATGCTTCTCACATATACCTAACTTCATACATTCAAGTTTAAGAGTAATATGAATTACTTACTATTGCAAAATATTCCCGATATGTCATGCGCCACTCTTGCAAACACTATGTTGATTCCTGAGTACCCCTAGAATCACAATTTCAAATAAAAAGAAAGCCAGAATATGGATTTCAGCACCACAAGAAAATAATACTTCATTATATAAAGTTCTATTGCATTCATGCTATCCAAAAGGAAGGATTTTATTCGAATTAATTAATATTTCTTTTAACTAAGCATTTTTGTCACACAAATTCTTTGTGTACTCGAAAGCAGTGTCTGTTACAACCTCTTGTCCTTCATGTCACTTGGGCTTTGTCACTTTTGTTTCATAAACACAAAGCAACAGATGTGGGGCTTTTCCCTGGGGCCTGAATAGGCTTATTATTAAGCCCTGGGCTTATTCATAAAAGCAGATATTTAGGGTTGGGGCTCTGTTGTACTGGAGTGGAGAGCCAGATCCCTAGTGACAGAGGTTCCTGCATGTTCTTTAATACATTTATTGTCTGTGTGTTTGTAAGGTAGGAACCTTCTAAAGAGGTTGACCCTGGGCAGAGGTTCTTCCTTCCAAGGTTTTCTTAAGAAAAATAAAATTGTCCAAAATCATTTCCATTGAGGATAAGCCTGCTTTACAAAGGAGAAACATATACTTTTATATAGTCTGACCATTTATTTACAGTATCCACTGTCGATTTAGTACTTTACCTCTCTAACGACTTTGCCTGTTTCACATGCATGAAAAGCATTCGTTTCTATCCTCAATCAAATGCTGCTTCTTTGGTTACTCAACAATAAATGATTTGTCCTCTCTTCCTCTGAACTTCTTCAGCATTTGTTTGAATCACTTCTGTGATACTTATCACAGGTGGCCTTCTATTATAATTATTTGGGTATAACACCTTTCCTTTTTCATTCATTTAGTCAACAAATATCATTTTGCACAAAACAAGGTACCTACCTGTATGAAGCTTACCATCTCATGTGGGACACAAAATAAATATATAGTATCAAAGAATGGTAATTGTTATGAAGAAAATAGAGCCATTTAAAATGATAGAAAGTTTCAGGGGTACTATTTTATGTGCAGGTGGTAAGGGAGGATCTCTTTGAACAGGGATGTGATGAAGGGAAGGAATGAACCATGGGAATAACTGGAGACAAAGCCGTCTAGGTGGAGGCATCTCTAAGTATAAAGACTGAGAGGCAGAGTGTTCAGTAAGCAGAGCTGTTGCTAGAGACGATTCAATGAGGGGAAATGTAGAAGAAAATTCGTGTCAGAAAAGGAGCCAAATACACCATCATCAAGATCAAGGAGAAACATGTAGATTGTGAGCTCTGTGAAGACAGGTGGCTATGTCATTGTGTTGCTCAGAGCTTCTCCAGGCGGCCATCCACAGCTCATAAAAACTATGTGTTTAAGAAAGTGTCCATATATCTGACTTTCAACTGATAAAGCTTACCTGCTAATTTTGTTTTATTTGAGGGCATGATGGGAAATTTGAAGTGCAGTTAAATGATATCCATCTAGCAATTTAATATAATTTAAATTATAACAAAAATAACATAAGAAATCAGCATGACCTCTTTGGTAATTGTTGATCTTTTTCCTCCTAGGATTTCCAAACTGTATTGCCATCATTTGATCTCTTCTCAAAGTACGGAAAATTGTATTCAAAAGCTGGACAAATTGTATAAAGGTATGCATTTTTGCTAAAAGGTACTTCAAAAATGCTACAGTAAATAACAAAAAATCAAATGAGATTGATTTAACTATCAAGCATTTAAAAAAACATGCTATAATAATATTTACAGGTAATACAACTCCATATATTTCTTTCATTCTACTCTAATGGTTTTCAACATTCAAAAATCATGGATTTTGTGTTTCAAGTCTCTTCTCCAAAATGAACTCAAAGTCGAACTGAAAACTACCTGAAGTACCCTTTCTCTTTAAATTAATTAATACAGTAAATAAATAGTTTTACGTAATATAATGAGAAAGTATTGATGGTGTCCAAAAGCTCAAATATTTCTCATTACTGTATAGATACAGTATAGTTTAAAATACTGTATTCAATATGTGTGTTACTTAAAGTGCAAGGTGCCTTTAGTGGATTCCAGATAAATAGCATCTTGGGTCTCTGATGACCAAAGCTTACAGACTAGAGAAGAACAGAGATACCCACATAAAATTCAAGATCACAAAATAAACTCTCAATGAATGCTGTATTTAATTGCTAAGGTGTTTTAGAGTAGAGAAGTGATTACAATCAAAGGGAGACTAATAGGAGGTATTCTCACATCAGCAAAATTTAAAGGAGATACTGGATAAAGACAGAAAAGATCACTGCAATTGAAGGAAAAGAGGCAGGAATGAGAAATCAGGCTAGTTAATTCCCCAGGGCTCCTCCCACACCAAGAACCAGGGGAAAGCTCTGGTCCATTGGAAAGAACACAAAGTAGATGCAAACAACTATGTTCCTTAGATTTAGTTAGTATTGCCTCTCCCACATTTATAACTTTGGATACTCCAACTGGAAGTCAGTATGTTAAATGTAGATAGAAATGACCACCTTTTAACTCCTTCAAAGGAATATGTGAGGGGAAATATGAAATACTCTGAGTTAATGGAGAAACATACATATAATGCTGAGTGGAATTACAGTTTCAAAGGTTTATAAAATAATTACCATCACCCATTGGAGCATTTATCTAGTATTTGTGACTCACAGCATGAAGTAGTCTAAATAAAATTTTTCATATTTGTGTATGATTTCAGATTTTAATTCAAAGATACATCCTGTTCATAATGGCCAAAGGTTGAAAACAACTTGAATACTCATTAGTATATGTTAAGTTAAATAAATGCTAAGACACATGAAATGCAATACTATGAAAACATTAAAAATGTTAACATAAATCTTTATTATTAATTTGAAAAAATGCCTCCAATATATTTCTAAGAAAAGAAAGCTGGATTCAAAGGAAACTATGTAGTCTGATTCCATTAAAAAACATGTATATATGTGCGTGTGTGTATGTGTGTGTGTATACACACACATATATATAATGTGTATGTATGTACAAAAAACACACTTGTATGTGCTTATTTATGTATTACATATGTATGTATACATTCATATAAGGCAAAAATGTTACTGGTAGTTATCTCTTGATAGTGAGATTAGGGGTACATTTTGGGGAGATATTTCTTTATGGTCTCACTTTTTGAAATTTTTATCTAATCAGACAAAAGCAGATTGTTAAACAATAGGAACTACTTGCTCTTCTCTACCAATTACAAAAACATCTTGACTTTATTCAATTCAATCATAATAATTCAGAGACAATTATCGTTTTTTCTAAAAACATCTTGACTTTATTCAATTCAATCATAATAATTCAGAGACAATTATCTTTTTTTCTGCAGACAAAATAATGACTTGCTAAATTATTTATAAGAAAGACAAGGATGAGTAACAAATGTTTTACGTTACTTTTAATTAAAAAGAGTGTACAATGCACAGATACAAATATGTGAGAGACATTTTTAAAAACTGTTTGCTAACTCTTCTCTTGGATGTTTAACTATTTTGTGAATTGAAAGTGTTATCAGAATGTCATCTCCTCCTCTTAGAAAGGAAATTAATATCTAGCATTTAATTTTGGTAAGTGAAGGGTAGCAGCCTTAGCTGATGCTCTCCTATTAAGATTTAATTTCACCAAATACAACACAGTGCTTCTGCTCTTTGTAAAGAAGGCCGAGACAGGAACACTTGCACCAAAGTGTTTAATAAAGATGCCGTGGTAATTTTTAGAGCTATCTATTTGATTGCTTCATCTTCAAGGTAGTTCATCACTTCGCTATAATTCACCTGACATTGCCTCGTACACCCACACTACACTTGCCCGTCAGTCCAATTAGAAATAGTGATACCTTTATCAGATTAATCTTTCTTTCCTTTAGCATGTCTGAGTTTAGGATAAGCAGAGCCCACACCTACCCATTTTGATTAATGCACTAAGACTTCAGCCACTGGAATTGTACAGAGTGAATTAGATTTTAAACACACACATATTTTAAAATCTACTCCCTGACTAGGATAATATGATTCCTTTTAATTTCTTTAATTTTTCTGTATAACTACTCACTTTTGTAACCTTTGATAGTTTCCCAAAGGCACCTTTGTTTAAATCAGAATATGCTATATCCTGTCAGCTTGCGCTGCCATCTTTTCAGCTCCATTCATCTTTCCAGACAGAAGAGTCTCTTTAAAGATTAGAATGGAGAAAAATTAGCACCATAAGATGAAATCATTGGTTAGTCCAACGTCAGTGTGAGTTTTCTTGCATTATGTGCTTCTCACTTTTTTCACATTCTTCTTTGAGATGGGCTTTGGCCCAGGCTCTCATTCTGCTAAAAAGTGGTTCAGTTTTGAGGCCATATATGATTAGCTTTAATGGAATTATTTGTTATGCATGAAAAATAATGTACTTGCTTCCCCTTTTCATAGGAATTTGGCATAGGCATGACTCAAGTAGCCAAGAAAAAGAATAAAAATGAAAATTAAGTTTGGTTAGTACCTGAATTGGGAAAGGGATAAAATTCCATTGTCTTTTTCCAGAGGAAATATGGTCTCAGCCGCTGTGTAAGGAAAAGGAAGATACATGAGGGGAGAATAATAATCAGGCATAGAAGCTACATATGTGCCTGTTAGGGTTACATTTTTAATTCAACAAGAAAAATTACTACACCTTGTTATTCAGTTTGGCACTATGTGAATTTATGGCGCTCCATGGCATGTGGGATCTTCCCGGACCAGGGCACGAACCCGTGTGCCCTGCATCGGCAGGCGGACTCTCAACCACTGCGCCACCAGGGAAGCCCTATCTTTAGTATCTTTATCCTTTGACTAAAGATGACATAACAACCCACTTGCCTCTAGGAAGACATTCTGCTGTGTTCCCTTATGACTGAGGCAGGCTGGCTGAACACTCTGTGTGTCTGGTAGCATACACCAGCAATGTTGTTGACCAGGACCTGCAGCAGTGTAGACAGAGTTCAGAGAAAAGGGTAATTCCAGCAGGGATAGAAATGAGTCAAATCAGGGGTGTAGCATCCTAGACTCTTAACTGAGCTTAACTCTAAGTGAGGAATATTTAGAGAATTTGAGAACTCATGTTATTGGGTTCTTTTTCTCCTTTCATTTTACTGTTTTGATTTTAGAAAATGAGACAAAATGTAAAAATGAGGTTATGGTGTGAAGTGTGTTGAATAGAAGACCCCACTGCCTGGAATCCTGGATTCTACTTTGATGGCTGCTGAACAACCTTGCCACAAGTCTCTCAACATTTGAAGTATTTCCTATTCTCTCTCTCTCTCTCTCTCTCTCTCTCTCTCTCTCTCATTCTCTCTCCCTCCTCCCTTCTCTCTCTCTCTCTCTCCTCCCCCTCCCGCCTTCTGTCCAAAGAAGAAACTGGAACCATCCCTGGTTCATTAAAAACTCTACAGTTCTAAAAGGAAAATACAAATGAGGATCCTACAGAAAATACACTTAAACCGTACTTATTAGGATTCAATAAACTAATATTTTACAGCTGACTACTCATGAATTAATTACAGTATGAAAAAATATATATATATATAAAAATATGGTGTGTGTGTGTATGAAGAGTGGATCTTTTACCTCTGAGAATGTCTGTCACAGCCACGGCCGCTGGTGACCAAAAGTGCCATAGATGGTTCCACTGAAGTGGCCATATTCTGACCCCGTCATCCTAGTCACACCAGTGTTGGGAGCCCAAGTGAAGGGCAGCTAGCATGAAGCATGAGTGATGAATGGTTTGAAGAATGAATGGGGTAAAGTGGTATGGTATGAAAGCTCTGCTCTGAGGGAAACAGTGACTCGTCAGACCAGTTCAAACCCCCTCAGGATGTTGAACTTGAGACACAGAGACACAGACCCCGGTGAGTGTGGCAGCAGAGACATAGACACCCTCAGACGGAGAAGACATTTGCAGGTCTCTGCTGCAAAGAGGTCATCTGCTTGCAGGGTCTATCCAGCTCATTGTATTCACTTAGTAAGTGGTTTATGATTGAAAAATAAGTGTCTGATTAGATTATGAAATTTTAGAGTATGCCTCTTGGCCCTTTGAATCTTTAATAACAATTCACAATCTGTTAGGTGTTTTGAAGATGCTGGGTGAGTATTTGTTAATTCTGACCTTAGTATGAACTTGTAAGACAATTACTGGAATTAGAAAGAGTCTGAACATTGCCCACTTCAAAGCTACATGACAAGTCGGTGATTCAGTCTGTAACCTTGCCCTTCTCATTATGATAGTCTAAGCTAGATTTTTTTAAACGCTTTGGTATAATGAGGTATTATGTGAGAGGTTATGATTTGTGAAGCTTTATATGAAAAGATTCATTTTTAAAAACATCTTTAATGCTATTTTTTAAAAAACAGTTAACATTCATTTAGAGCATTCATTCAATAACATTCATTCAATTTGGTGAATATGTTGGGAATTATAGTAAGTATAGGTTTGTAGAAAATTCAAATAAGTAATAAAGACTTTTTTAAAAAAATAAGACAACATTTATTGCAAGGAGGAATTTGCTGCCATTTGGCGATAGGAGAATAGAAATAGAATGGGAAAATATTATTGGATGTTATACAAAATAACAGAAGAAAGTTGTGAATTACTTTATCTTGTAAAGTGTAAGGAGGTGAGTGGAAATAGCTAGATTTAGAGCAGATTAGGGTCCTTTGAAACGTTATGCGTTGCGTCTATACCAGATGACAAAATGGACAATTCAACTCTCAAACTTCATTTACTCTGGAAACAACTGATGAAAAACAAAAACAAAACCCAAGATGATGTTTTTGCTGAGTGGGGAGTATATAGCTTGGCCTCTTGTTATAATGGGTTCTAACTCTACTAAACCTAGTTTCACTCTTCCCCGATTATTTTTTTCTTCTTTTATAGGATGTATTGCTTTATAGTAAGGGAATCAATAATTCCTGTTCTTTTCTAATAATAATCTTAGGAGACTGGAATCTTATTCTAATGCTGCTGCTAGGACTCACAATATTTTGGGAATTCATTCGTTTAAAATAACTTTCAGCATTAGATTATGAGCTATTGCATAGTCTCAGTGCTCCAAAGTTACCTGTCCTGGAAATTCAGAAAAAAGCTGTGAGTGACAGAAAATTGTAAATTGGCCTGCCCCAGTCTGCAAGGTTCACATGTAGTGACCTACCTTCCTCTCTCTCCTCCCTTTCTCTCTCTCTCATGTTATATCACTACACCCAAGAAAAATAATTCCTGCTCTTGATATATTCTTGAGAACTGCAAAGTATTTCATGATTCAGAATGCCAGTTTTATCTTTCTCACTGTTACCCAAACTTGTGCATGACTCAGGTGCTCTGTAGCCAATCGTGTAATGTATTTGTTTTTCACCACCACACTCCCTGCTCCTCCCCCCACCCCGGCACACACATAAGTTCCTGATAACTATAGAGGGTATCCAGATGAGCCAAAAATGCCTTTGCATTGAGGAGAAAGAAGAATGAAATATGGACTCTTAGTAGAGAATATAATGGGGAAAGCAGTCTGTTGCTTCTTGAAAACTACTTAACTACATCAACTTATATACAATTTCTTTCCTACATTCCCAATATGAGCTAATTCTGTATGAATATTGACCATTAAAACATCAAGAGCACTGTGGATGTTTAAAGGCATATACCTCAAGAGTATTCAGAACTGGACCCTCCAGTACTTCTGAAATCAAAATACTCATCAACTTTCGTGTAGTTAATCAGGTAATGCCTTTCTTTCCTGCTGGTCTCTAATTTCTTTGAGGGCAAATACTGTCTCTCTTGATAAATGCCCTCTATCCAACATCAGGCAGAACACCAAGCACCGAATAAAATACCTGTTGGATAAATGTTGTTAAGAAACATCCAAAAATGTTTCAAGAAATAGAAGCTATAAAATAATAGATAGCTTCCTAAGAAAGTGCCTATAAAGACACCATCACTCATTTGAATGCACACATTATGGAGTGTTATTTTCTAACTAGTCCCATTATTTTGTAGTTATGATATAGATGATTTTGGATATAAGTTTAGATATACACTAAGTTGGCTGATCCTGAGATCAAGTTATGATCGCTACTTGGGTAAAGTGTTTCTTCTGGGAAGTAATCTTTTTTATCCGTAAATTTTTTAGTAATTATCCTTATTTGTGGTAATACATTTTTGTGGCTGTGAAGTCAATATTGAATTCTTAGGGAAATTGTGCATTTTGTTACCAATTGTATCCCTTTTTACTCTGGTCCCTCACATTCATGGCCGGCCTCTCACAGCTACATGGTGTCCATTTTATGTGCTAATCTTGTCTTCAGTCTCATTTTTTTTTTTTCCTCCAACTCTTCTTTTAATTTTGCCCCGATTTTCTCTTCCATTTTATTTTCTTTTCCGGTGTAAAGCAGCTCAAAACCTTTTAGGAACAAAGTGAAAGCACAGTAAAAAATAAATCACTAAATTTTTTGTAGAACTTGTGTAAGATGATAGTGATGCCTGAAAAGCAGTAGCTGCTGGATCAATAGAAGTCACTCGGTCCAAGTTCCAGTTTGTAATAAACCACTACATAAAGAATCAGAATACAATTGTATTGCAAAATGAGTGAGTGAGTTAATGAATGCACAGCACAGGAGAATGTTGTTTAGGTTGGTCTGTATTCCATGAGTTAAACTCTGTTAGCTCCTGGCTTTAAGTTCATCTAAAACTACCACTCATCACATCTTTGTGTTACATCTTCAACAATGAGCTTTCTAGCTCTTCTGTAGTAAATGAACTCTTCCCTCACTTAACGCTCTGAATGAAAGACTCTAAAGGAGAGCAATGACATTAATTTGGACCGAGAACGTGACTGATTTTTGATGCGAAAGAGCCCACAATGCCGAAACACTTGTTCTCCCATTTTATAATCTCAAACTTTTTCCTGTGAGAATGGAGTGAATTCCCAACTTGATCTGTGGTTTGTACTTTGCTTGCTCCTCTTGGGGTTCAGTGTCCCCAGCAGGCTCCCTCACAGAGCACAGTAGGATAGTGCTAAGCACTCTTCCACTTGTAAATACTTCAACTCCTTAATGAGGAAATGACCTTGCGGCCGGTGCGAACAGATACAGCCACTTATCGGTACATTGAGTTCAATGTATAGTTCTCAGCTTCTTATTCATGATGTGGGATGCAGTTCATTTGCACACTGTGGCATTAAACAATCCTTGCCACAAAGTGACGTCAGTACATTAAAGAATCCTGATTTTAGGAAATGACAAAATTGCACATACTGGTAGGGATAAATCACTGATTCAAATAGAGAGGAAGCATACACTGTGTGTTTACCGCTAAGCTGAACGGTTACTTTGCTGCCTTGTAGGGGGAATTGTAAGACCATACGAATTGCAAGTAAAGCCCAAGCTCCTGTGAGGATATCTAATAATGATTATTTAGTAGGCTTGAAGTGCTACATAGTCAACGTGTTTTCCAGCTGGAAATTAGTCTGTACTATTTAGTGTATTTTCAAGGCATTCATACTTAATTCCGAACAACCTAATAGAAATTAGTTTTCATACCTCTTTTCATGTGAAAATAATCCAATTGAATGAAACATAAAAAATAGTTTTTAAAAAGTAGTCCTTCATTCATACTTAATATTGTAAATTAATAACATCACTGACTAGGGGAAAGGAATATGCACAACAAGATCATTTTGTGATTTTTGGAACCTGGATAGTTTACTCATTCCTTGCTCAACAAGGATTCAATACAGAATCTTTCATCTTTGAGCATTACTGTATTAAAAGTAATGTGACCAGAGAAATACTTTAGTAAATGGAAGATGAAATTACTTCCCTTAAAAAGTTAAGTCCAGTTGACATGAAGAATCTGAAGAGTAATTAAAAGCAAAACAGTTATTTAGTATAAGAATTTTTTTTAAAGTTTGTTGCGTGCCTAAAAGGTAAGCAAATAGGATTAAAGTGAGATGGGAATAGTTAAGAAAACTTTCTTGGAGGGGGCAAATGTTAAGACCTAATAGTAATAAGGATCTTGAATTGACTGAATTGAGAATATGAACAAGAGGGTTATCAGGCAAAGAAAATTACATAAGCAAAAGCATAGAAACAAAAATGATCAAGACGTATGCAAAGGAAATTTTTAAAAATCTTAACTGGACAAATAGCAAAAGAAGATTAAAATAGTTTGATTTGAATTGAACTTAAAGAAGGGAGTTTTTTTTTTATTGAAGTATGGTTGGTATACAATATTACATGTTACAGGTGTACAGCCTAGCAATTCACAACTTTTAAAGATTATACTCCATTTATAGTTATTATAAAATATTGACTGTATTCCCTGTGCTGTACAATATATCCTTGTAGCGTATTTATTTCATATATAGTAGTTTGTACCTCTTAATCCTCTGCCCCTATATTGCCCCTCCCCTCTTCCCTCTCCCCGTTGGTAACCATTAGTTTGTTTTCTAGATCTGTGAATCTGTCTCTTTTTTTGTTATATTCACTAGTTTGTTGTATTTTCCTAGATCCCACATATAAGTGATGTCATATAATATTTGTCTTTCTCCTATTTGAGCAGTTCTGAATTTTTAAACACCGCAGGACCAAGAAACCAAGAATCCAAGCATAAAATGGCAGCTAAAAGACTGAGAGGTGAAGTTGACCTTGTACAGTCTCCTGGGGCTAGAAAGATATAAATTGGAGTTCAGGGCTATGTAGGAAGCCAGGGCTTGAGAATGATCAAGATCCAAGAGAATTAAGAGTGAAAAGAAATGAACCCAATATTCAAGACCTTTTTTTCTTGAGCCATTTGTGATTTGTGAAAAGCAGTCTAAAAGTTGAGACACTAAACAGAGCTTTTGATAGTCTCCATATTATGTGAGAAAACAACATCCAAGGTCTTCCAAGGATGAGGACTCTTGGTAAACATATTTTCAGATGGAACTTGGAAGTGCTATCCTAGTGCAAGAGTAGGCAAAAAATACATTATCTGTATTAGTTTGCTCAGGTAGCCATAAGAGAATTCCACAGATTGGGTGGCTTCAAGAACAGAAATTTAACTTCTCACAGTACTGGAGGCAGGAAGTTCAAGATCAAAGTGCCAGCATGGTTGGTTTCTGGTAAGGCATCCTTTCCTGGCTTGCAGATGACTGCTTTCTTGCTGTATCCTTACGTGGCCTTTCCTCTGTGCATGTACTTCCTGATCTCTTCCTCTTCTTATAAGAACACCAGTCCTATTGGTTTAGGGCCCCATCTTTAAGACCTCATTTAAACTTAATTACCTCCTTAAAGGTTCTTTCTCTAAATACAGTCACATTTGGGAGGGGAAATAGGGCTTCAGCATATGAATTGAAGGGGGTGGGAGGCACATTTAGTCCATAACATTATCACAAAGATGGAAACCTGTCTTCAACTTAATCACACAATAGGTTAAGGTGATTGGCACTTCCATTAACCATTGTCCAGAAGCCAAAGTAAATTTTTTGAAAGAGCATCTTGAGCCATTACATGTTTCATAAACAATGAATATATGCAATGAAAAACAAATGAACAATATAAAACCTAAGAAGGGGGGAAAAACCTTAATGAAATGGAGATGAGTTATCTACTTGATAGAGAGTTCAAAGTAATGGTCATAAAGATGCTAACCAATCTCAGGGAAAGAGTGAATGAACACAGAGAGAACTTCAACAAAGGGTAGAAAAGAAGAAAATACCAAACGGAAGTCACAGGACTAAAGAACAGAATAACTGAATTGAAAAATACTAGACAAATTCAACAACAGACTAGATAAAACAGATAAAGAATCAGTGACCTAGAAGGCAGGGCAATGGAACTAACATAAGGCAGCAAAAAGAAAAAAGAATTTTAAAAAGTGAAGATAAGAGACCTATGGGACAACATCAAGTGGAAAAACTTTCACATTATAGGGGTCCTAGAAGGAGAAGAGAGAGAAAATGAGGCAGAAAACTTATTTGAAGAGATAAGAACTGAAAATTTCCCTAGGCTTCCTGCAAGGAAAAGACATCCATATCCAGGAGGCCCAGGGAGTTCAAATAAGATGAACCCAAAGAGATCCACAGCAAGACACATTATAATCAAAATATCAGAAGTTAAAAATAGAGAATTTTAAAAGCAGCAAGAGAAAAATAACTTGTTATGTACAAGGGAACCCCCATAAGATCATCAACAGATTTTTCTGCAGAAGCTTTGCAGGACAGAAGAAAGTGACATGATATATTCAAAGTGCTGAAAGCAAGAAACTTCCAAGGCTATGATTCAGAATTGAAGGAGAGATTAAAAGTTTTCCAGACAAGTAAAAATTAAAGGAGTTCACCACCACTAAACCAGCCTTACAAGAAGTGTTAAAAGGACTTCATTAAGCTGAAAACAGGGGCACTAATTAGTAGCAAGAAAACATAAGAAAGTAAAAATCTCACTGGTAAAGGTAAGTATATAGTAAAGAGAGTGGACTAATCAATTATAAAGCTAATATGAAGGTTAAGAGACAAAAGTAGTAAAAATAACTATAACAATTACTAAAGAGATACAGACACAAAAACGGTACAAAATGTCACACCGAAGACAAAATGTTGGGGGTGAGGAAAAATGTAGAGTTTTAGAATATTTTCAAACTTAACTTGCTATCAACTTAAAATAAACAGATTATATATATATATGTAAGAAAAAAGAGAGCTCAAAATATAAAATCAGAAATTAAAGAGAAGTTATAGCTGATACTACAGAAATACTAAAGATCATAAGAGACTACTATGAAAATGACAACAAATTGGAAAACCTAGAAGAAATGAATAAATTCCTAGAAATGTACAATCTTCCAAGACTGAACCATGAAGAAAAATACACAATCTGAATAGACTGAACACTAGTTAGGAGAGTGAATCAGTAACAAAAAATATCCCCTTAAACAAAAGCCCAAGACCATACAGATTCACTGATGAACTACCAACCACTCAAAGAAGATTTAATACCTATCCTTCTCAAACTCTTCCAAATAATTGAAGAAGTAATGCTTTCAATTTCATTTTATGAAGCCAGTATTATCCTGATACCAAAACCAGACAAACAAAGAAAGAAAATTAGAGGTCAATATCATGGATGAACATAGATGCAAAATCCTCCCCAAAATTGCAAACCAAGCTCAACAATTAATTTATGAAAAAAAGGCAAGAATATACAATGAAGAAAGGATAATCTCTTCAATAAATAATGTTGAGACCCCTGGACAACTTTATGCAAAAGAATGAAACTAGACTACTATCTTACATCGTACACAAAAATTAACTCAAATGGACTAATGACTTGAATGTAAGACCAGAAGCCATAAAACTTCTAGAAGAAAACATAGGTAGTAAGCTTCTTTTCATCAGTATGATGATGAGTTTTGGATCTGCCTCCGAAAGCAAAGGCAACAAAAGCAAAAATAAACAGGTGAACTACAGCAAAAAAGTTTCTGCACAGCAAAGAAAACCATCAACAAAATGAAAAGATAATGGGAAAAAATATTTGCAAATCATCTATCAGATAAGGAGTTTATATCCACGATATATGAAGAACTCACACAACTCAACAGCAAAAAACAATCTGATTAAAAAATGGGCAAAGGAGCTGAATAGACATTTTTTCCCAAGAAGATATACAAATGGCCAACAGGTACATGAAAAGATGTTCAACATCACTAATCATCTTTCAGATGATTAATCACTGAATCATCAGAGAAATGCAAATCATCAGAGAAATGCAAATCAAAACCACAATGAGATATCACCTCATACCTGTCAGAATTGCTATCATCAAAAAGACAACACTTATATGTGAAATCTAAAAAACAAAATGAATAAAGGAAACAAAACAGAAAGAGACTCGTAGAACAAACTGGTGATTGTCAGGGGAGAAGAGAGTGGGGGATAGTGAAACAGATGAAGGGGATTAAGAGGTACAAACTTCCAGTTATAAAATAAATGTCATGGAGGAATATATACAGCATAGGGAATATAGTCAATAATACTGTAATAACTTTGTAGGGTGACAGATGGTAACTAGACTTACAGTAGTGATCATTTCATAATGTATTAAAATATCAAATCACTGTGTTGTACACCTGAAACTAATGTAATATTATAAGTCAATTATACTTCAATTAAAAATGCAAATTAAAAATGCAATAAGGCATCAGTACATACTATAATTTCTACAATTTGAAAAGAATCACAAAATATTATAAATAACTCTGTGCCTGCACATTTGATAACCTAGATGAAATAGACCAATTCCTCAAATGACACAATTTGCCAAAACTAACACAAGAAGAAACAGATAATCTGAATAGAACTCTATCCCTTAAAGAAATAGAATCAATGATAAATAAACTTCCAAAAGAGAAAACACAAGATCCACTTGGGTTCACTGGTGAATTCTATCAAATATTTAAGAGAGAAATTATACCAGTTCTCTACAACATCTTCCAGGGGATAGAAGCAGAGGGTATACTTCCTAACTTATTCTGAGTCCAGCATTACACTAACAGCAAAATCAAATAAAGAAATTTCAAGAAAAGAAAATTACAAACCAATATCTCTCATGAACATAGATGCAAAATCCTCAACAAAATATTAACTAATCAAATCCAAAAATGTATAGAAAGAATTATACATCACACCAAGTAGGATTTATCCCAGTTATACCAGGGTGGTTCAACATTTGAAAACAAATTAATGTAATACATAATAACATCAACAGACCAAAAAAAAAAGAAAATCACATGATCATATCATTAGATTCAGAAAAAGTATTTGACAAAACACAACACCCATTTATGATAAAGCTCTCAGTAGACTAGAATTAGAGGAGAAATTCTTCAACTTGATCAAGAATATCTACAAAAAACTTTCATCTAACATACTTAATGATCAGAAGCTAGAAGATTTCCCATTAAAATCAAGAGCAAGACAAGGATGTCCCCGCTCACTCCTTTTCAACATAGTACTGGAAGTCCTAGTTAATGCAATAAGAAAAGAAAAAAGAAATAAAAAGTAGACATACTGGAAGGAAGATATAGAGCTGTATTTATTCATAAATGACATGGTTATCTATGTTGAAAATGCAAACAGCAACACAAAACATCCTGGAACTAATAAGCAATTACAGCAAGGTTGTAGTATACAAGCTTAATATTCAAAAGTCAATCATTTTCCTATAAACCACTGATGACCAACTGGAATTTGAAATTAAAAACACAATTCCATTTAGCACCCCACAAAATGAAATACTTAGGTATAATTTTAACAAAATTTATACATGATCTATGTGAGGAAAATTACAAAACTGATGAATAAAATCAAAGATCAAAGTAAGCGGAGCAATATTCTGTGTTCATATGTATGAAGAAAATATTGTCCAAATGTCAATTCTTCCCAACTTGAGCTATGATTCAATTCAATACCAAAAAAATCCCAGGAAGTTATTTGGTGGATATCAACATATTCTAAAGTTTATATGCAGAGTCAGAAGACTCAGAATAGCCAACTCAATATTGAAGGAGAAAAACAAAGTTGAAGAACTGATATTACCCAACTTCAAGACTTACTATAAAGCTATAATAATCAAGTCAGTGCAGTATTGGTGAAAAAATAGATTAATAGATTAATGTAACAGAATAGAGAGCTCAGAAATAGACCAAGATAAATATAATCAATTGATCTTTGACAAAGGAACAAAGGCAGCACAGTGGAACAAAGATAGTGTTTTCAACAAATGGTGTTGGAACAACTAGACATCCACATGCAAAAAAAAAAAAGAATCTAGACACAAACCTACACCCTTCATAAAAATTAACTTAAAACAGATCACAGACCTAAATGTAAAACTATAAAACTCCTAGAAGATAACATAGGAGAAAACCTAGATGACCTTCTGTATGTTGATGACTTTGTAAATACAATATCAAGGACACAATTCATGAAAAAAATAATTGATAAATGGACTTCATTAAAATTTAAAACTTCTGCCCTGTGAAAGACAATGTCAAGAGAATGAGAAGACAAGCCACAGACTGGGAGAAAATATTTGCAAAAGACACTTCTGATAAAGAACTGTTAAAAAGAACTCTTTTAAACTCAACAGTAAGACAACAAACAAACTAATTATAAAAATGGGTCAAAGACCTTCACAAACACCTCACCAGGTGGCAAATAAACATATGAAGCATATGAAATAAGCATATAAAAAATGTACCACATATGTCATCAGGGAAATAAAAATTAAAACAACAAGGTACCACGACACACATATTAGAATGCCCAAAATTCAAAACTCTGACAACACCAAATGCTGGTGAGGTTGTTGAGCCAGAAGGATTCTCATTTATTGGTGGTTGGAATACAAAGCGGTACAGTCACTTTGAAAGGCAGTTTTGCAGTTTCTTACAAAACATACTCTCACCATATAATACGACAGCTGTGCTCTTTAGTATTTACTCAGAGGAACTGAAAACTTATGTCTAGACAAAACCTTACACACGGATATTTATATTTATAACAGCTTTATTCATAATTGCCAAAACTTGGAAGTTGCCCTTCAGTAGGTGATTGGAGAGATAAACTGTGGTACATCAAGACAATGGAAAATTATTCAGTGCTAAAAAAAAGAAATGAGCTATCAAGCTGTGAAAACACAGTGAAGAACCTTAAACACATATTACTCAATGAAAGAAGCCAAAAGGATAGGTACTATATGATTCCAACTATTTGACATTCTGGAAAATGCAAAATTATGGAGACAGTAAAAAAATCAGTGATTACCAAGCATAGGGCTGAGAGGGAGGGATGAAAAGGCAGAGCACAGAGAATTTTTAGGGCAGTGAAAATACTCTGTGTGACATTATAATAATGAATACATGTCATTATAAATTTGTTCAAACCCATACAATGTACAAAACAAAGAGTGAGCCCTAATGTAAACTGTGGACTTTGGTTGAATATGATATGTCAATGTAGGTTCATCAATTATAACAAATGTACCACTTTGGTGGGGGAAGTTGATAATGTGAGGGGCTGTGCATGTGTGATGTCAGGGAGCATACGGGAAATCTCTGTACCTTTCTTGCAATTTTGCTAAAACTGCTCTCTTAAAAAAATAATTTTATTAAAAAAATAAAAATAAAAGAATGACAATACCAACATATCACACAACTGTAACTCATCTGGTAAATTGGTAGAAATATATGTTTATACCATGTCTTTCTTAAACTGTTTGTATACAGCCACTAGAAACTTACCACATGAGTATTTTGTGACCCAGCAATTCCTCTCCTACGTATATCTAAAAGAAATGTGTACACACGTTCACCAACAGATATATACAAAATGTTCACAGTACAGCCTTGAAGTTTAGAAACAAGTCAAATGTCCATCTACTGATGAGTGGAGAAACAAGTTGTGGTATGTCCATATAATGGAATATTGTTTGGCAGTAAAAAGGAATAATGTACTGATACACGTGACAATTTGGATGAACCTCAAAAACATTATACTAAGTGAAATAAGCTATTCACGAAAGACCACACGTTGTATGGTTCCGTTTATATAAAAGGTTCAGAATAGGCAAATGTATAGAGACAGAAATATTAGTAGTTGCCTAGGGGTGGGAAGGGGGATGGAGATTGACTGCTAATGGGTGTGAATTTCTTTGGGGAGAAACTTTCTTTATAAATTTTCTTTTTAAATATTCTAAAATTACATTATGGTGAACAGCTGTTGAACAGATGGTTGAACAGCTCTGTAAATATACCAAAACCATTGAATTGTACATGTTAACTGAGTGAATTTTATGGGACATTATTTATAGCCCAATGAAACTGCTTTAAAAAAACACAAAGAAATGCCAGTACTCATTATATAATTATAATTATAATAAATATAATATTAATTATAATTTAAAAATTAAATTAAAAGTTATAATAAATATAAATATAATTATAATACTCATTATAATAGTGAAATTTTAAAAGAATGGTAATCAAAAAATATGACTCTAAAAAGAGAAAAATAAAAATATGACTCTACTGTAACTCTCAGCCAGTAAGTTGGTAGGAATATAAATTGTTACAATATCTTTGGAAAACTATTGGGCTGTGGCTACAAAAGCTTAACATATTGGGCTTCCCTGGTGGCGCAGTGGTTGAGAGCCCGCCTGCCGATGCAGGGGACACGGGTTCGTGCCCCGGTCCGGGAAGATCCCACATGCCGCCGAGCGGCTGGGCCCGTGAGCCATGGCCTCTTAGCCTGCGTGTCCGGAGCCTGTGCTCCACAACGGGAGAGGCCACAACAGTGAGAGGCCCGCGTACCGCAAAAAAAAAAAAAAAAAAAAGAAAAAGAAAAAGCTTAACATATGTCTATCCTGTGACCCGGTAATTCCTCTCCTACGTATGTCTGGGAGAGATGTCTATATATATACTCACTAAAAGATAGATAGAAAATACCAATGAAAGCACTGTTTGTAACAGCCAAAAAAAATTGGAAACAACCCAAAGGGCTATGAACAGTGCAAAGGATAAATAAATTGAGGTATAATCATAAAATAAAATATAAAAATTAACACTACTGCTACTCTCAACAACATAGAAGAATCTCATAAATATAATGTTGAGTAAAACCCACCAGACATGCAACATACATACAAATAAATCTGTCTGTTTATTTAAGGTAAAAAAATAGACAAAGTGAATCTCTGGTGATTTGGGATGAAGTCGTAGTAACTGTGAGGGAACACAGGAGCCTTCTGGAGAGGTAGGTGCTGGTAATGTTCTATTTCTTGATTTAGGTTATGAATGCATTCATGTTTCATTTGTGAGAATTTCAATGAACTTTATTTTTCGTGAACTGTGCACCTTCCTGTATGTACATTTTGCTCTGTGTACAATTAGCCCGGTGAGGGTGAAAGGGGATGGGGGGCAAACCAAAACCAAAACCCTGGAGAGCACCTGTTCTCTCTGAGGATGGTGGCTACCCCTCGACTCCACTTGACGTTGCCTGTGAGAATGCCGACCCAGTGACTTCAAACTATCTACTTTTTAAGAGAAGCTGGAAATATTTCCCTGAAATTCTCTGTTTTTAGGTGTTGGCCAAGATTCAATTGTCAAAACATTGTGAAAACCATCAAAAACACAACCAGAGCTGGGTTCTCCCTTTGGCTGGCAGTTTGGGTCACTAATGGCAGTTTCAGGTGGTTCTGTCACTAACTCTGTGCATGATCTTGGCAACATTTCTTAACCTCCCCAAGCCTCAGTTTTCTCATCTATAAGAATTAGAATAATAATACTTTCCTCTCCGGGTTATTAAGAGGACCGACTGCTTGTTAAAAATCACTTAAGACTATGCCTCTAATTCAGCAAGCTCTCAATAAATGATCATTGTTTATTATTATTGTTGTTATTATTATTATTATTATTGCCAGAGTACTACTCTCTGAGGATAACTAAAAAGAAAAAGGGTGACAGCTTGAAACAAAGACATACAGCTACGGCTTTCCACGCCCATATTTTCCTGTCACCCCTATCTTCCTTCTCTCCCACTAACTGGCTTCCTGTCTTAAATCTCCTGCTATCACCCTACTAAAGGCCTCAGAAGTCACCACCACTTGTTTAGAATGAAAATGGGAGTAAGGCAGCTGGAAGATCTATTTTTATTGCCCCACTCTGAGTCTCCACACTCTTTTTTTTTATCACAGAAATACTATGAAATGTGGCCCTTTATTTCTAAAATGTTATTCCTGTTTTAGAGAAAGTAGGATATGAGTTGGATAGCTTTTTGTGGACTGACCTGGACACCAAACCACAATAAATAATATAGAGTTATTTTCAGTGGTATATGCATTCGTGATTTCAAACTGTCTGTAAAAGAAAATTTGGTACATACCTGTCTTTTGACATGTGACTTCTTGTGCCGCAATAGTAAGGTTTAAATTTCATACATAAACAAAATGTTCAGGGTGATCTCATAAAGTGAAAACCTATAGGTAATTAATAGCTTTCATAACTGAAACTTTACAAACACAAGTGACATTCCAAAATTCCTGATCCTGTTTTGATAATATTCTACTGCAGAAATAAGAAAAATAAAAGACAAGCCTTGGCAGAGAGATGTCAAACTTAAGGGTAAATCATAAAGTGAATAACGATCACCTATATAATCAAAAATTTGTTCTACAAAGTTTCAACCAGCTACAACTGATTTTCGGCATTCAAAATGCATTTGGATGTACTTATCAGTATGGCCCTTTGACTCAATATTTACATTGAAAATCAGTAATATTCTATAATTAAGCATTATTTGCGTGGTGTGCTCATAATTATTCTAATTAATATCTCCAAAGTCATGTGAGGCTAGGATTTATTATCTCCATTTTCAGATGAGGAAATTAAGACAGGATAAGTAAATAAATGAATGTCAAATAGAAAGCAACATTTTCTAAGTTGGGATTGGACTCAGGTCTAGTGTGAGTCTTCAGCTCAGGCTTAGTTGCTGCATTAGAATGATGGTCCTGGTGCTGGTGGCTAACAGTCCTCCAAAGGCCATGACTTTGTCTCCTTGGCAGGAAACACCATTCTGGAAGCCAAGAGTTTATCAATCTACTTCTTCGTTTTAGTGACCAGTTCCATTCCTTGGCTCAGATCAGGATGGTGATGGTGAGCTCTTTTGCTGTATTTTTTAGGGTCTAGCCAAGTAAGCCCATTTCCTTGTGCCACTGCTAGGAAGGAAGAAAGTGATTTTTTTTTTTCCATCGTTAGTGAATGATTTCATTCTTATAAGGCAGAGCAAAAACAAGACAGCAAGAAAAGGAACATGAAATCTCATTTGGGGATAAAGAAATCAACTTATTTTCAAATGGTGTATAATTGTGTATAGATAAATGTGTGCATGTATAATTTTAAAAAGTGGAGTGTAGGGCTTCCCTGGTGGCGCAGTGGTTGAGAATCCGCCTGCCAATGCAGGGGACACGGGTTCGAGCCCTGGTCTGGGAAGATCCCACATGCCACGGAGCAACTAAGCCCGTGAGCCACAACTACCGAGCCTGCGCGTCTGGAGCCTGTGCTCCGCAATGGGAGAGGCCGTGACAGTGAGAGGCCCGCGCAGTGCGATGAAGAGCGGGCCCCGCTCTCCGCAACTGGAGAAAGCCCTCGCACAGAAATGAAGACCCAACACAGCCAAAAATAAATAAATAAATTTATTAAAAAAAAAAAAAAGTGGAGTGTAATTAAAACATTTGAAATATCTCAGCAAAAATTACACATAGAAATTCTATGGTCCCACATCTTTAATACCATCCTTTCTCAAGTCACTGGTTTATTATACCCAAATATCCTCTCTTTAAAGAAAATTAAGCAGAAATAAAGAGAGCAACTCAGCATTAAGAAGAGAAAAAAGTGAGAATAACATGTTGGAAACAGAAACTGCAGTCTAACGAGAGCTTCCCCACCTTCATTACCATCCTTCCAAATAAATCTCCCTGCTCTTCTTGAGCTGGCAAATAAAAAAATCAACCCACAAGATATATGTGTGTGCTTCTCCTGATGAGCTTTGCCATCCATCTACAGTACGTCCCACATGCCAGTTTGAAGAAGGGCTAGAGGGAGAATTAAAGACTTCAGAAAGTCCACAGCATAATCAAGAAGGCTTTTTTCTTCTGACTACACAACTTTCATCTCTGTCTTATGTGATTTTCTCCCCATCTCCTTCACTCTGTGGCAAAGATCCTGATTGCTGTTGGGACATTAACTGAGCATATAACTAACCTTTCAGGGCAACCAACTGGTTTCCACTATACGGCACCAATGCCTTTGATACGTTTCATTTTGGCAAGGACTCCCTAAAAATTATTTATTCTAACTTCTCACACCTGCTGGGATTCTTTCTAAGCTATCCATACCCCTGCTTGAGCATTCCTAAGTCTTGGGAATAACTCTCCCTCTCAAGAGAGTATGTTCCATTTTGGGCTTTTAAAATTATTTAAGATTCCTTTGTTATATGGAGTTTGTGATTTCACTGATTGCTATCGATTTGGTGCTTTAGAATGCATTGAGTCTCTTTTTCACATGGCTGCCCTTCAAGCATTTGGAAAAGAGACCATGACTCACCTGAGATTTCTTTTCTCTGTTAAACATCCTTAGGCTCCAGAACTTCATCCTCTAGTTGTTTCTACCACTCCCTCTCCAAGGCAGATGTTGCTAATTACAATCTTCATTTCTACTGATCTGAGCACAGAATCCTCCTTCACATGGCTCTCCAGGCAGCCACTATTCCATTTGAATTGAAATGTGAGTTGAAACCCACATGCCATCCTTGGGAGTTTGGTTTCAATATGATAAAGTTCAGTGAAGATGGAGGTGGGGAGTGGATTAAAGCTCTTTAATAATTTGAACATGGGCTTCCCTGGTGGCGCAGTGGTTGAGAGTCCGCCTGCCTATGCAGGGGACGCGGGTTCGTGCCCCAGTTCAGGAAGATCCCACATGCCGCGGAGCGGCTGGGCCTGTGAGCCATGGCCGCTGAGACTGTGTGTCCGGAGCCTGTGCTCCGCAACGGGAGAGGCCACAACAGTGAGAGGCCTGCATCCTGCAAAAATATAAAATAAAATAAATAATTTGAACATGCTCTAGTTTGGGTACTTGTCCAAGGTTGATGTCAGTGTTTCCTTCAAATTAAATTAAGGAGTTACATAGGATGTCAACTGTGCCCTTGATGATGCAGATTCCATTAAAAAGAACTGTTTCTAAGCAGATCATTGGAACCAAAATACCCATATTTGGCAAGATCCTCAGTGCTAGATTATTAAGAGAACAAGGCAATAAAAGTGAATGACTGAGTGGTATCTGTAAACATTCTGTCAGAACTTGTGTTTGGCTTAGTTTAAGAAATGATTACTTATTTTCTATTGATTTTTATTCAGGTCCATATATTTCACAGCTGTGTCTAACACCTAGAATCTAGAATATCCTTGTTTGACAGCAATATATGCTCTCAGTTTACAGCAGGTTTCATTTAGGAGTGCTATTTCTTTATAAAAATACCTAAAGAAGGTTTTCAGAAGGAAATATTGCTTAGAAGCTTAATCTCCTTTACAGTCATCGTCACCTTCTGCCAAGAGAACTGGAGAATATTCTATCCTTGTTGCATGAGATCATGCTCATCTACTGCCAAACTTCAGAGAGGCCACCCAGAGCACATATTTCTCCATCTGTCAGCACCAGGAAACCATTGCAATTTATGGATGAATAATTATTAAGACGAGTTTGTGGCTCTTTCTCTGGGTACAAGTTTTTGGGACAAAGTTAGGGTGTGCAAATATAGTGCCTATCTGTGATAAATCAGTATTAAACTTGTTAGGTTAGATTATTATTTTTTAAATAGTCAAGCTGCCTTCAAACAACAGCAAAGCACTTGATTTCTCCCCACTTGACCTAGTTATTCTATATATGCTGGTGGTACAGACTAAATAAACATCAACTATCTCTGCTTGTGGCTAGAATTCACTGTAATAACAGTTTATTTGTTTACTTAGAATGATGGCCCAAATGCCTTAGCTTAAGAAGAATGGAAAAACTATTACTGAAGTGAATCTTCCAGTGCAAATATTTAAAAATAAACTCCAGGCAGATGGTTGGCCTAAAAGAAGGCCTTGGTGGTGAAGTGGGTAAGAACTCTTGATAAAGAGTCCTGTTGACTTAGAGAATGCTGGTCAATTGTTGATTCAACACTAATGGATCCACGGGTTATTACTTTTGAAGAAATATATGTTTAGGCAGAAAGAATACAGTTCCTTTTAACACCTGGTTGTTAGCAAAGAGGAAGAAAGAAAAGGCAAATGTGTGGAACGTGATTTCTTCCCAGTGACTAGGTGAATAACGTTAACCTTTTGCTCATTGGTTATGATGTTGATTCATCCTGTGAAAATTGTGCTCGTGATAAGACAGAAGACCCAATAAACTCTTCACTTTTTTGTTTTCCACCTTGGCTCTTCAGTCTTGCAATTGAGTTCCTGTTCATCATGCAGAGATCAACTAAATTCTCAGAAACAGATGGTGTTCCCTTTACCACCAAGTTACCCTCTGTAGTTCTACAGTTGGCAAGGCCAGATGGATCCACATCCTGAAATTAAACTTTTCACCAAATTCTTATAAGTAAGCAGACGTGTTATTAACATGGACTTCTGGACGTGGAACAATACACAGAGATGATTGATTAGAAACTCTAATTAAAGGCAACAATGTGGAAGAACTGAAGCAGTGAGTTCATTCTGAAAATAAGGAGCATATTTATATCCTATAGTCTTTGAGTAACAAAACTGAACCAATAATTAATACATTTTCAAGTGGTTGGCCAAATGATCATTGCTTGCTTGTGACTTGCATTTATCCTCAGCCGTCTAAAACTGTCTGCAGATAAATCCAGCAAAAATAGTATATAATATATTAGGTCTCCGGAGCGTTTTTTACTTTGGGAGAGAAAAGTTGGAGCACGCTCAAACTTCCCTTAAGTCCACTGATGTTTCGTCATCCAAAATTCACTTTAAAAGACAAATCTAATGATATGCTTAGTGCTACAAGGAGCTTAGAGAGGTGCTTCACCTGCAAGAATTAGAAAGGAAATATGTTGTCCCTATAGCACAAACTGTAAAACCAAGGCAGAGCAGAACAGAAATATCCAAAGCTACCGGCTGGCTTCATCTTAGTCATTCAAGTCACAATTTAAATATCATTTTTAGTAATTCAAGCTCAGTTATGCTTTTTTATTTACATCTTTTTTTTTTTTTTTTTTTTGCGGTACGCGGGCCTCTCACTGTTGTGGCCTCTCCCGTTGCGGAGCACAGGCTCCGGACGCACAGGCTCAGCAGCCATGGCTCACGGGCCCAGCCGCTCTGCGCGGCATGTGGGATCTTCCCGGACCGGGACACGAACCCGTATCCCCTGCCTCGGCAGGCGGACTCTCAACCACTGCGCCACCAGGAAAGCCCCCGTTTTTTACGTCTTAAGAGGACATTTGAAAACACCGTTCTTAACACTGGACCATGACATGGCTCCATTATGTAAATATTTCAAATATTAAAAATGTATATATTAAAAAAAAAACCCAAATGAATCACTGAATGAATGCATACAAGAATGAATGAATGGGAAGATGACTCTTTAAAGACATGAAGTTTACAAATATACCACTGTTATTGCATGGGCTTGAATAAATATCCTGTAGTCCCTTCCCAAAAATAATAATAATATCATTTTTATCAGATAAACCTTCCCCATCACCAAATGTCTCTATCCCTCCAGCCATGATTACTTCAGCACTGCTTTTTCTTCATAGTTCTTGTTACTACGTGATGTTCCTTTGTTTATGGAATGCTTTTCCTTGCAACGTGTGCTTCCTAAGAACTGAGATGTGTCTCTCATCACTAATGGAGTCTCAGCACCTCAAACAATGTCTGACACATACTAGGCCCTCATAGATACTTGTTGAGTAAATGAATAAATAAGTGAATGAATACAGAGGTGGTAGATGATTCCTAGGCCAGGAAGTCTGCCCTGTAATGAAATTTAATGTATTCATGTATCTAACCTTCATGTAACAGATTAGTTCCCACATGGAGACACAGAGGCAAAGGCTTATGGTGCTTATCTAGAGACTATCCAGAAGAGACGATACCTGGTCATCACACTGCTAGTACTCTTCCTATGAATGATAGGAACGATGTAGCCTTTGCTTTTGCCCTTAGACATCTCTTTCTCCATCTTTCCTCCATGCAACTTTCCTTTCCATCATTCCCTTCCTTACAGGAGATATAAACATATACTAGAGCCTAGTTTCCTGGGTTGAGTCTTGACTCTTCCACTTATAAGGTGATCTCGGGCAAGTTACTCAACCTCTCTCTGCTTCGCTTTCCACAAATACAAAGAAAGGATGAGCAAAGTCCCTAGGTATGTTTTGACAATTGAATGTAAATACCTCATGTGTAAATCAGCTGCAATAGGATCTAGCTGCTCTAGCACGTAGTAAGTACTCAATAAATGCTAACTATTATGATTACTTTATCTTCTGTTGATTTCTGCTCTGACATGTAGTAGAAATTCAAATATTTGATTTACTTTATTTGACCCTATTGTATCCAAGTTCTACCACTTTTTGCTTTAATGAATTTTCAATTTTTTCCTTGTATAAATATAGTCTATACTTATTTTTCTTCTAAATTTCAGGATGTGTCCTTTGGTTCTATTGTTCTAGCATTTGGTGGACAATTCTAATCTTATTTAGAATAAGATTAGACATCCATGCTTTTATTTCTTTTTAATTCAGATATATCTCTCCACCACCATCTTTTTAAAACCTCAATTCCCATAGAAGCAACTCTAAATCTTTTACTTTGCCCAACTGTTTTCTATCTGAGATGTGTGTGGTAGGCAGAATTCTAAGATAGCCTGCAAAGTGTCCTGCTCCCCTGGTGTCTACACCTTGCATAATATCCAGGAGTATGAATTAGGTGATTCAGGTAATGTCTATGGCACTGTAGGGAGATTATACAGGTTGGCCTCACCTAATCACATGTGCCCTTCAAACAGAGCTTTCTCTGGCTAGTCACGGAGCTAAATCAGATTCAGAGAAGAACTTGATGCACTGTGGCTGGCTTGAAGATGGAGGGAACCATGTGGCGAGGAATGTGAATAGCCTCTAGGAACAGAGAGAGACCCAAGATTTACAGCCAGCAAGGAAATTAGGGTCCCCGTCCTACAACTGCAAGAAACTTAAGTCCTGCCAGCAAAAAGAATGATCTTGGAAGCAAATTCCTCTCCAGAGACTCCAGAATAAGATTCAGCCCGGCCAGTGCCTTGATTTCAGCCTGTGATTCCCTGAGCAGAGAACCCAGACGCACCGTACCAGATTTTTAACCTACAGAACTTCAAACTAATTAATAGGTGTTTTTTAAACCCCTAAATTGGTGATAATTTGTTACGCAGCAATAGGACATTAATATCGTGTGTTTCCCTTGAGGTGCACTGACCAAGTCTGTATTGAGTATTACAGATGCAGCCAGATCGTGGTTAGGTACCAGAAATGCTATCAGCCTAAGCTAACATGGATGCAGATTACTGAAAGAGAGGAAGCTAGCTATCACACTGGGCTCTCTAACAATAAAGAAATTGAGCTCAAAGGAATTTACAGTGGTAAATTATGGAATATATCCAAAACCTGGCATTAATTTTTCCTCATTAAATGTCACTGAAAAAGGCTTTAGGTAGTTGAAAGCATCTGATCAAACAAGCTATCTATTCACATAGCAGTTTATAAGTGAACAATATTTAAACCCATTTAAGAAGATTTCCAATTAACCCAAGGTCTGAAAGAGATCATCTGTTTTTCCCTCCTTGGGATGTAACTACACTTCAGCCTCTGTAAGTCTCGAAGGCATGAGGTCTTATAAGCTCACTAATAGGATGCTTTGGGGGATGTGACCACATCATTGCTGCTATTTCTACTTCTTCAAACCTTATTACAGATGTCAAGGAAATTTGAAGATTTTTCAAATGTCTGATCTCCCTGTCATGTTTTGAGAGATTGAATTTAAACACCTTTATTTCACCCTATATTTGCTCAAAAAAGCCCAGGATGACAGCCTCACAGAGGCAGAAGATGGAAAAGAGCATTGAAAGTTCTTTTAGACTTTGATGAGATGAGAGTGATTAAAAGGAGAAAGGAGAGGGAATGAGGTCACTTTCCCAAAGCTTTATGTGCTCTCTGATATAATGCTCTCCAAAGAGGCTGGTACAGTGAAGTCATTTTGGCTTTGGTGAAAGCCATGGATTTGAAGAAGCTTTCTGAATAGAGCTCTGTGGTAATGCATCAATAAATCTGACCTATTATTGAGACTAGCATTTTTAATAACAGGCTTGGAGAGGGAAACAAAATTTACAGATTACATGGCTACTTTATTTCATAGGAAAGAAAAAACAATAAAAGCAATTATGCAAGCAATAATCCCTCTGATATAAATTACTTTGCAGTGACTCATAGAAACCAGAATGTATCAGTCAGGGTCCAATCAGGATACAAAACCACGTTGTAATTTGAACGTGGGAAGTTTAACATAGAGAATTAATAACTCTAACATAGATTGGAGTGCCAAGGGTGGGCTAGTAAGAAGTACTGTCATACAGAGTGAAGTAAGTCAGAAAGAGAAAAACAAATACCGTATGCTAACACATATATATGGAATCTAAAAACAAAAAAAAATTGTTCTGAAGAACTTAGGGGCAGGACAGGAGTAAAGATGCAGACGCATGGACTTGAGGACATGGTGGGGGGAAGGGTAAGCTGAGACGAAGTGAGAGAGTGGCATGGACATATATACACTACCAAATGTAAAATAGATAGCTAGTGGGAAGCAGCCGCACAGCACAGGGAGATCAGCTCGGTGCCCTGTGACCACCTAGAGGGGTGGGATAGGGAGGGTGGGAGGGAGGGAGACGCAAGAGGGAAGAGATATGGGAACATATGTATATGTATAGCTGATTCACTTTGTTATAAAGGAGAAACTAGCACACCAGTGTAAAGCAATTATACTCCAATAATGATGGTAAAAAAAAAAAAGAAAAGAATATAGGAGTAACAGAAAAAGGAGCCACTAACCCTACGGCTGATCAACTGCATCTAAGGAAGAGCTCCTGCCTGCGAGACTTTTGGAGGACTTGACTCTGGCTCCTGTGGTGCTGCACCAGCAGAACTCGCTGTAAATCTACCTTTCGGGGTGCTGGGCAAAGCTCTTCACAGGAGGTGTCTCTCTGGAGCTCCTCTGCCTACAAAACTGCCCTGGTGGGGAGAATGGGGGAGGCGGTCCTGGGGCTGCTGCTGGGCCACACAGGGCAAGAGTCAGGCACTGGAAGAACTGTGGTGCAAGAGCTGGGCGTTAGGAAAGCCACACACACAGTGCTGAAGCCAAGCTGCCCATCCTGCACGAACCAGATGCTCAAGATGTCACCTACACTACAGGAGTCTGGCACTGAAGACGTCACATGTGCTGTGGAAGCCTGAGGCTGGAGGGTCGCAGAAGCCAGCTGCTGGAGAAGCCACCACGCTGGAGAATCAGCTCGCACGGCAGGAGCCTAGAACCAGGAAGGAAGACCCGTCCTCCCGATGTCTCTCTAGTGC
Source organism: Delphinus delphis (assembly GCF_949987515.2). Classification (NCBI taxonomy): domain Eukaryota; kingdom Metazoa; phylum Chordata; class Mammalia; order Artiodactyla; family Delphinidae; genus Delphinus; species Delphinus delphis. The sequence goes on along the minus strand of NC_082683.1, from coordinate 168,397,975 downwards.
CCTCTACTGACAACACTTAACATCCTGCCAGCTGACGAAGGCAGAATGTTTACGTTAAGAACACACAGGTTGGTCAAGGAAGGTGAGACTGAAAGGTAACGAACTGCTAACTGGCAGAACACATCCTTTAATGCAACCCCTATACTTGGGATAGGGTTGTTCTTTTCATCTGTGAAGGAGTTCTCTCTGATGCTTGTACCCGACTGACTGTTTGGGAATTTTACTCGCTGTTACCACCTCCAACCATTTGAGAATGTTCACGTTTTTATCCCCAATATATGTAATAACTTTGTATTTATAACATGCTGGTGAATCTGCCCAACTCTTCACATTCTTATCTCTTAGCACAGATATAACCCCACGCTCCAGGTTTGAAATTGTCTCTAAGTGCTCACAGGTCAGGGTCCAGGGGACACCAGGGAGCTGCTTCTAGTTATCCTTTCCCAGTGGGTCATGGTGACCACAATTATTTTTCCCAGTAACGATGTGTGGGAACACGCATGAAGCATTGCCAACCGGGGAAGCTCACCTGAGCCTTGGTGTCCAGGGTCTTTACTGGGGTTCAGTCTCATAGATGTGGCTGACTTCCAGCCCCTCCAGAGGTCAACCTGATACCACATGGTCCAGGGTCTCCAACAGAAATCACGTTGTTCACGTAGTGATGCTATGCTAGCACATAGCACATCCGTCACGGCCAAAGGCCCCAAGTACCCAAGGACAGTGTCATCAGGCAGGACATTCCATGGGCTCATAGGTTCCCTCTCAGGAGTCTGGAAAGACCCAGAACTTTTCCTGAGATGTGCGAAGTGTGGCCAATCATGAGTTAACCCTTTACTGTTCATCATTTGACCTCAGTCCTTGCCTAGTTGCCCTCATTTATAAACTAAGGCAAGATGGACCAAGATAATCCCTAGCTCTAAAGGGCTACATGGATTTAATTTTTTAGTTAAGCAACACAACAGTGCAGTAAGCTTTTTCTTTTCTTTTTTTTTTTTTTTGCGGTACGCGGGCCTCTCACTGTTGTGGCCTCTTCCGTTGCAGAGCACAGGCTCCAGACGCACAGGCTCAGCGGCCATGGCTCACGGGCCCAGCCTCTCCGCGGCATGTGGGATCTTCCCGGACCGGGGCACGAACCCGTGTCCCCTGCATCGGCAGGCGGACTCTCAACCACAGCGCCACCAGGGAAGCCCCGAGTGCGGTAAGTTTTAAAGACTATTCTCATTCAATAAATAGTTGAAGAAACACCAGTGTACAAAGCAAAGACACATTTTGGGGGGTATGTTTCTTACAGTTAGGTAATAATTCTCTTTATCTTTGCATTCGGCTTGTAAAGACCAGTGGTGTTTTTTTCAAAACACACTCCCTCCTGGGCTTTCCACCCTGCCTAAAATCCCCACCCAAATCTCTGGAAAATCAGTGCCCCTCAGGAGATTTTGAAGATTAGTTCAGGCTAATTGCTGCTGGATAAGTAGTGTTTAGCAGCTGTTTAAAATAAGAAGAGAAAGGGAGATGGGTTTATTTTGCAGCAAGAAGAATTTAAGGACAATTTAAGGACAATTTGCTAACTAAGAAGAACATGGAAAACTAAAATAATTAGCAAGGTTCATGGGGTCTCCTCGTCTAGAAAAAAATCAGAAAGTGAATTACTTTATTTTCTGGATAGTTCAAGTTTAGAGCTGACCTTACAAAGATGCCAGAGTGGAGCAGGGGTGGGTTTTTGTAACACTCCTAAGCTCAGAAGCTACACCACATACAAAATGAACTCAGTAGATCAGGCTGCAAAAGCAGACTAGAATGTTTTAGTAGACAGAGCATATTGATGGCATTTCCCATTTCAGTTTAAGCTGAGGTTGAAGGTGGATTAATTTTGGAGTATTGTATTGAGGTCATTTGGGATGAGGAATGCTAAAACATAGAGGTACAGTGTGTTTTGAGCTGGTATTTCAGCTCTTTGTAGGACCAAGCTTCTGTTCCAGGGGGCAAAATGAATTTGAAAGCCATGATTGCCATGCCTTCAGAGAAGGAGATTTTCTACTCAAAGAGCAAGGCCATCAGTACCTGGTTGAGTAGGTAAGTTTGATTCCGCACTGGGCAAGGCCAATTAACATCCACTATGTGCCCTCATCTTCCTGTTCACTGGTACCTCCTTCGCTGGTTTTATAGAGTGGCATCTTTATGGATGGTGTAGGAGGCCATCACAGGAAATCATTACTCTGGGAGTAGACTAGGACAGTGTATCACTAAACATCGTGCTGGAAAGTGAGAGGCAATGGCCAATTCACAGTTTGCGTAATTCTAGTACAATCCCATTATGTTAAGAGCTCATTTAGTACAAAAATGAGAAAGAGAGAGAATGACACGGAATCTAACCAGGGAAGAATTGCTTTTGGTCTAGGTAAAATTAGCATTAAATTCACTAAGATTAAAGTTCCGGATTCAAACAGGTCGTCGAAGATGCATGGAGTAAGAAATGGTAAATATATTCTTAATATGAGCTAGTTGACTAATTTTGAGAAGTTGGCAACTGCTACAGACTGAATGTTTGTGTCCCCCAGCCCTCAATTCATATGTTGAAACCTATTCCTCAGTGCGATGGTATTTGGAGATGGGGCCTTTGGGGGAGGTGATTAGGCCATGAGGGGAAAGCCCTCATGAATGGGATTAATGCCCTTGTAAAAGAGACCCCAGAGAGCTCCCTTACTCTTTCCACCATGTGAGGACACAGCAGGAAGACAGACATCTCTGAACCAGAAAGCAAGCTCTCAGCAGACACTAAATCTGCCAGTGCCTTGATCTTGGACTTCTTGACCTCCAGAACCATGAGAAGTAAATATTTGCTGTTTAAGTCACCAATATATGTTATTTCTGTTATAGCAGCCAGGAGGGACTAAAACAGCGCACTGCCCAACCAGTCGAATGAAATAAATATTATGGTTTGAGGATCAGAAGAGTTTCCCAGGTGGTCCTTACCTTGTGCTCCCTTGAGTCCAATTAACAACAGCATCAGCAGTGCCCCTGGAAGACTGTTAGGAAAACAAAATCAGGTTCCCATGGAGACCTACAGAATCAGATTCTGCATTTTCACAAAGTCCTTGGGGGGTTCACATGCCCATTCAGGTCTGAGAAGCACTGCTTGCAAATCTGGCCACCTGCCTGTTTTTATAAGTCAGGTAGTACGAGTCACGCTTTTTTGATTATGTCTTGTCCACGGCTGCTTTTGCAGGACAATGGCAGAGATGAGTACTTGTGACAGAGACTGTATAGCCCACAAAGCCTAAAACATTGTCTGGCCCTTTACAGAAAAGATTTGCCGATCCCTGTAAGTCCAGAATATTATTTCCTAGCTTGGTTGAGATAGGAAGGAAATTATCCTTTATTATCTGAGATAACATAGGGGCTTTTAGATTAGGTTTTTTCTACCTTTCTTAGTTTTAATTTTCATAATACTGATTTTTGCAGATAAGAGTAAACAATTTGTTCAAGATCCCATATCTAGTTAGTGGTGGAACCAGACCTCAAGTCAGGTCAGTCTGACTCCAAGGACCGTGACCTTTTCTCCCGCACCATGACTTGCCCCACAGGGAGTTGGCAGTCTCAACGTTCTGCTTATCTAGGGGTTATCTCGCCTTGGCAAACAGAGCTAATGTTTCCCAGACTCATGCTTGATAGAATTATTCCAAAAAGTCAAATTCCTAACCTATACTGAGAAATCTCTCTGCTCTGCAGACCAATAGATGGCAGATGTACTTGAGAAAACAGATTAAGGACAGAAGGAGACTTGGAGGGTTTCTGGAATCAGTGTTCAGTGGGCCTCTGCTCAGATAGGCTCCTCTTGGCCTCTGCAGTGGCCAGGGCCTCACTTTCCCAGTTCCTGGAGATTAGAGCCTGTTCCACTTCTAACTTCCCTATTTTCAAATTCCAATGATTTAGTTTAATGATATCAACTTTGTGTTTAAGGGTAGGTCCCCGATTGTTGTGAACAGAATCACTTATTCAGAGAACTAGGGGTAGATTAGTCAATTGTGGACCCTGCTCTCCAGAAACTGACAGAGCAATGAGTTGAAAATAAGAAAGAGTGGTGTTTAAAATGGAAAACACGGACTTCCCTGGTGGTGCAGTGGTTGAGAGTCCGCCTGCCGATGCAGGGGATGCGGGTTCGTGCCCCGGTCCAGGAAGTTCCCACATGCTGCGGAGCGGCTGGGCTCGTGAGCCATGGCCGCTGAGCCTGCGCGTCCGGAGCCTGTGCTCTGCAGCGGGAGAGGCCACAACAGTGAGAGGCCCACGTACCGCAAAAAAAAAAAAAGTTCTAAAATGGAAAACACCATCTTTGAAACTAGAGCCCGAGTCAGTCTGGATGACTAGAAGTGCATGCCTGGCTATGAAAAGCTTTGACTTAATACTTTGGTCCAATTATCTTTCCCTCATGGTTGTTTATTCTCTCTTTCTTTTTACTTAGCCTCATTAACCCAGGTAATCTAAATAAACTCACCTTTCAGGTCTAGAAGCACTACTCATTTTCCCTTTTCTTCTCTATCTTCTTTTACTTCTTTTAAGATTTCAAGATAAGTGGGAACAAAAGGATTAAAAGTAATTTGATAATTTTGGCATTATAGAGTAAATTATGCAAAAGTATTTTGACTATTTAGGTCACCTTATTTTCTAGATTAGAGTATAAGGTATTGAATACCTTAGACCGTACAGTACACTTTTGAAAAGCTCCTGAAGTGCCCTGCTTATGTAGTGTCGTGTATATGCTTTCTTTTCCTTTTCCAAACCCTGAACTTTAAATAATAGCACTACCAATTGCAGTAGTCAGTTTGGATTTTTCTTGTGTTGTTCTCTTGTTCTGAATGCAACGCTCAGCTTCCTACCAAGACTACAAGGCCCTCAAAGCTAAATATTTTGCTAGTATTCTCGGAGCATACCTCTTTAATACTTGCTGGGCCCCAAATAAAATCCAATACTTGATTCTTGGTTGAGAGGGCAGACACGTGCGTGACTGTATTTCTGGCCCCTAACAGTGCCCTTTATAGAATAAACGCTGAAGAAACATTTGTTGTACAATCCCTTTGCCAAAAAAATTTTTTTAATAATAAAAGTAGGGCTTCCCTGGTGGCGCAGTGGTTGAGAGTCCGCCTGCCGATGCAGGGGACACGGGTTTGTGCCCCGGTCCGGGAGGATCCCACATGCCGCGGAGCCCCTGGGCCCGTGAGCCATGGCCGCTGAGCCTGCGCGTCCGGAGCTTGTGCTCCGCAACGGGAGAGGCCACAGCAGTGAGAGGCCCGCGTACCGCAAAATAAAAAAAACGAAAACAATAAATAATAAAAGTAAAACTAGTCCAACAAAAGCCAGAAATATCTGAAACTTCACTACAGGTACACTTCCCTATAGGTGGCCTTTGTAAAAAAAAAAAAAAAATGGCCTATAGAGCAGGACTTGTAATCCCTGATTGGAGGTACACAGGTATTCATGGCTGTCCTTCCATTCATTCTCCAACCCACACTGGTCCCGTTGCTCTTTGGAGACCATGTCAGCTCAGATCTACCATCTCATCAGCATTTATGAATATGTATTGTTTGTTAGCCACCAGTATACAAAAAAAAGAAAAGAAAGTTTTATTCCAAACGATGTTGACATTAACACGGGCTCATGACTTCTTCCAGACACCAAATGTTCTGGGCAGCCAGATGGTAACCTGATCCCAAGACTGGAAAAAAAATTGATGGGCTTTGATTTCCATGTACCTTTTTTGCCCGACAGTCAATAGAGGACTTTGCAGAAGACTTCACTGCAAAGAAAGGATCTGGAGAGGAAAAACAAAACAAAATGTCTTTCCAGCCTGACATCCCCAGGAGCAGCAGACCTACTCTTCTAAATATTTAACAACCACTACAAATGAAAGTCAAGTCCTCATGTCTAGGATTGAGACATTTATGAAAGGACCATTTATTGCAAGGGCTTGAGTAGTGTGAGCTAAAGAGAGATATCCTCTACCTTTGGAAAGATCATTTATTTATTACATTCAGTGAGTGTGTATTGAGGGCCTACTACACTGTTCTATGAGCTGGGGAATGAGTAGAGATAAAAGTAAACCCCAATTCCTGATCTCACAGAGCTTACATTTTAGTGGGAGAGAGACCACAAAGAATAAATAAAATGTAGAGTGTGTGAGAAGGTGCTAGGTGGTAAGAAGGGGCAGAAGGGAAGGGCTGGAATTTGACACAGGGTGTCAGAGAAGGTGTGCCTGAAAATGTGGATGCCCAGAGTCTACTGCCTAAGACCTCTGATTTAGGAATGGATAGGCACACAAATTTGGCAATGGAGAAAGTCAGAACAATCAGGAGTAGAGGGCAGGGCGGTGCATCAGACATTGGCACTGTGTGCTGGTGTCAGCCAGGGTGTTAGTCGAAGGAGCAAGTGTCTGTGTCGGGCAGGTGCTTAATTATGATGGTGCCAGAGAGGAAGAAAGATTGGAGGAGCTCCTTGGAGAAGAGAAGACTAATGCAATCTAACTACATTGGAGAGTTTCTCTGGAATAATAATTTTCTCAGGACAAACAGAGTGCCCTTTCCATGGACTACATTAGCTGAGACTTTAAAAGGCAGCAAGGCAAGTGCATACCAGGGGTACCCTGTGGTCCCTTACTCCCCCCGCCCCTCTCCAGCCTTTGGGGAAACTAAGCGACTCCTCTTGGGCTAGAGGATAACGAATAATATAAACAACTTGTTATGTCAAGTGCTCTCAATTTTCCTTCTGCAAAGCCAAAAGGAGCCACAAAAGTTTCCCCCTTTTACTACAAAATGTCGACCTCCATTATCAGCTGGTACTAGCTGGGTGCCTCTCCTGTTTCCTATTGCTGCGAGGCACATATGTCTGTGTGGCTCGGACCCCACAAATCATCCAGGAAGTTCATTTTTATTAGGAGCTTCTGCTTAATTAAGAGAGGCACCATGCTCCATCAATCAACTTCTGTTGCATGCAAGTCATCCCCCGTCACTCCACTACTAATAGTTCTGGTGCTTAAGGAAAAAGAAAAGATCTGGGGCATCCTGGCTCCAAAAGCCAAGGGGGTATGTCTGGCAGCTGCAGCACTGCTGTGGAAATTCCTTTAAAAATAAGACTGTGATTACAGAGGCAGGGAGTGGAGAATGCTTTGAGTGCCTTTACTCTTCAAAGATGTGAACTTTGATTCATTGGACCAGATGCCTGTTAGATAAACAGTGCTTTAACACGTTCATATTAAATATGCAATTGTAGTGAACTGGAGTGTTTCATTATGTAGAAAAAGTTCGTAATGTAAGATACGTAGAATCCCATGTGGCAAAGTAGATGGACGAGAATGGGCTTGTTATATATTTTTAACTCTTTTGCCCCCATTTAGATGCCTTATTCAAGATAAGGCTCTAAGTCAAAACTGCTCTTTTATAGCATCTTTTCCAAAAAACCTTCCAAGTACAGTCTATCCACATTATTCACCAATTCTGTATTTGTGAATTCACCTACTCACTAAAATTTATTTGTAACCCCATGATTTTGACTTGAGTATTGATTTCTACTCCTGACCGTCTCACTCTGATTTGTAGACGTGCTCAGAGGGTGAAAAGTTTGGGTCGCTTGACTTGCACCTTCCCAGCTGAGGTAGAGCCGGGTGAAGCTCTGCCTTGGTTCATCTCTCATGCTGAGAGTTGACTGATGGACAGAAGACTAGAGGGAGTGGTGCAGTGGAAGAAATTCTGGCTCTGGGGCCAGTTGGCCGGGTTTGAATCCCAACTCTGGCACCAGTCAGTGGAGGGCTTCAAGCAAGACACTTTAATGTATATATGTAATTATTTTCCCTAGGAGCAATGGTTCAATATTAGCTAATTCTCTGTCCATAATGACTTTATGGAATGTAACCACTATAAGTAAGAATTGACTGTAATAACTTCCATTGGTGAATGAGATATGCAAAAGTTTATAATGTTTACATAAAACACCATATTGAAAATATTAATTAAAATTAATTTTACGGGGCTTCCCTGGTGGCGCGGTTGTTGAGAGTCCGCCTGCCGATGCAGGGGATGCGGGTTCGTGCCCCGGTCCGGGAAGATCCCACATGCCGCGGAGCGGCTGGGCCCGTGAGCCATGGCCGCTGGGCCTGCGCGTCCGGAGCCTGTGCTCCGCAACGGGGGAGGCCGCAACAGTGAGCGGCCTGCGTATAGCAAAAAGAAAAAGAAAAAAATTGGCAAAAATATATGGTCTGACACTTCCCCATAGAAGACTCAGTGATGGCAAATAAGTATACGAAAGGATGCCCAACATCATTTGTCATTAGGTAAATGCAAATTAAAACCACATTGAGATACCACTGTACACCTATTAGAAGTATTAAAACCATCAAAAATGACAATAGCAAATGCTGACAAGGATGCAGAGCAACAGGAACTCTCAATCATGGCTGGTGGGAATGCAAAATGGTACAGCCAGCAGCTCTTGGAGTCAGTTTAGCAGTTTCTTATATAATTAAACATACACTTAACATATGACCCAACAATCCCATTCCCAAGTCAATTGAATTTGTTTTAAAGTAAGTACATTCACCCAAGTGAGTTGAAAATAGCCACGGTATCTTTCAACAGGTGAATAAATGGCACGTCCATTAAATGGAATACTAGTCAGCAATGAAAAAAGATAAGGTAATTGATTTGTGCAACAACATGGACAAATCTTAAATGTATTTTGCTAAGTGAAAGAAGGCAGAACCAAATGCAAATTCCATTTATATGACATAAAAAAAGGGAAAATATAGGGATGGTTTCCAGGGACCAGGAGAAGAAGAAGGGTTAAATATAATACAGCCACACAGGGGAATTTTTAGGGTTATGGAACTCTTTTGTATAGTACTTTATTGGTGATATATCACTTTATGGATTTGTTTAAACCTGTAAAACTCTACGTAACAAAGAGTAAGTCTTTCTGTGTGCAAATTTTAAAAAAAAATCAACCAACATGTTGAGAATCCCAGTATGGACTGAAGATTGTACCTAATTTTATTATAAGTGTATGGCACAATAAAAGGGGAGGGGGAGCCAATCTAAGTAACTGGGAGAATAGTGTCTTGACTGGACACTGTAAAGCTAAAGAAAAAAAACCTATGTACACACAAGGTACTCTGGTTGATAAGTTTTTTTTTTCTCATAGGGGTATGGGTTATTAATTATGAAACTAATCTATATGTATAGGAGGGCTGAACAAATAAATAAATGAATTGGAGATGATGGAAGCCAACCTTCTCAATGTTAGAGAAACAAGTTACAAATAAACAGGTGGAGGAAAGACTAGAATAATGCCTGTGGTGTTGGCTTAGAGTTGGAAATATCAGTATGATTTATTTAGCAGTTATACAAATAGACAAATATAGAAATAGAGATCTGTGTTTATACATGGATTAATATGAATACATATATCCTAGCTCTATTTCTTGAGACTGCCTAGAAGCAATGGTAGCTCAGTAGCAATGAGCACACCCAGTGTCCAGATCTTGGTTTCTAAACACCACTCTTAAACAAAAGGAGCCAGGTATCCTTGGAGAACTAGCTGATTCTAGGCTTGAGGAAAAAAAAAATTTGGACCATGTCAAAAGAACTTGAGTCAACTTGAAGGAGCTCCTGTGTGCCAAAACTAGAATGATTTGAGGGAAAAAAATCATCCAGTTCATGGTATTGGACTATAACCTAAGGGATATAATACTTACACAGGAGTGCATACTGATATTAATACGTAAATGGGGAAGAACAAACACATCTTCCTTATAGAAGCATCTGAAACAATATGGGTAGATATTCCCCCCTCTAGGAGATGAAGCTTAATTCCCCTTTCCCCTTCCCTGTGTTGGCTGGACTTAATAACTCACTTCCAAAGAATAGAGTATGGAAAGGGGAAAAAGAAGTAACTTTACAGTGGAGAAAACTGGCAGGCACAACCTTAACCAAACAATCAAGATTAACATCACTTGTGATAATTATATGGCTTGCATGCACTCCCTGTTATGATGTGTGCTCTACCTCACTGGTATGTTTTCCCCAAGCGTTTAACCCCATTATAAAATAAAATTGAGGAACATTCTATAAAATTCCTGACTAGAACCCTTTAAAACTGTCAAGGTTATAAAGAAGAAAGACAGACTAAGAAACTATCTCAGACTGGAGGAGACAAAGGAGACATGACAAATGAATGCACTACTGTGGTATCCTGAACTGGAACAGAAAAAGGACATTAGTGGAAAAATGGGCGAAATCCAAATAGTCTGCCGCTTAGTCAGTGGTGTTATTTCAGTGCTAATTTCTTAGTGTTGACCGACATACACAATTATGTAAGATGTTAACGTTCGAGAAAGCTGGGTAGTATGGGAACTTTCTGCACTAGCTTGGCAGATTTTCCGTAAATCTAAAAATTCTTCCAAAATAAATAGTTAAAATGAATGCATACATACATACATAGATAACTCATGTAATATGATATTACAAACAGTTCGTTTTCCAAACACAACAGAAGGGATTAAAGGCAGAGGGAAAAGGAATCAAGATGGTTTTCCCTGACCTACAGATTCTGTTCGAATTATATTCACTTGTTCTCCACTTTAGATTTTATAGAGGGAGGAGAGGAGCAAATATAAAGAAAGATGAAGAACAGAGGAGAAAGAGAAGAATTAAGAATGTCAATATAATTAAAACTTTCAGAACTGTGCAAGCCATGGGTAGTTCTTCCTAATAGCTCAAATGTCAATATAATTCAGAAAAATCGACATAATGAAAGTCAAAAACACCATGAGTGGCTCAGAAGCTGTCTGGAAATTTGAATTCTGGAACTCTAAACTTGACAGTCGTGCTTTGGATCTCATTGACCTGCCTCCCAAGCTCTGTTTATTCACAGAATAATTGCCGTGCTTATCTCCCACGAGACACTTTAGAGTGGAATGGCTATTTTTGTTTTGTTACTGTTCAATTACACACGGTAATGTTCAGATCTTTTCGGGGCAGAACAAGTCAGTGACAGCATCACTTGAAGAAACAGCAAAAGCCATGTGATCGAAAAATCTGCAAAACACGACTCAAGTGTGTCCAGAGTTAAAGTTTGGCTTTAATACATTTGGCACAAGCATCCTAACAACACGGCCACGTAGCCCCCTCTTCATCCAGGCTGAGTGGTGCTAAGCCCTCTTCAGGGCATCACAACGCTAAAAGGACTGCTGGCAGAACTCTTCGGTGGACGCCGACACACGGTTCCCTGGAGGGGAAAACCAAATTCGCTTTCAGTCTTTGAGCAGTGAAAAGGTGACACGTTAACCCCCTGCATCCTTTCAATAATGAGGAAAGTAAATCTAAGTAATGCCTTACAGTGAATGGGAGGCTCCATCGTCAGAATTACATAGGTCAATGTTTTTCCTTGGTGCTTTTTCAGTCATTTTATCCTCTACCCATTGTATTATGATGCTGGTTATTTAAAGGTCTCATGAACTATGTGGAAAGTGTAAAAAAATAGCAACCAAACATTGAGTAAATATTTTTTAGAATATAAATGTTATACTGTTTTGTGTATATTATTATGTACATTTATTATTTTTTAAGATATTTTTGATGTGGACCATGTTTTTAAAGTCTTTATTGAATTTGTTACAATGTTGCTTCTGTTGTATGTTTTTTGGCTTTTTGGCCCCAAGGCATGTGGGATCTTAGCTCCCGGACCAGGGATCGAACCCACACCCCTTGCATTGGAAGGCGAAGTCTTAACCACTGGACCGCCAGGGAAGTCCCTACACTTATTATTATAATAAATCCATGAAGGAAGTTTTATACCAGTAGGGCATTTTTCAGGCCATTTCCCCATTTATCGTTAGAGAGATTTTTCTCTCTCATGGACTGTATTAAGAAGTTTGCAGGGAGAATATATAGGTGGTATGATGTAGCCTTAAGCGGCCTCTACTTGCTACTCTTTACGAATTGAGTTGGATTATGTCATTTCCTTTGATGCCCTACAATGCAGCCTTAAGAATAATGACCCTGCAATGTGGCTCTGCTGAAAGTAGCTTTTCCAGTGCCAGAAAAAGATGATTCATACTTGGCATGGGAGCCATTTCTGGAAACTGCCAGAACAAAGAACAGAGGTAATTCACTAAGGGGCTCCATCATCATCCAACTCAATTTGGAAATGATGGTACATCACTAAATACAAACATTCCAATTGATATATTTACAATTATACACGTGTGTGTGCCATGGGCCTGTTTTGTGTGTATATATTTATACCACAGATGGGTTTATACCTACACATACAGTACGTATGTATTTGTTTTAAGGGCATGTTACCGAAAGCAAGTTTGTGTGTCCAACGCACAATGAGGCCAAGCAAACCAAAACATCAGAGTTTGGGGCAGAGGAAAGTTTATTGTAGGGCCAAGCAAGGATACAGGTGGCTAATGCCCCCAAAACCCCGAACTCCTCCAAGGGTTTCAGCAGAGCAGTTTTTTTGTTTGTTTGTTTGGTTTTTTTGCCGGTACGCGGGCCTCTCACTGTTGTGGCCTCTCCCGTTGCGGAGCACAGGCTCCGGATGCGCAGGCTCAGCGGCCATGGCTCACGGGCCCAGCCGCTCCGCGGCACGTGGGATCTTCCCGGACCGGGGCACGAACCTGTGTCCCCTGCATCGGCAAGCGGACTCTCAACCACTGCGCCACCAGGGAAGCCCTCAGCGGAGCACTTTTAAAGGCAAGGTGAGGGAGGGGTGTGGTTAACTCTTGCAAACTTTTTGGTGCTGGGATCCTTTGTTCTTGCAGCAGTCCACATAGGTCGGGTCACCATGTTCCTATAAACCTCCAGTAAAACAAATCTTATTCTCTGTTCTGCGACTCTTTATCTCTATATGGATGGACTCTTAAAGGTCAGAGCCCTGAGAATAAACCCTCCTGTTTATGTCAGGCTACAGGCAACATCCTTTTACAAAAGGTGCAGAGCCAGCATGACTAAGCACAGACAAAGGAACAGATCTAATATGGAGTCAGATTTGTTCATCCCTATTACAGGCAGAGATACAGCAAGCTGTAGACAACCATTAATTCCCCGTCTCTCAATTCGAACTATATGGTCTGAGAGAGTTTGAATGGCACCAACCTGAAAATAGAAACTTGGTTGAAACTACTGCCACCACATGTACTCTTATTCCCAGAAAGTACTAAGATCACACTGAAATAAAAAGACTTTATTCTGAAGTTTCATTCAGAAACTTCAAAACGTTTCCAGCTACTTGAGTGATCCATACCTCCAGTGGTGCCGCTTCTCACCACCTCTTGGAGAAGGCTGTATCCTTGGAGCCCACCGGGCATTCCTAGGGAATGTCTTCTCGGCAGCGTCTTATACACTCCATTTGACGACTCTGTTATCATATTCCTCCCTGGCTGTGTGTCAACCTGCGCATTTATGTTTCTTAATCTTTTCTCAAAAATCAATTCTCTGAGTCCCTTAATCATTTTTATCGATCTCAGTAGAATTTTCTCTAATAAGATGGTGCCTATCTGCTCCTGAACTATTTTACGCATCTTTCCCATTCCACATTCAGCTTCGCCTGGGTACCACATAGTGTAGATGCGGAGGGTGCCAGCTGATTTTTTGTCTCACAGAACATCCACTTCCCACCATTGTGTGAGACTCAAAAATACATTATAATTGAAACATAACAACTTGTTGCTTGCCCATGTATGGTGTCTCCTGTGGGTTTTTTTCTAAATCAGATTCTGCTATGAATGTGGCTTCCCGTTACAGAGTGTTTAGTGCATTTTCCAGGTCGTGACTCTCTGAGTGTCTAAGGCCACATGTCTAACTTTCCAGCCATAATCCTACTTCCCACCTCTTTTCGAAAATGCACAATATGTCAGCTGAAATTTTTAAAACTGCATTAATAGGGGAATAAAATGCAGATTTTTCTCCAATTAAAATTTTCCTGTTTTTCAAAGATGATAAGCTAGTTGTACATGCAAAGAATTTATCTGATAAGTAGCAAAGAATACCTGGGCAGTAACACAAGAATCCCAGGTTCATTGTTAGGTCACTGGGTTCCAGGATCCAGGGAAGGGGCAACCGAAATTGTAAGCTCCACCATGTTGGGGGGGGGGGCAGTCGATGAGAGGCTGCATATGATGATAATTGCTACCATTTTGTGAGTATAAGGTATCAACTGCTATTCTAAGTTTTTTCCACATAGTTCATTTAAACTGAACACAAATATTGGTGAGAGACACAATTATTATGGCCATTTTTACAGATGCAGGAACTGAAACACAGAAACACTTAAAAACATTCTCAAGTCCACCTAGTTAGTTACTAAGTTGGCAGAGTCTCGGATTCAAACCCAGGCACTCGGCTAAATGACCCGTAGATCTATTTATTTTTTGTTGTCACAGATAAGCCCACAGTTGGGAAGAACATGTAGATCCAGGTAGAGTATATGTGAGGTATCTACCCTAACCTTGGCTATCAAAAATAATATGTGTGGAACTTTCTTTGACATCAAGTTGCCTACAGCGTTATGCCAACTGAAGACTGTTCAGAAAATTAGATGGATCTGGTGGGAAAACACTTCTGATTATACGTGATCTTTAAGAAAAAGTTTTTCCTTGATTAACTCATCAGTAAACAACAATAACAACAATTTAGCATTTTACTGAGGCCTCTTTAAAAATTCTTGGCCTGGAGATGGGCACATTGACTCTCATCCAGAGGAAAATTCTTAAAACTATCCTCGGTCGTAAAATCCTTCTTTACGTCAAGCTCCTACACCACTTGTATGTGCAAATCAACTGCAGCGGAAAGACAAAAATTTAGCTGGAAAGGATTAATTCAGAAGGAAAGGAGGTGGATCATTAGGTCCTTCTCAACCCCCAATATCCCTTTGGCCTTCACTAGCAAAGCAAGAGCAAGCCTTCATCTCCTGATTGTAAGGGAGGCCAGCTCAGTTAAGCTAACATCAAGTCCATATTCATCAAATCTCCCCCGTTTGGATCACTTATTATGTTAAAATGAAAAGTAGCATTTCAAGGAGATTCAATTTATGTTCCAAGGGACCCAAGAACCATTCTTAAAAAAGGAACGATTCTTGGCATTAATTATTAGTGGCAACCTCTGGTCAGATCTCTTAGAACTGTTCCAGGGA
The DNA here is from genome assembly GCF_949987515.2 of Delphinus delphis. Taxonomy (NCBI): domain Eukaryota; kingdom Metazoa; phylum Chordata; class Mammalia; order Artiodactyla; family Delphinidae; genus Delphinus; species Delphinus delphis. The sequence goes on along the minus strand of NC_082683.1, from coordinate 168,382,798 downwards.
ACTAAAGATGAATTTCCCATTTCTCATCCCCAGAGTTTAGAGGCCTATAGGAATGAGTTTGGCTGTGTCAATAAATTTGTTCACAGATCTAATTGTGTTAATGAATTGAACATAATTAAACTTCCAGCATGTCATGAGTTTCTTCTGGCAGAACTCAGTAGATTTTTTTTAAAAAAAGATCTCTGTGGGAAAACAAATCTACTGCACAACTTCCACCATCACCATTTGTCTCCGTGGAGAAGAGACTGAAATAAGGGATTCTGCAATTGACATTTTGAAGCATTTTCCTCTCTGAATAAAACTTTATTCAATTTGCAATAGCATGACTTCCCCTTTGATTCAATTCACTAGGTTGCAAACTCCTTTAGGACAGAAAGTATAGACTATTTTATCTTTATCCCCAAGACTTAGTAGAGGGCCTGTTACCTAAAAAGTTATGATGAGTGATTGTGGCCATGAAAACAAAGTCACTGTAAGTAGTTCCATTTGGGGCTTGTGGAGGGAAGGGAGTCTGTATTTATTGGGTCATCTCCTGCATGCTGGTCACTTGGCTCAGACGGCTTGCATACAAGATTATGTCTAATTCTCACAAAACCTCCTGAAGGAGATATAATTGTTCCCACTCTTATATGTGAGGAAGTTACTCAGAGAAGTTGAGTAACTAATATGAGCTCAGACTTAAGTAAGTGGGAGATTTGGGGTTCCACCCGTGTCTGTCTGACTCCAATACTGTGTGCTTGTTGGGTCACTGGTTGACGAACAATGCACTATGAAAAGTTATCAAGAGTTCTCTGAGGCACCAAAAACTTTGCTTAAATGATCTGCCTTTGCCTAAATCATTTTTGAAAAAATAAAATTAGTTGGCCGTTAAGAAGTGTGTCCAACTCTTCTCAAGATATTTTGTTGGCACGTTGTCTTCAGAGTTATGGATCATGACAACATTTCTGTTCTATCTGATGCGGCACAAGGCATAGGTCTTGCACACTGCCAGTGTTTAATAAGTGCTTATTGGTGACAAATGTTTCATTTGAATTGTTGCTGTATGAGAGGTGGCTGCCAAAAGAGCACTGCTTTTAACTTATGAGACCTAAAAGCTTGTTTGACAAATAAGGAAAGCGAAGTCGAGACTCAGCCAATATACATTACTTATGGGCACAAGGAAGGGAAAAATCCCCAAACCTCTGGCTTAGTCAGAAGATTTATATTCACTTCAATCTTGCTAGAACCATTCACAAAAAATGTCATGGGGTTATTAGAGTGGTAGCTATTTTTTCTGATGGTGAAAAGCCTCACAGACCAAAAAGAAGAAGAAAAGAAAGGGTCCAGATAAGTTATAATAATCTTAATATTTATTTACAGTTTATAAGTTCCCCCAATATGCTCTATCCTATCCCAGCCTAATAAGAACAGCCCCCATGAGGAGGGCAGAGGGTTACCATTACTCTCATTTCATAGATGCAGAAATAGAATCATTTAACGTTGTGCTTAAAAAGTCCAACCCAGGACCGGCTGGGTTAACGCATCCCCCTCCTGTAGCTTGTCACCCTCTGGAGATGAGTCTGCCATGGCGGATGCTGGGAAAGCACTGAGTTCCAGGCAGGCCAGGACCACAAGGTGCAGTGCAGGAGGCAGACAGAGGGTTCAAGTTCCTCCGGCAGTCCCACTTCGAGAAAACTAGGGCAGGTTGCAGTGAGCTTAGGGACTTCTGTCCATTGGGAAAGGTTAAAAGAATGAGAATGTAAAATGCATCATTGAGAGCAGATCAGATGGCAAAACAGCTCAAGTTTTCTAAGGAACCAGGGGAAATGATACGAATTAGACAAGTAATCAATAGCCTCAGGGCTTCCCTGGTGGCGCAGTGGTTGGGAATCCGCCTGCCAATGCAGGGGGCACGGGTTCGAGCCCTGGTCCAGGAAGATCCCACATGCGACATAGCAACTAAGCCCGTGCGCCACAACTACTGAGCCTGCGCTCTAGAGCCCGCGAGCCACAGCTGCTGAGCCTGTGCGCTGCAACTGCTGAGGCCTGTGCGCCTAGAGCCTGTGCTCCACAACTAGAGAGGCCGCCGCGGTGAGAGACCCACGTACCGCAATGAAGAGTAGCCCCTGCTCGCCACAACTAGAGAAAAAAGACCCGTGCGCAGCAACAAAGACCCAACGCAGCCAAAAATTAAAAAAAAAAAAAAATCAATATCCTCAGATCTCCAAGTGAATATTGCTGAACCCAAATCTCCAGCATATTTAATTCTGTCTCTGAAAAAGTTTCCTTTTGAATAAACACAAATGATACTTTCTACCACTGTTTCCGAAAAAAGTATTAACATTCTGAGGACCTGTAATGACAATGCCTCTCAACTGATTTTTTCTCAGTGTACTTTTTCATATAAAGTACAGTCGATCCTCATTATCTGCGGATTCTGTATTTGTGAATTCACCCACCCCCTAAAATTTATTTGTGGCCCCCCCCCAATCAATTCTTGTGGTGTTTGGTGATCATTTAAGGACACACACAGAGTGGTGAAGAATTTGGGTCACCCAAAGCTGGACAAAGTGTCAGCTCGCCTTTTTGTTCCATATAATATAACCAAGTGTTCTTTTCATGGTCCATTTGGTGCCACCTTTTTCACATTCTTGTGCTTTTTGTTGATGATTTTGCTGTTTAAAATGGACCCCGATTGTAGTGCTGCCCTGATGTCTAGTGTCCTAAGTACAAGAAAGCTGTGATGTGCCTTATGGAGAAAATACACGTGTTCGATAAGCTTCATTCAGCCATGAGCTATAGTGCTGTTGGCTGTGAGTTCAATATCCATGAACTAATAATATTAAAAACAAAACACACATAAAACAAGGTTATATATTGATCCGTTGATGAAAAAGTTGTGGCCAGAAGCTCTCAGGAGCCTAACCCTGTATTTCCCCTAGAAGCCAATTCAGCGCTCCTGGTGACTTGTCGGAACATAATAACCACAAATAACGAGAATCAACTGTATGTTTTAAGAGTTAGTCTAGCGAGGGTCTAGGAGTGACAGTTGACTGATAGCATAGCACATAATCGATGCTCAATAAATGTTGTAGTGAATGAATAAATGAAGTCAAAGGATTTGCACTGGTGTAGCTTGGTAAATATGTTAATTAGAACTTGTGCCAACTGGGCTCTGACTTCCAGACTTCCATCTCAGTAAATAATATTCAGACCCCATTCATTTCTCACTGTTCTGTTATCCTGCAAAGTACACTGGGGAATCAAACTAATAAAATGATCATTTTCTGCTTGTTCAGAATCAGTTGGTGGCTTTCGATCTGTGAACGGATGGCAATTTGTAAGCCTAAAGGAGACGGACAGCTTAGATGACACAGGTCAATGCCGAGCAGTGAGATGATTGTTCAGTAGGTCTTCTGATGCCCAGTCACCTACAATGACGCAGTGGCAACATCCTCGTTGACTGATAACTGACTACCCATGCAAGCCTATTTCATCCCATGTGAAGTCAGAGATCTCCTAGGGTCCTGAGACTTCTCTGCCATCTGCTGCCTCTACGGTCACGCAGGAGCTTGAAAACTGTATTCTGATTGTGGTGAGGTTAAATAAGACAACAATCATTTCTACTTGGAAGCCACGTCCAGCAAATTGCTGGAGGTGCTTTGGTGAGTTCAGACTTCAAAACCACATAGCTGCCCGCGATCCACCTGTCTGCATTCAAATAACATGTCTCTTTCTAAGGCTAGGACAGATTTTAAAGCATTTTCTCTTTTGTATAAGAGATAGAACTAAGTGTGTGTGTGTGTGTGTGTGTGTGTGTAGGGTCTCAAAGAGTAGATTTTCAAAGACAAGACTGGGCAAGAGGAGTGGGGATGGAAAGAAGTTCCAGCAGAGTCAGGGGAAGGGCAGCTTGGTGGCAGGTACCTGGGACCCAGCAAAGGTCCTCAGAGAATGGCCCCTGTCCCATTAGAAAGGAAGAGCAGTTTCCAACATAACACTTGGTGATGACGTTCTCCCGAGTTTCTCTGGCTTAAACTCCAGGAGGCAGAGTGAAACCAGCACTGGCTGTGGAGTCAGTAAGATGTGAGTTTGAGTTCTGCCCACTGAGCCATCTCTACCTCTGTTGGGAAGCTGTGAAGATTCAAGGAGAGAGTGCATGTGAGAGTGCTTGCCAGCTGCTCTGCAAACGTGCCTGGTGGTTGTGTCTCTGCATTCTGTACAGTAAGTCTCCTACATACGAACATTCAAGTTGCGACCTTTCAAAGATGCAGACGTGCATTCCATCCACGTCAGGCGTGAGTGAAACTGCAGCTTGCCCTCCGTCTCCTATTGCTGACGATCCTTCAGCTCTACCATCTCCCAACTTCTCTCCCTCCTCCAGTCAGTAACTCTTCTTGCCTGTTCACTCGATGCCAGCCCCTGTATACCAGCTGCTGTACTGTACTACTGTACTTTTCAAGGTACTTTTCAACTACTGCACTGTAAGATTAAAAATGTTTATTTTTTGTGTTTCTTTGTTTTTTATGTATTATTTGGGTGAAAAGTGTCATAAACCTATTACAGTACAGTACTATATAGCCGATTGTGTTAATTGGGTACCTAGGCTAACTTTGCTGAACTTACAAACAAATTGGACTTATGAACATGCTCTTAGAATGGAACGCGTTCATATGTAGGGGACTTACTGTAATTCCTCCTCTGTGTCTTTGAGAGCCCCAGGGGATGATTGGGACAGGTGCCCTGTCATAGTGAAGAGCATAGGCTTTTTTCCTCCTTGAAGGAGGAGGTTTCAGCAGGGAAAATTCTGCCAAGTGGCCAGCAGCCTAAAAATGTCCCCAATTTGTGGACATTATTTCTCTTGTGTCTACTCCAAGGGAAGTTTCTTTTGGTGCAAATGAGAGCCGGTCTGTCACCTTCGCTCAGGCATCCGCGCTCACCGTCATGTCCGTCACACATATGGTGCGTGGCAGGGTGCACCTCCACTCCAAGGCCCTTTCTGCTAACCCTGCCAGCCTGATGCCTTCCAACCTCAGCATCAGCTTTTCCCAGGTTTCTTGCTGAATCAACCAATTAGCTCGAGTCGTCTCTGGCTGCTTTGAACTACGTCTTGTTAAAACATGGGTGGACAGGGACCTGGAGAAGTCCAAAAGTCACTCGAAGAGAACCAGGCCTCCTCATACAGCCCTGGTGCTGGAATCTGTCTCTTCCACTTAACGCAGTTAGAGGTCTTTGTGCTTAGGTTGTCGGTTTGACTTCTGGAAGAGTCTCTGTAGGGACTCGGAGCAACGCCTTCACTGAAGCATTGCTCATGACACTTCCTCCAAGATCTTTCTGCAACCTAAGAGCTAAAAGGCGTGATTTATTTGGGGGGAAAAATAATAACTGACTCTGAGCTCAAGTGATCAATGATATGTCACAGCTTATCTTTCCTTTTTTTTTTTGCGGTACGCGGGCCTCTCACTGTTGTGGCCTCTCCCGTTGCGGAGCACAGGCTCCGGACCCGCAGGCTCAGCGGCCGTGGCTCACGGGCCCAGCCGCTCCGCGGCATGTGGGATCTTCCCGGACCAGGGCACGAACCCGTGTCCCCTGCATCGGCAGGCGGACTCTCAACCACTGCGCCACCAGGGAAGCCCTATCTTTCCTTTAACAGCTGAACCTCAATGCATCGTATCCCTGTGACAGTCCCAATAACTGTGCCCCAATGAGCCAGATAGTCACACAGAAGTTTCAACAGCTCTGTGTGTGATTGCCAATGGGACTGAACTCTCCCTGAGACAATAGATTTTCTTGCATGTTCCCGAGGAAAGCTGTCTTCGGGGTACCCTGCTCTTTTGCAAGCCAGGTGGAGGTGGGGAGCAGAGGTGTCCTGTCATTCTCGGAAAATCTAAGTGACCTGGCATTTTGCCTTCTTTGGAGTCGTCATCTTTCCCTGATTCCAAATACTTATTTTAGTTCCTAAGATTCTGTGCAGGAAAGTGCAAAAGCTAAATAGGAACTTAATTTAAGGGAAGCCAATAAAAAAACATGCTTTATATAATATGCAAAAGATGTTCCTAAGCTCCAAAATGGCCCTTGGAGGTTATTTATTTTCTGTAAGTGAAATATTTCCACTCACAGATTACCATTCACTACCGCTGATGTTTATTCTTCCCCTTGAGAATTATTCTGGTTTGTTGCACATAGAATGTGTACATAGGAGACACCAAGCAAGGGTCTCAATTCACGCAGACTCCCCAAACTTCTACCAATGAAAACTTCCACCGACACAACACAAACAAAACCTACATTTTTCAAGGTGATATGTGCCTTCATTTTCTGCAAATTGCTTTGATGTCACAGCCGACATCCTTAAGGGGTTGAAGCAAAAATAGAGATAAACCAAGATTTTCTCCAAATTTAAGCTATCTCTTCTGACCAAATGGATTATTTTAGGTTGGTATGTGCAGTGTAATTAGTGCATATGGTCCAGCTGTGAAGAAATAGCTGAGGACTCCTAACTTATTATTAATTAGGCTCATTAAAATGCAAGTAAGAGAACGTTGCCTAGGTAAACAATACCTTCTGTCAGAAAGCCATTACTTGACAAGAGCTAGTCTCCCTAACTAAAGTCATCACTGATATTTCATGGATGGATTTTTTTTAAGGCACCGGGGGTACCAGTTAACTACTTTTGACTGACATCAAGGACAGACGTGCAGAGCTGGAAGTAGCCGGTGGTACAGCACAGCAATACTTCTCACATCATTTCAGAATACGTCTGGGGGAGGTTAAAGGTTGACAGCCCAATGACAGGCCTTCTTCAACTGCCGTGGTGTCACAGCAGGAGCACGTCAGGAACGTTTCCTCGGCCCCTCTGAATTTCTTACATGTTCACATTTCTCTCCCTGTCTCCCAAGTAGGGAGGGATTTGCAGCTTCGTGACAAACACCTGGGAAAGAGAAATGTGCCTTATCCCTGTTAGGAACCAGGGTGGGTGATGAGGGGAAAAGACACCTGAGCTCAAGAGGGAAGGATCTCCTGATGCTGTGCCAGATTGGGGGGAAGAGGAAGCTGGACTAGCCCAGGGGGGACGTGACCCACCGGCCCTTTGCCCTTTATTTTTGGGCATCTTTCCAAGGGAGTGTATAGGTTCACTGTGGCCTCTGCCCCTTGGAAATGCGACTGCAGCCTGGTCACTCAGGAATTAGCTCAGCTAACTTGGTAGAGGCCTTCCCAGCCTGATGAGCGCTAGACCACAGGCCACACAAGATTTGAAACATGGACGTTGGGCTTGGAGAGCGCTCGGCTTCAGAGGCAGACACAGGTCTTAGGTATTAGTATTCCCCAGGTCTAATCTTCTCTGTAGGGTTCTTTGTCTGAAAGCAACAGAAGCAGCGGTACACACGCCAGCAGATTCCTAGAGTTCTAGAAATGTTTCCCTGTCTTTAAAAGTCCATGCACGCATCAGTATAAATCACTACAGGGATGCAGGCTCTGGTCTAAATGAATCAAAAGAGGCTATTGACAGATGCTGAAATGAGTGTCTACCTTTAACGCCGGGTCAATTGATAAGTGTCTGACCTAGACTTTTGACTGACATGAAGAGCTGTCAGGAAGAAATCATCTTTGCCAGCAATGACGGTGAGGCAGGAGGAGAGGGGAGGGGAGAAAGGGAAACCCAGAGAAGGAACTCACTCCCTGGTCGACATATTTGCGTCCTGCCGGGTGCATCCCAGGCAACTGCGTGTCTGATGAGTACATTCAGCACCTGTGCTGGATGAAGGCTTGGAAGAATCCAGTTAAATCTGCATCCCATGAATGAAACTTGGAAGAAATTAAGGTTTGTCTCAGTCAAATAGAATACCCTCATAATATTATTTTACCTCCCTATGTCAAAATAACTCTAAGAAAAATATTAACTTGAAAGCAAAATTTTCCCATGTGATCATGTAGGAAAATTTGCAGCCTTGAACAGAAACATGCACTGGGATGTAAGACTGGTTCAGAAGCACCAGAGTCTGTGCTTCTCCTGTTTTAGCATTTGGGCGTATCGCTTCTCCAAGAAGGAAGTTGTTCAGTGGACCCTCTTTATGAAATATCGTTTATTCTGTATTTTAATTCAACTAATATTGACAAAGTTTTACGTGCCTTCACATGTCCACCAACGGTAATTTTACTGCTCAGCTTTTCACTTTTGAGTTGTGATGCTGTGTGTCCTGACGGACAGCAGGTATCAGTTGTTAAATCATGATGCTACCCGAACCCAGACCGTCATTTGCTTAGTGGCTTGTTGCCACTGCTCCTCCACAGAGATGTCTCTTCCACAACCAGACCCTGTGCTCACCGTCTTTCTCACTGACTTTCGGTCCTCCTCACAATCCTGTGAGATCAGCATTGTTATCACTACTTTACAGACGAGGAGACTGTGGCTTAGAAGGGTGATGTAATTGGCCCAATGACACTTGTGTACTTGCTTTTTAATATATGGATACTAATTGTTTTTTGTGTGTGTGTGTGTGGTAAGCGGGCCTCTCACTGTTGTGGCCTCTCCCGCTGCGGAGCACAGGCTCCGGACGCGCAGGCTCAGCGGCCATGGCTCACGGGCCCAGCCGCTCCACGGCATGTGGGATCCTCCTGGACCGGGGCACGAACCCGCGTCCCCTGCATTAGACTCTCAACCACTGCGCCACGAGGGAAGCCCCATATACTAATTGTTTTTTAGGCTGGGGGTCGTGGGGGAGGACTTGAGTTTAGATTCTGCCATATGGCAAGAGGGGGCCATTCAAATATATAAATTGGGAGAATGACATGATCAAGTTTTTATTTCAGAGAGATTCTTCCAGTGGCAGTGTGGAGGCTGCCAGAGGATAATCCTGGAGAGAGAAAGACTAGTTAGGAGCTTAAGTGATGGAGGTGAGGCCTGGGGTTTGGAAAGGAGGGTTCTGGAAATTGTTATTAGCAAGGACTTTTCTACTTGCCCTGCCATGTTTTATCTCTTGAGTGTATTCTGATAGTCGACCCATAGCATACCTTTCATCTGCTCCCTATTTGAAAAGACCAGGAAACTAGAGTAGAAGCAACTATCAAGGCACTCAAACTCTGAGGGCCCGTGGAGGCAGATTCTCATGAAAACAACCCGGAAATGACAGAAGCAGAGTCAACCAAGGCTTCATTGCGGGCGTGTGTGTGTGTGTGTGTGTGTGTGAGCACGTGCACGCATGTCTGTGAGGGGGGAGATGATGGTGGGGAGGGAGTTGAGGAGGGCTCATTGCACTTTTCTCCCTTTATTTCAAGCCTTTGGTGATATGTGCACATTGGGAACACACACGTGAAATTATTTGTAAAATTCGCCAGAAGGAGAACTTTCAAGAAGAGGCATATAAAAGAACAAAGCTGGCATGGTCCCCAGGGGTCCTTCATATTGTGAGCAACAGCTCAGACCAACCTGCAGACAGACAGGCTAGGAGGGAGGGGGCGTCCTGCTTCTACCTGTGCAAATCCTCAGTCCTCTGCTCTCTGTTTCTAAAATTAATATTCTAGGAAGGAAAGACCAAAATCATACCGTGCAGGAGGAGCACAATGACTAGGCCAGACCATCTGCAGGCTTGAAGGGGAGAGGGGATGCGGGATCCCTGGGACAGGGGGTTAGGGGTCACTAGAAGGGGACTGAGTCATGGCCGCTCCTTCACCCTGCTTCCTGTCCCACAGTTCTGACCTCTCGGGACTCAGCAGTGGGCTCCGTTGCCCTTGGCGTCCAGTTGGTGTCCCTCAACAGAGAGTCCTAGAACGAAGCCAGGGAAGGAGGAGAATGAGGCTACCATAAGAATTTTCCTGGTTCCGCATGAGTTATCTCTACAAAAGGTCACTGTTCCTCTCAAGGAGACCATCGCCATACAACTCTTCCAGGAACGTCTCTCTTCCCTCATCCTTGTGAGACTAGAGGTGCTGACAGTACTGCTCCGGCTAACCCAGTATCTAGTGGTCCCACAACCCATCAAACTTCTGTGATTAATCTCCTTGTGAATATCCTTACTTGGGCAGGCATACCATCTGTCCCTTGCCTATTCAGGGCTCCGTGTTTACATCTCCTCCCTGGATCTCCCTCAGATTTACTCTATTTCCACAGATAGGTCTACAACACAGAGTAAGTTCTAGAGGTAAAAATGTCCACATGCTTCCCTCCAGTACTGCAGGCATCAGCAGAAGCCCAGATTTTCCTACTGTCCGAGAATGTAGTCCTAGGCAACCTTTTAGGTAGTGCCCACTAGCACTTTACACATATTGATATAATTTGATCTGTTACAATTCTTACAACACTCTTCTAAGATAGGCATTCTTTTCATCCCATTTTACGGATATGGAAACTGAGACAAAGGTTAATAACTTGCCAGTTAATGGCAGAAGTTGAAAGTGACCAGGGGTGATAGACCTGAGGTGCCCAGGCAAACTGGGCAGTCTGTGAATGTGGGAGGCTGGCATGACTTACAGGGCATTCCAAAGACATCTTGTATTTTTGGTTTTCCGGAATATAAGAGCTTTAAAATGTAAAGCATCTATTCTACGTGAAACCTTAAGTCCATGATGGCATCAAGACTAGCTACATGTATTTGCTGACTTGACATCTCCACTTGGCATGAAGATTAGACCCTTAGAGGTTCTAACCTCATTGTGACCTGAGGGAAACCCTACAGCACCTCCACTGCAAACTGTTCCTCCCACAATCCTCCCCCCTCGGTTAATGGAAACACCCTGCTTCCAGTTGTTTAGGCCAGAAACCTGGGAATCAGCTTTGATCCCTCTACTTCTCTCACACTGCTCACTCGTCCTGTCTGGAAACGCTGTTGGCTGCCCATGGTGAACTGAACAGTGTGTCCCCCTGAATTCATGTCCATTGGGAACCACAGAATGTGACCTTATTTGGAAATAGGGTCTCTGTAGATATAATTCGTTAAGGATAGAGATGAGAGCACGTGGCATTAGGGTGGACCCTGAATCCAATGACTGGTCACCTTATGAGAAGAGGGGACACAGAGACACAGAAAAAGATGACGTGAAGATGGAGGCAGAGATTGGAGCTCTGTTGCCAGAGTCCTTATAGGAGCCCACACAGCCTACGAACTCTGGCCCCAGGGCCTCTTTGGTTTCCTCTCCTCCTACATTTCCCCTTTCTCGCTCTGCTCTGGCCACACTGGCCTCCGTACTCCTCCTCTGATATGTCAGGCCCATTCCCGCTTCTAGCTGCTTCCAGCCTCATCCAGCCTCTTGCACTGGCTGTGTCCTTTGCCCAGATGACTCTCCCGTCTGATATCCTCATGGCTCCTTCCTTCATTTCCCTTAAGCCTTTGCTCAGAGGTCACCTCCTCAACTGCTGTCAGTAACACCCCATGCCCCCTCCCACGCACACATTCCACACTTCCTTTCTCTCTTACTCTACTTCATCTCTACCCCCTCCCTTCCTGCAAAAGCAATCATCATCTTCTAAGGTACTCTAAAATGGAATTACTTATTGTGGATAATGTCTAGTGTCTGTCTGTCCCCGCCCTCCGCCCTCTGCACACTAGAACGGAAACTCCATCGGTGCCGACATCTTTATTTTGTGCATTGATACACCCTATGTACGTAGTAGGGTGCCCAGAACATAGAAGGCGCTCAAAAATATTTGTTGAATGAATAAATGAATGAAGGAAGGAGGGAAAGAGAACTAGTAGAGAAGGATGTTAGAGAGATGTCAGGGGCCGATTATCTAGAGGCTTTTAAACTCTGGAGAGGATTTAAATTTCACTTCAAGTGAGAGGAGTGAAGGCATCTAACCACGGTGAAGAATTTCATTCTTTCTCCACCTAGCTGTGGAGTTAATGTGATCCAGTTTTCCCAGCCTCTGAACAGGGTCATTTGAAGAACTGAGAATTTATTGATAGCATCTTAAAAGATCCTCATATGTGAACTTGCTTTATCTATCTACCTATCTATATCTATCATCTATCTATCTCTCATCTATCTATCTACCTCTATCTATCACCTATCTATCTATCCATCTATCTATATATCTATCTACCTATTCTATCTATCTATCTATCTATCTGTCTACCTGTGTATCTACCTATCTCCAAGAATTAGTGTATTTTTCCTCAGGGATGATAACTAGTTAATTAGTTTAAAAATATGAAAAGGAGATGACAAATTTAGGAATCAGTCAGAAGATTGGTAACCAAGCCCTCGTGACCAATGAGGAGACTCTTGCTTTATTTGTAATCAGAAGGTGCCAATGGTAGTTTAGGGAAATGCGCAATTAACCTCTGCACTTCACCAGTGTTTGGCAGCCCTGTCTGGCTTCGGGGCCTGTGCAGCTCAGCAAGTGTTATCATCGTAAGACGATGCTCTATGTGGCCAAAGAAATGTTCAGTAACTGAGAATTGCTTCAACCTTGGCTGCCATCTTTTGCTGTTTGTTCCTAAAATGTTTGTGCCTTTCTTCCTGAGGGGGGAAAATTACCTTTAAAAGGCCTCATCAAACTTTCCTCGGAGCTAAAAAGGTCCATTTTCCTAGGAGCTAAAGTTACGTCTCCAGTGACATTTGTTATCGTTTTTCCCTTCTGTTTTCGGGCTGCAAGTTTGTTATCAAAATGCTTCCCTGACCTTCTCTTTCCCTCTCCATCACGCACTGACACATCTCGCCTAAATTTGCGTCTTGCATCACCTCAGGAAACTCATGGCTAATTTCATTATTTGGGAGAGAAAAATGCAAATGAAGCCAGACAGCTGGCGCTTTCCTCGCAGCTGAGAGTGATGGAGGGGCCGAGGCCCACCTCGTCAGAGGCCCTCACACCCTCCTACTCAGACAGGCCCCGGCGGGGGGAGAGCAGAGAGGCTGCTGGAACAGCAGGAACAGATGGCCAGGAGGGGAACAGGATGGAGAAGCCCAACTTGCTGGAGAGGCTGGGAAGAGGTGGCTTGTCAGTTGCCTGGGTGGTCAGATGGAGCACACAGGACGGTCCTTACACACTGCCACCTACTTAAGGGCAAACGGAGCCCAGGGTGCAGGCTAACAGCATCCTGTGCCAATGGCAACCGGTATTCCTCTGCTCTGGTCTACGGGGCTTGGCCTAGGTTTCATTTTCTGTGTCTGTGTTCTCAACATCGGCCTTTTCCCAAAAATGTGATAGAGATAAAGGGAAGGAAGGGGAGTGAAAACCCATTTCTTTCAACCTGAATGAATCTCAGTCGGCAAACCCAAGTTTGCAAGATGCCCGCATTTTATTTTTCTATAACTGACCTTAGTTTTGTTTTCTGGTCATGCTCTCATGGAATGATGGAAACTTTATTTCATTCAATATTCTCCCTTTCTCTGGAGTTCACTGAAGTATGGGGCGACTTAGAATGTCCCAAGGGAGGGGCATTAGTCCTTGTGTCATGTGTCTGCATTGCTCTCCGTTGAGACATCCATCGTCCCCTTAAGCCCCTGGTCGCAGGTCCATACAGATTGCTGCTGAGGAGGCCTCCACTGGCTGCTTCATTTCTTCTTCTTTCTCCCAGGATCTTCTGGCACACACAGCCATCGGTCTAGTGTGCCAGGGCTGTGCCAGGCTGGGGAGTCTCCATGGGCTGTCTCTGGCTCTTGACACTCACATTCACAGGGATCATTCTGTTCCTGACTTTTTTCCTCAAGGGCACAAGTCAGGGGGCAGGTTCCACCAATATGTACACACCCTTCACTTTTCTGCTAAGTCTCCTTAGCGCATCTTCATCTACTCTGGGCCAGAAACCCAATTTGTGCTCCTCCTGTAGTTGCTCAAATGTTCAAGCAAGACCTGCACTCAAATAAGAAAACAAGAGGGCTTCCCTGGTGGCGCAGTGGTTGAGAGTCCGCCTGCCGATGCAGGGGACACGGGTTCGTGCCCCGGTCCGGGAAGATCCCACATGCCGCTGAGCGGCTGGGCCCGTGAGCCATGGCCGCTGAGCCTGCGTGTCCGGAGCCTGTGCTCCGCAACGGGAGAGGCCACAACAGTGAGAGGTCCACGTACCACAAAAAAAAAAGAAAGAAAACAAGAAAAAAAATCCCTAAAATAGAGTGGTTGGTATTTCAAAGATATTGACTTATCATACAAAAAAAGAAGAAAAGATGGGCATGGAGAATGGGGGCCACCAGCCAAGCCTAATTCAGGTCTCCTTGACCTATACGGTTAGCTAATGGGGTGTTTTAGGTTGGGTGAGGCTACCTTACTCACCCACAGTCTCTGGTACCATGTACTCTCTGAGAGGCCCCTCAGGCCTCATGTGGGATTTTAATGACGTTCTGGTCTGGGGAGCAGAATGGGATTCCTGGGCTCCAACTTATACCAGGATGGGTACCTAAAATCCTGAAAATCTTGAATGCAGCCCAAACTGCAGGGACCACGTGGTGGGGAAGTAGGGAGAGGGGAAGGGAGGAGGGGCTCGATGCATAGATTTAATCGTGGCCTTCAAATCATCCTGCTGATTACAGAAAGCCCAGAGAGGGCTTGCAGGGACACGTAATCATTCCTGTCCATTGCACTGAGCCTTTCCCAAAGCAAAGTAACACTTTTGCTTTGATTATCTTGCTTTGTACACAAAACACCTCTGTAAAATAGGGTTGTTTTAAAGGCCAGGAGCAAAACAAAAGTGTTATAAAATGGAAAAGGCCCAGGGCCAGTCCTTAATGGCTCAGCTGGGCTTCCTGGGTCTGCTCATTCCTGGGCTGGTCTCTCTCTGGTCTCCTCCCTCCCACCCCAAATCATGAGGCCCAGCAAATTTTCTTTTCTTCCTATTATGTTAGTGTGTACCGACCTCATTGTGTTGGCGTGATCATTTTAAAAAATTTTTATCTTATATTGGAGTATAGTTGATTAACAATATTGTGTTAGTTTCAGGTGTACAGCAAAGTGATTCAGTTAAACATATACACGTATCTATTCTTTTTCAAATTCTTTTCCCATTTACGTTATTACAGAATACAGAACAGGGTTCCCTGCCACTATACAGTATGGCCTTGTTGGTTATCTATTTTAAATATAACAGAGCACACAGGTTAATCTCAAACTCCCAATCTATCCCTTCCCCCCACCCCTCCCCCCTGGTAACCATAAGTTTGTTCTCTAAGTCTGAGTCAGTTTCTGTTTTGTAAGTTCGGTTGAGCGGCCCTAGGAAATTACAGATACTGTGATTGGACCCACACTTTCCCCATTTCTCCCACTCAAAGGAGCCTCTGAAAGAGCCCCACCAGCCAGGGAATCCCTGGAGCTCTGGGATCCAGTGATGACTTCAAAGTGGGCTTTCTGCCCTCTTGGCCAGGGCCTGGTGCCAGAGACTCTTGAAAGAGGGAAGATCCCAAGATTCTGCATATAAGTGATATCATGTGATATTTGTCTTTCTCTGTCTGACTTACTTCACTTAGTATGATAATCTCCAGGTCCATCCATGTTGCTGCAAATGGCATTATTGCATTCTTTTTAATGGCTGAGTAATATTCCATTGTATATACGTACCACATCTTCTCTATCCATTCCTCTGTCGATAGACATTTAGGTTGCCTCTATGTCTTGGCTATTGTGAACAGTGCTGCAATGAACATTGGGGTGCATGTACCCTTTTGAACCATGTTTTCCTCCAGATATATGCCCAGGAGTGGGATTGCAGGAGCATATGGTAGCTCTAGTTCTAGTTTTTTTAAGGAACCTCCATACTGTTCTCCATGGTGGCTGTATCAATTTACATTCCTACCAACTGTGTAGGAGAGTTCCCTTTTCTCCACACCCTCTCCAGCATTTAACTGGTGAGAAAGTCCTTCCTGGTCCCCAATCCCTGAGCCGTGGACACGAATGTACTACATCCATGCTGAGTCCTAAGGTGGCCTTAGTTCTTTCCGTCTGCTAAACACGCCTTGAATGGCTCTGGTCTTTGAGAAACTGACCAGGCTGCTAGACATCAGCTCCATTCTGTCTTTTGTAAGAACTATGTAGAAATTACCCCATTACTTTAATCCTTTTGGAGCATACATAAAGTATAAATGGTGGCTGGTGTCTTTATATGCACACCGCAGTTTCTGCAAAATGATCTCCCACCCCCAAACGAAAGGCCTTTGGTCTCTATTAATCCTCAGAACATTCAGGGGGAAGGAGAAACCAAGGCACAACAGATGTCTGGGCTCAGGGGAAAAAAGCCAGAGCTTGCAAATTCAACAATCTGGCTTTAGATGCCTTTTTGATTTTAAATACTTTCCCCTTTTTCGGCACAGCTCTTTGCCCTGTAGGCTAGAATGCACGTTGCCGTGAGTTACTGAATTACCATCGTCCTCTTTTCGAAGGTGGGGACAGTGAAGTTCTGTAAGGTTAAGTCACTTGGACTCTCAGTCACGGTCACCGGCCGCCAGCACTTCACATCAGGGCCCAGTCTCCGCTCAGTGGCTCTGCGCCTCCCTTTCAGGGAAAAGCAGCTGCGTGAAGTTCTGTAAATGCTGTAATAGAATTTGTTAAGCACTTCCACAGGAGTTTTAAAGTAAATGTCAGCCCTCATTGTAACAGTGAGCTAACTGCGTGTTAGCATTCTAGTCCTCATTTAATTCACTTTCCCAATACTGACGTTACCACAATGCCTGCAAGGGCGGCCGCGTTCCGTGAATTACCCGCCAGCTTCTCCCCCGCTGCACCCCTGGGTGGTTTGTGAAGTTTAGTTATCGCTGTGCTCTCTTTCACGCTGCTGTCCCTGGGAGAATGGAGCAGTTGGTTTAAGGAGTAGTCAGATCCGCACGTTCAGGTCTCTGTAGTTGACCCCTCTTTGGCCTGAACACCCAAGGGTCCTCCCGCCTCCCTTGTCTGCTGCTGTCACCGTACCCAGAGCTTGGAGCACAGGCATCTGCTGATACTGTTACAAGTTGGACTGTGTTCCCCCAGCCGCGCCCCCCCCCCCGCCCATTCATATGTTCAAATCTTAACCCCCAGTACCTCTCTTAGTGACCTCATTTGGAAATAGGATCATTACAGATGTCATTAGTGAAGATGGGTACATCCTGGAGTAGGGTGGACTCTTAATCCAATAAGACTGTTAGTGTCAGAAAAGGGGGAAATTTGGACCCAGAAACGATCACACGGGGAGAACACCGAGTAAAGAGCGGAGTTACGCTACCACAAGCTAAGGAACTCCCAGAACAAGGAGAAAAGCCTAGAATAGATCCTTCCCTAGAGCCTTCAGAGGGAGCGTGACCCTGATCTCACACTTCTAGCCTCCAGAACTGTGAGACAATACGTTTCTGTTGTCTAAGCAGCTCAGTTTATGGCGGCCCTAGGAAATTACAGATACTGTGATTGGACCCACACTTTCCCCATTTCTCCCACTCAAAGGAGACTCTGAAAGAGCCCCACCAGCCAGGGAATCCCTGGAGCTCTGGGATCCAGTGATGACTTCAAAGTGGGCTTTCTGCCCTCTTGACCAGGGCCTGGTGCTGGAGACTCTTGAAAGAGGGAAGATCCCAAAGTTCCTTGGCGGAGATCTAGGGAAGGCGGTGTTGGAGTAGCACGGTTTTAGCCAAATTGTATCTTCACTGGCCTACACTGGCCAGTATAAACTCTTAAGGCAGTGAGGGACTTGAAGGGATACCACGGCCATGCCCCCGTATCCCGGAGCCCCTGCACACTTCGACAAGGAGGCTCTGGTCTTCTTCCTGCAGAGTTTGCTCACCCCAAACCCCAAGTCCATCCCTCCCCACCCACCCCGCTTGGCAACCGCAAGTCTGTTCTCTATGTCTGTGAGTCTGTTTTTCTTTCATAGATATGTTCATTTGTGTTGTATTTTACATTCCACATGTAAGTGATATCATGTGGTATTTGTCTTTCTCTTTCTGACTTACCTCACTCAGTATGACCATCTCTAGTTGCATCCGTGTTGCTGCAAATGGCATTATTTCATTCTTTTTTTATGACTGAGTTATTATCATCATCATCATCATCATATATGAGATAGGCATGATTTTCCCGCTCTAAAGATGAAGAAACTGAGGCTAGGGAAGGGGAAGCAACTTACTAAAGGTCAGTGTAGGGCAAGTGACACCTGCTACCTCCTCCAGAGGAGGTGTCCCACTGCGTGGACAGCAAAGAATGCTTGCCACCAGGAAGAGCAGCCCCAGGATATCAACCCACCACCTGGGTTGCCGGGCTTGGGGTCCCCAAGAAAGACATGACTCACACAGGTGCTGGATGGAAAAACACTTCACAGAAGAGACAGAGCGAGATCAGCTTCAGCAGTGAGCACTGGTTCCCCCACGGCCATTGGGTCTCCCCCTGCAGCCGACATGGGCAATGCAGACATCCCTCTTGTGCTGCAGGTGGAGGACCCTGTTCCCTCCCCACCAGGAACAGATAGAGCAGGGAGGTTGACCAGATGCCAAATGACACCCATGAGTAAACAGAACACAGAAGTGAGCATCGAGTCTGGAACAGGGAAAGATATTCCCCAAACAAAGAGATGTGGCCAGCTCGGGACCTGTGGGCTCTTTATCTCTTTGTAAGGAAATGTTCTGTGTCCAAGGCACATTCTTATGCAACAATACAGGGGTCAAAAGACCACATGCAAGTGAGTTCCTTTCCCATCAGTCAGGCAACTAGAAACTAACAGAACACAGACTTGAACTCAGATCATTTTTTCCAACCATGACGTGTTGACTTCTTACTGTGTGCAAGACACCACACTGGGCACTGCGAGTCTACAGAGCTATTTTAGACACAGAAGTCAAGCTCTTCCTCAAAAAGCTTACAGTAATGGAGAAAATACATGTATATTCCCTGCATGTAACAGAAATTCTTTTATTATACTATCTCATCCTTTAAAGACATGTTCGGCGTATTCAGCATTGAGAATCTGCTATTTGCAGGAACGATGCCGGGTGCTGGGATACAATGGCTTAAAAGAGCATCCTTACCTATAGAGCCGATTGTGGATTCACAGTGCAGCAAGCAGGCAAGGGAGTAAGGAAGCAACACAGTTACGTGTGAAGCACTGCGCTGGGCCCAAGAGACGGCAACTGAAAAATTAAAAATCTGAACCCATAATCCTGCTTCTCACTGGACACACAGTCTAAAGTGAGACAGAATTGCCTAATTGCATTAGGCAATTCCAGAACCACGTATACCACGAGGCGGGGTGTGCCGGATGCTGCGGGGGGTGGGGGTGTGTAGGAAAGGGGCATCTTAAAATGAGGACCAGAAATGGCTACCTGGAGAAATGATGCTTGAGCTGAACTTGAAGGAAGATAGGTTTCTCTCAGATGAAGAAGAGGAGAAAACATTTTTCTCAGGGGCAGGAAGGGTGTGTTCAGAAGTCCATGGGCAGTAACCAGCCAAGTGTGTTCACAGTCCTGCAGAGAGTTTGGTGTGACTGTGACAGAAGCTCTGAGTGGGGAGCAGGCAGTGAGAACACAGGTGGATCCTGAAAGCATGGGAGGGTGGAGAGAGGCACAGATCCTGAAAGGCCTATGCAGAAAGCTAACAGGACATAGACGCTCAGATAAAGTACTAGAGTTCTCCTGGGAACATTCAGACATGGTTCAAGGAGAAACAGAATCTGAAAAAAAAAAATGGGAATAATTTGGGTGGGTAGGGTGGAGGAGAGTGGACATTCTTTTTTTTTTGCGGTACGCGGGCCTCTCACTGTTGTGGCCTCTCCCGTTGCGGAGCACAGGCCCCGGACGTGCAGGCTCAGCGGCCATGGCTCACGGGCCCAGCCGCTCCGCGGCATGTGGGATCTTCCCAGACCGGGACACGAACCCGCGTCCCCTGCATTGGTAGGCGGACTCTCAACCACTGCGCCACCAGGGAAGCCTGGAGAGTGGACATTCTAAGCAAGGGGACGCTTTGGCATAGCTGGGTGTAGGCAGTCACACGACCCCATGGGGGGAACGGGGGCACGGGGGTGTTCGGTGGAGCTCTGAGCCAGGTTATGCGCTAACACACTGTGACCTGCTGGGCACCAACCACAATGAACTACACATGATCCTCATGGAGGTACCAGGGGACGTCGGATCCCTGAGTAGACTTATAAATATGAAAGGTAACTTCAATGGCTACAGTTTGTTGTCCTGAGATGCCATTGAGAGTAAAAGGATAGGACTACATACAGCAGGACAAGAGGCTTAGGACAACCCTCGAAACTGGAATGGAGGGTCAATATATGAAGAAGCAAATAGATCAGATTAAATATTCACAGGGTGAAAGCCGGTGGAATTGGAGTGTTTGAGGAGCATATATTGATATAAGATGGACAAGAATTTTCGAAGGAGACACAGCTGGGTAGGTTTGGAGACATTATCAACTCCTAAATACACACACACATATAACACAAACACATTCATTTACATGTATATGTAGGGAGATAGCTAAATAGATACATGTACACACACAGATGACTGTCATGGAAACACAGTGCTGGCTTTGCCACATGAGATTTAGTCTTTTTTTTTTTTTTTTCAATTAACTAAAGGCAGTTAAAGGCTTTAGGATCATGCCTATCTGAGTTTGCACATGAGTTTTACCATTTAGGATTTTGACTGGATTATTTAACTTCTCTGAGTCTCAGTTTCCTTATCTATAAAATGGCGCTAATAATATTTACTTCCAAGGATTGTTGTGAGGGTTAGATGTGTCCGTTGTCTGGTACACGGTAAAACCTTCAGTAAGTCATATTTTATGTGCCCTTTTGAATACTTTCTGTATGTATGTAGTATTGGCTGTAAGTATAGCCCATACTCAATACAGAAATGACCATGATCTATACATGGGCAAATCTGACTGAGTTTACCTGGAATTATCATATCAAGTTTCCTGCCATGAAAGCGGAATAGGGAGTTCAAGACACCGGTTGAATTCAGTTATAGAAAAAATATATATCTTGTCCCATAGCAGCTGTGGGGACTCGAATTTGTACTTACCACACTTCATTGTCTTTCTGATGTGCTGACCCTTCAAAACTTCAATCTTCTAAATTCTCTCCCTCTAGTTCCAGGCTGCTGAGCCCTGGGGAAAAAAGCACACGCAATGAAGGAATTTGGAGAGCTGGGAGGTGAGAAAAGTGGGCTTTGAGATCTGCCTTCCTTTGATAAGCAGGTTTAGAAGGAGGGGCAGTAAAATAGAACTAATAGTTGTATGGAAGGTTATAGTTCACAAAGAAGGCATTTTTATCACACTCAACTTTCACAATAATCTGGGAGGGAGCTAGACATCCCTGTCTGCTATTGACCAAGTGCAATCAGCCTATCAGCAACAGAGCCTAGACTTGCCACCACTTTTCTGACTCTAAATCTCACATCCTTTCCATTCTCCTGTGCTCAGGATTCTTCCTTGGTGTCCGAAGGTTGCCTTTGGTTGATGCAAGTGTCCTCTGGCTCATTTGGTGAAAGGTTAGCTTTCACCTTCCGAATCCCATTTCATCTTAGGACCATTGCTCCCATTTTACAGATGAGCAAACTGAGATTCACTCAGTTCAGGGTCACTGACTGTTAAGATATTGAGCCTGGGCTGAAAGCAGTTTTGCTGCTTCATGATTCGGTGACCTAGCCATTGTATCCTGCTAAGAGTAAGCTGTAGTAAGTAGCACATTATTAATGTTATATTTTTAGAGAAGCAAAATACTGCCTTATTCATGGGGGAAAAATGAATGACTAGTTGAACTTTCTTCCTTAGATTTTTATAAGTGTCACAGATACATCATAATACAAAACAGAGTTCTATTTGATTAGATTCCCCTTTCCTTTCAATGAGCTTCAGTAAAATTACATATTTTAATCTGAAAAATTGAGACATACAGATGTAATTTCTGTGAAAACGCCTGAAGTAAGTGAGGCATTACTTTCTAAGCAGAAACTGCTTCATGTCAAATGCTTATTATTGTTAAAGAAACCAATTTTTACATATTAACTTGGAAATCAGCGGCAGATTTGTCAGTTGGTTTTTTAAATCATTTCTCCCTGGTTTCCTTCTCCTCTTTTGATCATTTTGCTGCACTTGCAATTTGATATCTCACTTCTGGCTCTCCTGTCTGCAAACTATGTTTAGTGCAAAGCTCTGCAGAAAAAAAAAAAATCTCTTATTTGACCATGAACTTTCGATGATCTAGTTAGCGTTACTGTCAAGCTTCCCGCGGTCTTTTTGAAAAGCAGGACTTGTCCGTGCTGCCCTCTGGCCAACTTCAGTGGGACTAAAGCGCTAGCAAGAGCCATCAAACTGCCTGACGGCTTGTCACCAGCGAGGCTCGATTAATTTACACACATTTTCCACTGTTTGGCATCTACCATTATAACTCTTTTCTCTTCCAAGCAGCTCGTGTTTGCATTTAACACTTGGGTTAATTTTCATCAGAGTTTAAATTTAGCCATCAGTTATTTCAGGGGAGCTGTCAGCCAACATATGGAGAGAGGAGGAAAAAAAAATCCTTCTGAATTTATAATAAAGTGGAATCTGTTGAATGTGAAACAAAAACCAACTGCAATATAGGGAGGCCCCGGTGGGGAGAGCGGGGTCAACGAAGAATTGCCGAGTGGATTAGCTGTTCTATTCACCGGAGCCGCATCTGGGCACCACTGAGCTTCTTGATATATCAAAAAATGATGGAAAGACACAGTTCAATTTGTCCCCCTTTTATAAAGGATAATTAACCTGTCAGTCTTGCTACTTTAACAACTTCATTAAATGGGAGGCGAACTGGGTGCTGAGAAGTCTTGCCTTTATCCAGGAGGAACACAGGGCACTTGTATAAATGGGGGAAGAGGAAGGAAAACACATACATGCGCACCCCGATAATACCGTCTAGTTCCTGAAAAATGGAACATGCTTCTTCCAATTATGTAATCATCCCGCCTTGACTCTGACCTGCTCAAAGTAGTTTTCTTAACTTGGAAGGCAGTGGAAATAATGTCACAGCCCAACTAGGCCAGAGAAGCACACCATTTCAAAATTGAGGTTATGGGGTTTCAGATGTTATTGGGCCAAACTATTTAAGACCTAAAGTGATGGCTACTAAAGGTGAACAGCATTTCACAAGCAATAAAAGGAAATGAAAACAGAGCTCCCTCAGTCCTCAACACCACCGCATCCCCCCGCCACCCCACAATGGCTGCCGGCATCTGTACCTTAGCAATAAATCCTTTCTTTACTACTATAAAGATTCTAAACTTTAAAATGCATTCATTCAAGGAAAAAAAGAACACTTACATCATTTTAGTGTTTGGAACCATCAGTAATCTTAACTCTTTTTTAAAGCTAACATCCTGAATATTTCAAGTAACTGAAATAGTACTGTAGTTTAAGATTGTCATCTCCTTTTTTAGAAATTCTACTCTGTATAAATAAGTATAAGGCACAGTAATAATAAAAGTTAATTGTAAAATATTTTTCAAATTTTATTCAAATCAAAATTATGTTATTTCCAGTTGAAAAGGCAATTGTTTTATGAAGTTGGTAATTCTGTTCTGCAATATCACATTGAATGATCACAAAATAATAATTTATCACAAAATAATCATACAAAATTTCAATTAGCTATAGTTAGTAAGGGTAAAATTTAACATGCTTCTCTTGTGAGTACAGTCAGGAATTCTAGAAGTGATCATGTGATCCAAGAAAGGAACTATTTTATATTTAAAAAACAATTGGAATGATTAAAAATACAGACCAGGTTTTATCTCTTCAATTTCTCTTTTGTTAATTTTTTGCATGAGATTTAAAAAAATTTTGTAAGGCTAATATTACCCCTTTAAAGTTTATAGTTCCAAACTATAAATTTTAATTTATATGATTTTTTATTTTAAATTCATTTATGATGTTTCAGTTTTAATAATTTGTGAATATACCAGGAAGGCAAAAAGAAAATCATACCATCTTTTAGTACAATAGGTACCATTTAGATGAAAAATCTTTCAACTTTATGAGCGATCCTTTGATGAGAGAGTGACAGTGTTATTCATGAAAATACTTGCATGCTTCATTTGATGGAGACATCAGAATTCACCTATTTTTATCTTATTTGAAACAAGATTTGGTACAGCTCCTAGAAGAGTTAAATAACTACAACAGCTATGTGATTAATATTTAAAACATAGCTATTCTTTTTCATACTTTTCATAACGAAAGTAGCCTAATTTCATAGAAACAATCATAAAAACAAAAACAAGCAAAAATAGAGATAACCCTTCTGAAGACCAACGGCATTCAGAGGTTTTCAGAGCACATTTGGTTTTATCATATCAATTATAGGATTTCTATTTACTTCACCTAGCTAAGGATTGTATTTATCATAAAGAAGACAATTCACTTTTGTCAGTTTTTGGAAAGAGAGCTTGTCCTCACTCATCCCCAAAGTGACTTTCTCCTGTTCCTGAACTTGCCTGTCTCTCTCGTTAGACAATAATTAAGATGATACAGTTTGTATGGTTCCGACTCAGACCTCTGTCTGCACGCATTTGCAGACGAGAGTTAAAAGCTTTATCAGCCCTTCCCCCATAGTATTGTAAAAAGGGGACCTGTGATTCAGAGTGGCAAATGTTCTTGCCACTGGTGCTTTTCCAAGTTGTACATGATCTCAAAAACCATGGTGGTGGACATGCGACACCATGAGTGCTTTTCTGCCACAATGACACTGCACCTTTTTCTAGATAGTACTTGGCATGTTTGCTTGCCGTGTCTTTTAGAGGAAAGACCCAAGGGCCGTTGAGATTAGCAGGCACCTCGGCCGTGTCACCCTCTCCAGCTGGTCTGGCACCAGGGGCACTGCCGACTGAAAAGGAAGTGACTCTGATTCCGTCTGCACTAATACTGGGAGACTGGAAATGTTAAGGAAAGCGGCATCAGTCAGAGTCTATTGGACATTCGCTATATATAAATGAAAGGCAACAGGGAGAAGGGAGAAGGTTTTCTGAGATTAAATACTACTTTAGGGTCCAGAGGCAGGTTCATTTGACTGTGGCTCTGCAAGAAGTTATAGAATGACCCAAAGCTTAATTATAGGAAACAAGTGACTCCACTTACCCAAATAAAATATTGCAAATGGTAAACATGACCACCTGATGTCAATGTGCGTTTGCCAGGCAATAGGCTTTCATAATTTGAGACTTTCACATCCAATTGGATCAAACTTTGTTCTGAATGAAGAAAATGTTTTAATTCAGCTGTGTGCATCCTTTTCGTTTCTTCTTCAAAGACAACAAAGCGCTGTTAATTTTAGAGAGAAGAGACCCAGCCAAAAGCTAAAATGAGCAACTTGTACCACCAAATAAACATGGGAAGAAGCTCAATTTCCTATTGTAACAAAATGTTTCAATTGCCTCAGATTTAATCACTGTAATTTAGTCATTTTGTGAATGTAGGTCAGCCATTTGTTGGCAGAGATGTTTTTTATTTAAAGGGCATTTTTTTTTTCACTAATAACCTTCAAATTTGCAGTCAGTTTATTCCAAAGAAGTGCAAAATTATCAAGAAACATATATATAATTAGGTCTCCTTATATGCAGCAGGAGGAAAACCATCTACAAAGAGTTCTCTGAGCCTGATTTTAAGATCAGGTCCTCTCACTCTGTGCCTGCATTAGTACTTGAGAATGAAGCGGTGGTTATAACAGAAATGACTTAGGTGTTTGCAGCAACTGTGAAAATCTGTTATCTTCATTCCAAGATTTTCTTTCTCTTATGTTATCACTAGACTATGTCATAAAAATTACCTCAGATACTACCACCACCACCACAAGTTTTAAAAAGTTGAAGTGTAGTTGCTGTACAGTATTGTATAAGTTACAGGTGTATTGTATAGTGATTCACAATTTTTAAAGTCTGTGCTCCATTTATAGTTATAAAATATTGGCTATGTTCCCCATGTTGCACAATATGTCCTTATAGCTTATTTTATACGTGATAGTTTGTATCTCCTTTTCTAGGGCTCGTTTCTATAAATTTCTCGGGTTTTTTTAAGATTTATTTATTTATTATCTATCTATTTCCTTATTTAATTTATTTTTGGCTGCATCGGGTCTTCTTTGCAGCACACAGGTTTATCTCTAGTTGTGGCATGCAGGTTTTCTCTTCTCTAGTGGAGGTGCGTGGGCTCAGTAGTTGTGGTGTGTGGGCTTAGGTGCCCTGCAGCATGTGGGATCTTAGCTCCCTGACCAGGGATTGAACCCGCATCCCCTGCATTGTAAGGCGGATTCTTTGCCACTGGACCACCAGGGAAGTCCCCTAAATTTCTCATTTTTATAAGTGTTTCCCAGCTCAGTATCTGTTAGCTAACCCTTTATCTTTGTTAATGGGGTATCTTTGTTAATTGAATGGGGTATCTTTGTTAATTGAATGTTCTAGATAAATAAGCACTGCTGTCCCCATATTTTCTCTCATGAGCTCATTACCTAGGTCCTGTGAGGCCACCACTTATCAGTGAAGCTCTAGTGACTTCCCTCCCCTGATTCCGTAACAAGTAAAGATCACTCACTGTATATTCAAATACACACTTCCTCCTGCTAGTTTAGTATCTCTCAGTACGGACTTGTCTCAGTTCCCCAGGCAAGCTTTCTAAAACACTTTCCAGTCCCTGCAATGTAGCAGGCTCCCGGATAGGCACGGAGGTGACCACTCCATATGACCCTCACAAGCATGGGGAAAGCAAGATGGTACCCATTTTACAAATAAAGAATGAACTGACGCTCAGAGACGTGGAATAACTCGCTTATGGTGACCTAATCATTCAGTGACGAAATCAGGATTTGAAGTCAGGGCTTTTAAATTTCATATCCCATTATACTTCTGCCTCACAAGTCCATGTACGTGTCTTGAACCCAGCGCAATAAATGATTCCCCTCTCTATCACCTCAGAGTGAACATGGCATGGTGCCACGTTCATGGGAAGTACCCACTAAATACCTTGTTATTCCATAATTCCCTGGCATTCTTCAGGTAGATGACGAGTCCATGCAAAACCCAACCACTTCTTCTTAATCATCCATTCACCTGCCTGTCCCCTGAATGAGGCTTCCTCTTATCTTACTCTTGTTCACAGCCCCCGTGTCTGACACACTGTTTTCTCTCAGTAATCAAGGGATGCAAGATAGGGGTGGTACCCAGAGAGGAGGGCAAATGTAGCTAACAGGAGAGAGGATAAGCCCCCTCAGTGGTATTTGGAAAGATGAAAGTTGGTAGAAAACTCCTGACATTATCGTTAAGTTTTCCACTTAAGACATAGAGACTTTTAAAAAATAACCTTTGTGCTAGACCATAATTGTAGACGTAAATGGTCATGAGATCAGGTAGACTCTATGCAGACATCCAAAAAGCCCCTAAGAGTACTTTTGTCTGTTTGTTTTTACTGAGCCACTAATATTAACCTGCTTTGTGGTCAATTATACCTCTCCTTAAAGATGTTTTTGGAGGCTGCTTTCCAGTTTAGCAACACATGTACGTTCTATTTGTTGTTGAATCAGGCACTGGAAGTCCCACCAGATGTGACTATGTACCTGCCTTTCACTTTGCATATGGATATATAGTGATCCATGTTCAGAGCAGCAGTAAGACAGACAGAACTTGTTCTTATGGGTTGAATTGTGTCCCCCCGCCCCCGCCAAATATGTTGAAGTCGAAATCCTCAGTATCTGTCAATATGATCTCATTTGGAAATTGGGTCATTGCAGATGTAGTCAAGTTAAGATGACATAGAAAACAAACTTATGGTTACCAAAGGGAAAAGGGGTGGGGCAGGGAGGGATAAATTAGGAGTTTGGGATCAACAGATACACACTACTGTATATAAAATAGATAAACAACAAGGACCTACCGTATAGCACAGGGCACTATATTCAATATCTTGGAATAACCTATAATGGAAAAGAATCTAAAAAAGAAGATTATGTATATGTGTGTGTGTGTATATATGTGCAAAGACATCTGAATCACTTTGCTGTATACTTAAAACTAACACAACATTGTAAAACAACTGTACTTCAATAAAAATGTAGCAAAAACTTATATATATATATATATATATATATATATGGTATCCTAAAATACTATAGAATTACAAGAAAAAACATTTAAAATGGTTTAGGCTAATTTGGAGTTAATTCTACAATAAACTTATATAATACTATCCTAAATAAAAGATGAGGTCATTAGGGTGGGCCCTAATCCCATATGACTTGTATCCTTAACAAGGGGGAAATTTGAACAGAGAGACAAACACATGTAGGAGAATGCCACGTGAAGATGAAGGGCAGAGGTCAGGGTGATGCCTCTACAAGCTAAGGAAACGCCAGAGATTGCCACCAGAAGCTAAGGGAGAGGCATGGACAGAGTCCTCTTCGAAAGCCCACAGAAGGAGCCAACCCTGCTTACATCTTGATCTCAAACTTTTAGCCTCCGGAACTGTGAGATAATAAATTTCTGATGTTCAAGCCACCCAGTTTGTGGGTTCTTTGTTATAACAGCCTTAGGAAATGAATACACTTGCCTTCCACTAAGATTTCTAGACAATGGCCTTTAATTAGATGGTTTCTGTGTCTACTTAAAATGAAAAGGGTTAGAGAAACAAAAATGTAATGACGCCTTTCATGTTTGTTTTACTCTTTGACCCGAAGATACATATGTCTGGGTCATTTTACACAAATGTTATAAGGAAAACATATTAATTTCAGAGTACTTAAGAAAAAGTCATTTTTGCTGTATCTTTTAAGTACTATGCAAATAAACTGTATGCTAACAATAGTACAGGACTGACTATTTTACTAGAGATGATTCAAGATATAATCCTTTATTGCACAGGAGAATAAAGAGAAAATACAAGTGTGCTTGCTGGGTGGCGTTAGGGTTTCTGGAAAGACGTGGAGGGCAGGGAACTAAGGGGAGGCTATGGAGGCTGAAAGACCAATCGAAAAATTAATTAAAATGTAGTTTTTTGCCATCACACTATTTCCTAATATCCCTGAAAGTCACTGGATGAAAGTCTGGACATATCTAAGCCCACACTTAGGAATTAATGCCTCTTCTAATCATATCACTGGTTTGACTGCCTTCAGACCTTTTGAATGAATTAAATTCATTTGCTGGGATATTTATTCTCTGATTTAAAAAATAAAAAGACCTCCTGGCTCTGAGAACCCGCTGCTCATTTTGATGGTCCTTTTCTTAAAAATGCTTTCTGATAGGTAATTTCCCTCCTTCCAAGCTTGAAGTAATGTTTATATATTTTAAAACCAAGTCTGTTTTCTGAAGTGTAATGTCAGATCCTTACTGGTCGGTGCTCTTTATTTAAGCTATAAAACTATGTAATAAACACTCATTATAACCAGGGCCTCTGGTACTCTGTTGCTACCTGGACAGATCTGAGTCTCAGGCAGTCTTGATTGTACCAAACTGTTGTGCTGCGTTCAGCTGTGCCATGTTTGGTTGGTTATAAGGACAACCACCCTCAGTTTCCAATATATCGAGCCACTCTTCTTTCTCAATACTTTAAAACATGGCCCCTTAGCCTCAGCTAAATCCCTCTCCCCACCCCCAAGTGTTCACTGATTTCACTCCATTTATTCCTATCTTTGTATATTCACTTAGGGCTGTGCCTTTGTTCAAACGCACAGATCAACAACTCCTTCCATATTTTATAAAAATCAATCCAAAATTCCTGAAGGTGAACCCAAGCCTCTTTGTCTCCCCCTTTCTTCTCTAGAGATGTCAAATGTTTGACAGGGTCCATGACCGCATGAGAAAGGGATGCTTCTCTGATTAACCCCACTCTTGTCCTTTTCCCTGGCTAGAATGCCCTCAGTCCTTAATGTTTTCTACAGTTGTTTCTTCCAGTTTCAGGGAGGTCTACCTTCTTTCCCCAATCAGATTATAAACCACTAGAGGGCATGTAACAGGTCCTTCTCTTCATTTGAGTTCCTTATAGAGCTAATAGAGCTGCCCCTGCTTCAGTATTCAATGAATGCCTGAAAAAGAATATTGGATTAAATTAACTGAATTCTAAAGTTTTCACCAACACAGAAAGCATGTCTATAGTATTTCTGCTTTCACGGCAAAAGTAGGAGTGATGGTAAAGTCAATTTTGTTGGCTATTCTTGACAGGATAATCATGATGACGTGGATGTTGACATCAGCCATGTGCTCTCACTCTGGTTTCTAATGCAGTCCACTCCTCTGGACTTGGGGCTGGTAATAAATACTTCGCCTTTGACACAAAGCATTTAGCAAAGGAGCTTCAGCTTAGAAACTAGGAAGATCCAAAGGGTTGAAAATAGAGTCTCTACTGTAAACCTTGTCTAATTATGGGCACCTAATAGGTACTTAATGAATGTTAACAATACATGGACGAATAGAAGGCTAGAACCTCCACCAATGACAATTGCACAGACCAAGTACCATTCCTTTTCAGTAAGCCAAAGATTCTTATTTTTTTCTAATATTTTTGTATTCTTGAAAAAAGAAGATAGATAATTACATTGCCTTCAAACAGCCCTCTGAAATATGACTTGGAGAGCTTCAGCAATTTTCTTTAATATCCTAAGCTGAATCCATTTGCCCCTTTTAGAAAGAGACATTAAAATACAACCACTTGAACAGACAACACAGAGCACTCTCGTCTCTGAATGCTTCTCTGCCTTTGCACGGTTCTCTGACATAACAAGCTCTTCACTCTCCCCTTTGCTGACAAATGGGTGATAAAGTGACATCTCTCTAGTGATTCAATATGTATGCAGTTCACGGTGTCGAATCCATGTGTTCTGTGTATTTGGGTCGGGGGGTGTCCATTGACCCAATTGGCATAAGTTGACTGTTAGTTTCTGGTGGTCTTTTAAAAGCCCTCTACTTAATGTTCCGTGTTTTCTCATCACCAACTTTGTCTTTCCTTATTATTTTCCAATTTGGAAAAGAAAATTCTACATATTTAGGGAGCAGCTGCAACACATGTCTTATTCATCACATGCCACCATTCTGTTTCTCAAGAAGTCTGACTGCAAATTTCAGTGATCACATAGGTAATGGGGCATTTGGGATTTCTGGAATAAAACTAGCTGCGTCCCCATAACCCATATCCCCAGATCTCCTCAGCATTCTGATATTATATTCGGTTTGCTCTAATCCAGATGGTTTTAGCTGTAGTTCCTTCATGTGTTTCCTGGGTTCACCCTGACCTTGCCTGAGGGACTCCCCCACAGCCTCAAAGGCAGAAAGAAGGCACTTTTCCCCCCAGAAAACTCTAAAGAAGCTGATTCTTCTCCCGAACTTATTAAGGGGCAGAAATAATGGAACAAAGTTGACTGCTTAATATCCATTTTTAACACAGTTCTGGAAAGCAATCACTTCACACACACACACACACACACACACACACACGATAACTTAGGTGAGTTTACAAATTCTTTAAATCAAGATACTCTTTCACTTTTTTCCCTGACACTCACGGTAAGCCTTCTGACACTCACACGGACCAGCATCTCCTTTCCGGGGGGGGCGGGAAAGAGACAGTGGCTCCTCTCTTTAATACAGGGGAGCCAAGGAAATGCACCTGTAGTGGAGAATGAATATTCTAATGCTTCCGAACCTTTTGGTGAAGGTGAAGGGGGCTTGTTGAAAACATTGCTGTGAGCAGATGGACCCCTGAAACCATCTG
The DNA here is from genome assembly GCF_949987515.2 of Delphinus delphis. Classification (NCBI taxonomy): domain Eukaryota; kingdom Metazoa; phylum Chordata; class Mammalia; order Artiodactyla; family Delphinidae; genus Delphinus; species Delphinus delphis. Next base: position 168,351,207 of record NC_082683.1, on the reverse strand, counting down.
CTATGAAGCAACTAAATGTTCAATGATGCATTACAGAATTATTTAGCTCTCAAAGATCCTGAAACTAGTTAGTAATGATGGCATCTGTACCGAGAGCAAACAACCTATTTATATATGATCTATTACTTCATAAACTGTTTGGAGACCCTCCCTTCTTAAAGAAGCAGCAGTCTTCTTGATGGCAAGGTATAAACTTGTTACTGAAAAAGTCGTAAATTATAATCTTAAAATTAACATCCATTTTCCTCCTTTAGCTTAAGTCAACTTTTTGCTGAACCCAATTTTTTCTCATTCCTCTTTAAAAGTAGAGCTGACTAAGATTATTTGATACCACTTAAAAGGAAACAAAGTGTGTTTTCATTTCTACAAATCATAACCACTAGATATTTTAATATCTATATAAATACATCATCTTTTCCAAAATTTCTATTGTAAAAATATGTACCTTTTATTTAAAAAACTAGACAAATAAAAATAGAAAAAAGAAGATATTTATCAAAGACAATCACTATTAATACTTTTGGTGTATTTTCTTCAGCTCTTTTTCCGTACTTAGTTTGAAAACAAACAACTAAATTTAGTTCCATAGTCCTTCAAAAGTATGTGTCTTCTCCCAGAGACCTGGTTTTGTGATACAGGATTTAACAGCATATTCTCTTTATTCATGGTCTCATGAAAATACATAAAATTCAAACTGGTTTATTCACATAATAGAATACTATTCACAATAAAACGGAACAAACTCATAATATACACAACGACATGGATGAAGCTCAAATACATTATGCTAACTAAAAAAAAGCCAGACCAAAAAGGCTACCTGCAGTGCAGTTGCATTTATATGACATTCTGGAAAAGGCAAAACGGTAGAACGAAGAGCAGATCAGTGGTTGCCAGGGGTTAAAGATGAGGAAAGGATTTGACGAGAAAGAGAAAGCATGAGGGATTTTTTTTGAGGGATGGTAGAATTGTTCTGTATTTTGCTTGAGGTAGGGGTTACATGCCTGTATGCATTTGCCAAATGCATAAAACTGCACACCGTAAAGAAGAGATCTGACTTTATGTGCATTAAAAAAGAAATGTTCAAAATATTATTCAGAGGAGTATACACCATAGAAGTCATCAGGTCTCAGCTGTACACTTGCTTAAGAAAATGGATTTTTTCGTTCAACGATGATTTATTGAGTGCTACCGTATTGCAGGCACTGGTAGGTTCTGAAGGCAGAGCAGTGAATAGACAAAACACCTTCATTCCTGGAGCTTGTATCCTAGTGGGGAAGGACAGTAAGCAAAATAACTTATATTGGATCATGGTGAGTGCTTTAGAGAAAAGTGAAGCAGAGAAGAGAAAGCAAGAAGAGGCCGTCTCTGAGAGGGTAACATTTGAACAGAGTCTTGGAGGAGATGAGAGGATGACCACGTGGCTATGTGGGAGAACACTAATGAAGTGCCCCAAGGTCCCGAAAAAGAGTTGTGCTTGGTGCAATCCAAGGAGAGACGGGATGGCTGGCTTGAAGGCCTGGGAGGGAGAGCAGCGGGAGATGAGGTCAGAGGGGTAAGGGGGAGCTAGTGAGGATTCTAGATGAATGTAAAGATTTGGCTTTACTCTGCATGAGGAGTGCTAGCGGAGGTTTTCGAGTAGGGGGGCACTATGATCTTAACTGACACTGAAATATGTAATAGGGAAGAACAAATCTGACTCCACGTTGGCTCTATTTCTTTTACTTTAACCTTTGTATTCTATTGTTTTTGCTACAAGTTAAGAATGTTGCCTCCCGGTGGTCCAGTGGTTAAGACTTCACCTTCCAATGCAGGGGGTGAAGGTTTGATCCCTGGTTGGGAGCTAAGATCCCACATGCCTCCTGGCCAAAAAACCAAAACATAAATAAACAGAAGCAATATTGTAACAAATTCAATAAAGACAAAAAATTTTTTTAAATAGTATGTTGCCTTTAGCCTAAAATATACATGAGAGCCCATTCTCAAGGCTCTGACCTGTAAAGGTACAGCAGTCTTCCGTTCATACAGAGATAAAAAGTTGCAGAACAGAGAATAACATGTCTTGTTTACAAGGTTTACAAGAACATCATGACCAGACCTACATGGACAGCTGCGAGAACAAAGGATTCTGACACCAAGAAGTTTGCAACAGCTAACTACACCCCCTCCCCTTTTAGTACAAAAGAAGCCTGAATTCTAACAAGGGGAGGATGATTCTTTGGGACACTAGTCCACCTTCTTCTCAGTCTGCTGGTTTTCTGAATAAAGTCGTTATTCCTGTTGAGTTCCTCAACAACTCGTCTCTTGATTTATTGGCCTGTCGTGCAGTGAGCAGTATGAGCTTGGGACTCAGTAACAAAAAAGAGATCAGTCTGGCTGCTTGTGAAAATAGAATGTATGGATTGGGTGGGGATGGGTGGGTGGAACAAAAGAGGGAAACCAATCAGGAGATGAGTACAATCCATGAAGAGACAGGGTGGCTTTGGACTGAGGTGGTAGTGGTAGAGTTGATGAAGAGTGATTGGATTCGAGATACATCTGGAATTAAAGGTAATAGAATTTCATCACACAAGGGATGTAGAGTGTGACAAAAAGAGAGACATCAAGGATGACTCAAGGTTGGATTGATGTTAACTATACATTATATGTTATATATTATGTGTTAACTATTGACGGATTTGCTGTTAACTATAGTGGGGAAGTCTGTAGGAAGAACAGGTTTGGAAGAGAAAATTATGAGTTCAAAACATGAGTTTGTTTTTGAATTTGTTGCATTTGAAATGTCGACTTCCAAGAGGAGATGTCTGGTAAACAGTTTGATATATGAGTTTGGAGTTCAGGGGAGATATCCAAGGAGGAGATATGAATGTGGATGTTGTCAGTATATATAGATGGTATTTTAAGTCATGGGACCCATTCAAATCATTCTCCCAAACAAAGGAGTGGCAGGCACCCTTGCAAAACAGAACACAGGTCTAAGCTTCCACATACTTCCCCCCAACCCCCCGGAAATCTCAACAAGAAGCGTGAAGTCAGCTTTTCCAAACATTTAACCTGAAAGTGAGAAATCAGCCTTGAAATGATAGCAGTGGAAGCTTCTTCTTCTCCTTTCATATCTTGCTTCCTGAGATGTTCCCTGTGTAATAATCCCTGTTATGCAAATATCCCGTATTAACAGCATCAAAGGGTTGCAAATACCCAGCAGTGACTATATTGTGAGGTCACCTAGGAATTTGCAGCTTCTATATGCGATATATATATATATATATATATATATATATATATATAGAAGGGATGTTTGATTTCAGACAGTTTTTCATTAAAATCATTTTCATTTGCTTAGGTATAGGATTATTTAGAAGTAAAAATGTACCAAGAGCTTGGAATAGGCATATAAACAAAATTTTTCTGTGTAACTATGTATAAAGTGTACATTCACACAAATGGTATATGTAAATGAGAAAAACAGGCTTTTACTTCCGAATCAGTAGTTAACAAGAGCTTTTTATATTTAATTCATTTTTATAAATTAAGTATGTTTATAAAACTAGATTTTTAAATCATTAATTTTATGTATATCACCGCAAAATAATATTCTGGAGAGAGTATTAATCTGTGTCAACATTTTCAGTATTAATCTGAAAAACATGGGAAATACTCTTTGTTGAATTAATTAATGATTTTAATTTCTGTCTCTCCTGAGCTTACCAAATTAAAATGACACTTTTTTCCACCCACACAATTTGAAAGCACTATCTTTTACTGAGAAAGTTTTCTCTGCTAAGAGATCATCTGAATTTAATCACCAAAGGTTCTTCCAAGTTGGGGCAAATAGTTCTCAATTAATTAATCAATCAAATATTTATCAAGTAACATCTGATAATTCTAACATTCAGTTGCCTTGAATTTTGCTTCTTGCTTTTAGAAATTTTTGTGACTGTGATTTTTCTCCTTCCTGCATTACCAAACACAATACCTTTGTATCACCAAATACATTTCTCAGGTATTGCCGAGTTGATGCTTAATTTCAATTTTTATTAATTTGATTAAGGTGTTTGAATATAACAAAACATTCTTCTATATAAAAAATCTCAGAAATCTTGAGCATCCACCATTTTTATCTTATTAGAAATGAACTTTAAAAACTCAATTCTTTAATTGAAACTACAAATTTGCCTCATTTTATAAAGAAATTTTAAAGCAACAGAAAAGTTAAAAATACTATACAACTAGTCTCCTCTCACCGCCCTCAGAATTAAACCTAGAAAATATTTCTTAAAGGAAATAAGCATCCTCCCCCCTGCCCCCAGTTCGTCTGATAGGTCTGTTTCATTTACTTTTTTGTTTGTATTATATTGTCACAAAAACAAAGTTCCTGAAATACAGGTGATAAATCTGAAGTGAAATCCATGTGTGATACCTCCAACAGGTTCCCCCCCACCCCCCGCCCCGACTATAGAGGTGAAACACAAGCTCTCCTGTCTTCCCTGATACAGGCTCCATCCGGCTCCACATCACCTGCCAATCAAGGAGTCAATTCACTAGTCATTCAAGGAGAGAGGCACAATCAGCCACTAATGACAGCCAGATGGCACCTGCCTTTCATGAACTGTGTTCCGAAGTCAGAGTCTACCTGGGACAAGGCTCGGTGTTCTATCCCCAGGTAATGATGAGATGTTTTTGTATTCCGTGTAAGCTGTAAAGGCTCACACGTCCGACAGGATGCCCTCGCCCACCCGCTCTGTGAAAAGAATACGGTTCTCCAGCATCCAGTGATGTGACATAAAGTGGTTTCTGATCATTAAAATAAGCAACCTCACTTCCTTCTTTCCGATCTGATTTCAGAATAAGATGTTAATTAGCCCTGCAAACGAGGTAGGCAGATTTCAGGGGTAAATAGCCAGCCTGCATTTCCAACAGCTGAGAAACGGTGCTGACATTTAAGTACGGACTGATGTGCTTTTCCTCATACGGGTTTACCAGAGCTTTCAACCTTGACCTGAAGGGAACACCTTTTCTGGACGTGACAGGTAATTTAGTCTTCTCGCTAAGTTCTGGGGCTCTCTGGTGGTGAATTATGTATCGTGCTTCTGTGATACAGACACCTGTCCACTGAGAGCCAAACCAAAGCTGATAGATTCCTCTTAAAGACCTTAGATTAGGTATAAACTACCTTTTTCCCCCAAGAAAAGTCATCATGATGCCAATCACCTTGCTTTTTCTTTCCCCCCGTGATATCAGGGATCTGAGAGAGGCCTAAAGCAAACTGAACAATGTTTGCTTTTATAAAATGATTCTTTGGGTAGGACCTCAGTGTCTTTTTGTTCCCCCACTTTTCTGAAACTGTCAAAAACCCTTTTATGTTGGAACAATAAACTTGTATATTACGAATTACCAGTGTTTGTCCCCCAACCCTGGCTCTTAAAATAATTCACTAAACTGTATCATTGAGTGTGCTCTATTAATTAAATCAGAGTTTCCAGCCAGGTTGCCAGCCAGTCCAAAAGCAGCCTTTGGACTAAAAAAAAAAAAAGCAAAATTACATCACACTATATTCTTGGCTAAGGTTATAATTTGGGACAGGTAAATCAAATGTTTTGGATCTGGAGAATAGGAAAAGAGTAATGTCAATGACACTGCAAAAATCCTGGTGTATACAAAAAGAGGCTAGAGAAATAGACATTTATGAAATGGTTTAAAGCTCATCGTGGCTGGTGGAGAAGGAGGGACAGGGTTCTCCTGAATAAACTTCATGTTTATGTCTCACTCAAATGGTCCCTCGCCAGCCAGACTTTGGCCAGGACATCATCTGGTATCAATAGACCCACCTCAAGGGCAACTGAAATGGTCCGGGGAATTTGGTGCCCTGGGGAAGACCCTTTGAGATGCTGTTTTTGTTGGTCACTGTTTATAGCGCTGGTGGTAACATAGAAGAGCGAGACCTTCCCACACAGGAGCAAATCTCTTTCTGAAACATGATTTAAGACTGAAAATTTGCTTGGAGCTCTTGCCATGAGCTGTTCAGCCCAGTACTAACCTTTTACCATGTTTTCCCTCCTGGCATTGAAAAGGTAAAGCCCACTCTTCTCTGAAGCAGTGGCCACTTGCCCACTTCCTGCCCAGGAGAGCTCAGCAAGGCAAATATGGTCACCTTCTGACTCAAGGGCAGGCAGGTCCATATCCATTAAAGATGGGATGTAAATGGGGAAAAAATCTCCTGAGAGGAATCTGTCACACAGCCACTGTGCTCCGGGGCCCTTGCTGGAGTGCAGACTGAGAATCTCATTAGGAATCTAATACAATAAAGACATGCAGATCTTAAGAGTGTGGGGTAGAGTGCAAATCAAATTAGCTTCATTACTTTATTCTGCACCTCGCAGCGCTTCTGCCAGTGGACAATTGCATTAGATCAGCAAGGAGCTCACAAGGCAAAAAAAAACTCCCTGGAAATTCATTGTCTGAAGCAAGACAGGGAAGGGGTGGTGGTGGAGGAGAAATGGGAGGAGAAGGCAGTGGTGACTTGTGTTGATCCAAGACATAAATTTCGTACATTTACCCACACTGGAGCTGGGCCCTTTGCTTTGCTTTTCCAACTCCCGGGTTGATGGCCTGTTTTATGTAGGTCATGGGAGATGGGGCAGCGAGACCTAAAGTGAGAAGAGTGAAATCAGTTCCTACCTCTAACTTGGCCCTTGAGTCATTTGAGCTTTGAGAGTTTTGCTTTGACACTCTTGACATTTCAGAAGGCCCTTAGAATTATTTAAGTAAAAACACGAAAATGTTGCTGAAATGTCTCTAGATTTCTTGCCAATAACTGGAATGGAGGAGAAATGTTCAGGAAGGGAAATGTAAACGTATTTGGCCAAAAAATAGGTGGCATGTGTATCTTGACAAGAGAGAAGCTACAGCTGGAGACATTCTTGGTTTTGTGTTATGAATTAAACTGCAGATAAATATGACAGCAAAGTAAACTGCACCATAATTCAATATATATTATATTTATTTAACAAGTAGTTAATTGAGGTACTAGGAGTTGGAGGTGGGCAAAAGTGAATGACATGTACCAGAAATTAAGGAAATGCTCACAACAAAACAAAACAAAACAACAATAACAACAAGAAAATAACGGGGGCTTTTTCCTTTTGGTAAAAAAGGATACAGGAGCCAAGTGAAAGAGCTCCCAGTGGTCAAAGCTGGAACACTTTGGGCAACAAAATAAAATACTCTAGGATTATAACCTAAGGTATAAAATAAATATCTAGATATCCAAAAGTCCATACTGATATTAATTAATAAATGGGGGAGGAGAGACACATATCCTGTGTAGCAGAATTCCAAATAATTTATGCAGAAACTCCATCCTCAGGGAAGTAGAGAATAAACTCCACCTGGGAAGTGTGGGTCTTAAAGTGACTTCCTTCCAAAGAGGACAGTAGGAAAGTGGGAAAAAAGACCTATTTCACTGTGGAGAAATCTGACAAACACTTCCTCAGCCAGTTGGTCTAGGTCAACATTGACAGTGATGTCATGTTGACAGTATGTATCCTTGATGTATTGTGATGAAAATGGCACGTTAACTCTGGGATCATTCTCCTAAAAACCGCAGTCCCAGACTCATCATGAGAGAAACAGGTAAATTCCAATAGATGGGCAGCCTACAAAATTCCTGACCACAGCTTCTCGAAACTGTCATGGTCAATGGAAACAAAGGCAGTCTGAGAAACTGTCACAAAAACTGTCACAGCCTAAAGAACCATGATGACCAAATGAAACATGGTGTCCTGGATAGGATCCTGGAAGAGAAAAAAGGCATTAGGTAAACTTAAGGAAATCTAATAAGGTATAGACTTATCAACTGAAAAAAAATGCACAACATGAGAGTTGTGAGTTAAGTTTTATTTGGGGCAAAATGAGGACTATAGCCTGGGAGACAGCACCTCAGAGAGCTCTGAGGAACTGCTCCCTAGAGGTTGGCGGAGGTGGGTCAACATATATGTGATTTGGGAGAAGGAGGATATATGCAATCCAGCACACATTTTGGCAGAAGGTTGTTGCTAGTCTCATGAAGGTTCCTGCTAATCATGAGGGCCAGATGTCTCTGTTAATGACTTTGGTGCTTTTCTAGATATGAGAAGATGCAAGAATTTGGGCTCATAAAATCTTCTCCTGAAAATATCTATCTAAAAGTCTGTTCTGCCAGTTTTTCCCAGAGCACAGAGTGCCTCCGTCCTGATCTCCACCCTGAACTCCTTTCAGGTTGTGTTGAAGGTCAGTTGCTAGTGACTTAATCCTTGCAGAGGCAGATGGCAAGTGCCAATTTTTAGTTTGCAGGCTGTAGTTATTAATAATTTATGAATATAGGTCCATTATTTGTCACAAATGAACCATCCTAATGTAAGATATTATTAATAGGGGAAACTCAGTGCTTGGGTATATAGGAAAGCTCTGTACTATCTTCTCAACTTTTCTGTAAATCTAAAACTGTTTTAAAAAATAAAGTCTATTTTAAAAAGACTTACAAGCAGGTAAGATAATGTGGCTGTGCTCTCAAAGAACTTTTAGTCAAGTGAGAAATAATCCGGAGACTCTACAATAAATCCCTTTCCCAGGAAAGTTGGTGCTCATCAGAAAATTAAACCCCTAGAGTACTGCCAAATTGAACTTATGGAAATTAACCTTAAGATTTAAAAAATTAGAGACTAGTTACCACGGACATCAGCTGAAACTACTTTGTTGTTTTATTCTCTAATGGCAAAAGAAAAGTTGTAAAAAATCCACTGTTGAGGGTTTTTTGGTTTGTGTGTTTGTTTTTAGGTCATATTTCACTGTGTAACTATTCATGGAATACCTTTCACACAAACCAATATATGGCATATAGTATTATCCAGCAGTCACATGTGTTTCTCTCTCTCCCCCTTCTCACCATCACACACACATATAACACTTTATCCCCCAGCCCTTCACTCCACTCTGAAGATAATTGTAGTTGATCCAATCACCTCTTGGGTCAAAGGCCCGTCTGGAATTCCAGGCAATCCATTCATCTACAGATCAATAGAAACGTACTGACAATCAACTTTGTGCAGTTGCTAAGAGCAATACAAAAGAGAACAGAACATACACAGTTAAAGAAAATCCTAAGACAATACAGGAATTGCCACACTTTTTTGGTTCATCTACCAAGAACTGGTAGAACCAGTATCACCATTTCTAGACTCTTCGGGGGTACTGCAACTCTCCAATTCAAGGTTTTACAGAAAAAGGATGAACGGAGCAAGGCCCTGGAAGAGTATAGGATTTGAATAAGGTAGGAAAATGGGAGCTCAGGAAAAGTATGCCATAGAGGTATGGGGAAGGGATAACATAAGAAAGAGGGAATATTGTGACTTGAAGAGAGTGAGAAGGGGCAGTTGAAGCTGGTATTGAGGGAAGACGACGGAGGCCACCAAGAAGTTTTGATGATTGTATAGTCACTGGGAATTAGAATTTGTGGATCTATCAAATATCTATCAAATACCATTAAGAATTCTGTGGTTGGGCCCTGCATAAACCATACTGGGACGAATTTGTTTCTCATAGGACAAATTGTCTCATGAATATATATACAGATATAGATATATATTTTTATAAAGAATATATATATATTTTTTTACTGTATTTATATAGTAAGCTACATAATAACTTGGGTGATGAAGCTTCAGAAATTCTACAATTTATATTATATTATGTTAATTATATTATATTATACTATATATTACATTATATTCCATGGCATTTAGTCATTCCAGAGTGAGCAATCTGATATACAGGGTGTCCCTAGAGTGTGCGGAACCTGGGACAAATATTTTTATGGGGCTCCTGACTATATAAACAATTTGATTAGAAAATTCATGAGCCCATGTGAAATATAGTGGTTTATCAATGAAGATTTAGAATAATGGGTAGGGAAGAGGCACTTATATATTTGCTTACTGTTCAGTCAGGGCTCATGGAGATTCTCCTTAGTGTACAGGTATCATTAATTCCTGTTCAAGCCCAGAAACCATCACTTTGTGTTTTTTATTGTCAAATGCTCCATTCCAAGCTAATTTCATATCTAAAATGTAGCAATGCTGTTATTACTCATAGTACCATGGTTCTTCAGAACCTGTTGGTATTGAAACTATAGAGATCATTTTTGCTTCTGCAGTTCCCTAATATCATTTATTCAATGCTCTTCATGTCATCCATGGAGTCACCCATGAATGCCGGTTAACAGTGACTCTCAAAGCTTGTTACCATGCTTCTCTGAAGATGACCGCAGTCGCAGGACATAAGAGTGGGCAGGAAAACGTGAATAACATTTTATTTTCTGGTCATGTGAAATTTACCAGTCAGAATTTTACACATAAACAGATCTAATCACGACCGCCCTTGAACCTTTGGCTGTCATTTCTGCCTTCCTAGAATGTGGTCCCTCAGTGCTGACCACAGCCCTCCTTCTTTGCTGCACCCCATGGGCGCTGCGAGAAGAGAGATCCAGTGCCCACGAGGAATGTTTTCTGTTTCTCTTAAAGATCACCTCGGGAAGGCACGCTGTTGGGAGAGCCTGTTGGACTGGCTGGGCAGCGACCACCGCAGGACTGCCTGGCATGTGGCACAGAGCTTGTAAAGAGGTGGGTGACTATCCCGACTGCCGGAGGCAGAGGGTGCACAGGACGCTTTGTCCTTTAGCAGAGAGGAGAGCCCTTATCTCCTCCTTCTGTCCTATGTGAGTGAGGGTCACTGCGCTCAGCATGTTGTCGCCATCCTGGCTGCCCAGTTTCACGGGCGGAGCATCAAAGAGCGCCCCCAGAGAGAGAGAAGAAACACGTGGGTCCCTGCCTGGGCTCTGGACACCCTGCCTGGTCCCAGACAGGAGAGATAGACCTTGGAAATTTCCAAGAAAGCACCTCCAGAATGGGGGCAGGGAAGCGTTGGGCTGTAGAGGGCTAGATGGGGGCAAGGACTCCCTTGCCTTGATCTAAAGTTAGGAAACCTGAAATTCGTAACCATCTTTTTAAAAGGGGTTTAACAGCAACAATTAGAAAACTCGCCATTGATTTACTGTTATCATAATGGATCTTGTCCTGAATGAAGGTGTTAATTTAACCCATAAATAGGGCCGATTTTTGTTGGGTTTCCCAGAAACATTAGAATTCGGGCAGAAATTAGTGGCAAATGTGAAAACAATACATTGAGTTAGGGTGAAGGGAATACAAGGAATTCTGGATGCGAATGAGGACCTATGTTGCTCTGGCTGCTGTCAACAGCCATCTTGACCCCGGATGCAGCTGTCAAAACACGAAACCAACACAGTAAGGAGGGCCGAACTCAGAAAATTCCAGAAACAAGAGCTGGTTTCTTGATCACACCGAACCGGAGGTTTAACTTACCTCTGGACTTTTGAATTATGTGCATTGCCACTGGATTCTTTTTTATCCAGTTTGAGATGATTTGTTTTATTACTTAAAATCCTAGAGACCCTCATTGGTAAAAGCACTTGATTGCAAAAACACCAAGCTGGAGTTCTCATGCTAAGAATAAAAGAGCAATAACCAGAAAGTGGATATGCAGCCAACAGAACTCTGGAAACTAGGGAGAGGCTCCTGAGGGTCCTTTATAGAATGATTCTGACACATCCAGAAGGGAATGGGTAACATGATTCTGGATGTCGCTGTACTTTTAGCGAAGTACCATCAGCCTTCATGAATTAAATTCTTTCCATGTCATTTGCATCTTTCCTGACTGTCCCTAGAACGCATTGACTGTATCATATTTGGGGATTTGATGAAATGTTACCTCTTCTTTTTCTCATATTGCCCCAATTTATGTGTATCCTTTCTCCAAATAGATTACAATCATCTTGTATCAGGGTCTGTGGTAGGCAGCTTTCGGGCAGGGTCCTCAATGACCCCTCCTTTTCTTCACGACCTTGTGAAATCCCCTCTTGAGTGTGGGCTAGCCTGGTGACTTGCTTCTAACACACAGAATACAGCAAAAGGGATGGAGTGTCACTTCTATCTTGGATTATACAAGACTGAAGGTTCTGTCTTGCTAGACTCCTGTTCTACAAAGGGAGAATATCCAAAGTTTAAAGTGTAATACAAAAGGGATCATTTTTAAAATGTCATGGGCTGGCTTCTAAACCATGATAAAGTATGACTGACAAGAATTGTCTGGCTCTCCTTTATTTCTCTTTTAGTCTGCAAGTAAAAAGATCATCTTGGTACTGTACGTCAGTATCCGCCTTTTTATCACACCGTAAGATTGTCCCTTAGGGACTGGCTGAGGGAAACGCATACATTTCCCAGTGTTTCCCTCTGTTTTCTTTATTTGCTTGCCTCCCCCCAGCCTCACGCCCCCCACTCCCATCCTGCCAAAGCATTTGGGTCACTCCATCCCTGCAATTGGCTGTCTCTTAACTTCTGAACTGAACTTCTGAAAGAGTTGAAAGGGGAGATGAACTAACAAGGAGATTTGCTTGTCTCAAAGCTTGGCTCTGCCTGCCTTTAATTAAAAATGGTATTGATTTTTCTCTGTTCTAATGACAGTCACTAGTCTGCCCTCCCTGTGTTAGTCACTGACAGTTTAAGTATGAAACAAAGGGCATTTATTCAGCACTTAATGTGAAATTATCACTGATTAAAAAGTGATTTATCATATGAACTACATCTGTGTAGGCTTTTTTTTTTTTTTTTTAATGTTCACTTTAACCAGAGTTTGGAAGGTATAGTTGGATGATTGGCACAGTTCTCTCCTCCTCTTATTCAGTTCTCCTTCCCTGGTTTTAGTGCAAAATGGAAAACAAAATTTCTGCTGAATTCAGGACTGAGAAACACGGGAGGGAAAAGAATTTTATTTTATTTTTTAAATTTTTACTGGAGTGTAGTTGATTTACAATGCTGTGTTACTTTCTGCTGTACAGCAAAGTGATTGAGTTATACATATACATATATCCACTCTTTTTAGACTCTTTTCTCATATAGGCCATTACAGAGTATTGAGTAGAGTTCCCTGTGCTATACAGTAGGTCCTTATTATTTATTTATTTTATAGAGAAGTCAGACCTGAGCATGTCCCACAAGTCAACTGGTGAGTTGCCAAGTTGCCTTCAGGGAGCAAAACACAGAACTTTTCCAGGACTACATTCTTCTCACACCTGTCCCTACTCTTTTCGTATTTCACATAGTGTTTGACACTGCAGAAATTGAGCCAACATCCAAGATGGAAAAACAGTGCTAGGAGGAAGTTTGCAAGGAAGATGTGAGAACAAGGGAAGGAAGTGATGCCCACATAATGCAGTCAACCTTTGATAACCTTTATGAGTTCAGCTTTTTTCCAGCCACGATTTGGCCCAGTCTGTCCTTTTTCCTGGGATGAGTGGTAGTGCATCTTTTTTGGTTAAGAACACAAGCTCTAGTGACCTTGAGCTGCTATTTAATCTTTTTATACCTCACCTTCTCCACCTGCAAAATGGGATTAATAGTATCACCACCATGTAGGGTTAAATGGGAATATTAAACAATGACAGTATTAAGCAAAACAATTAGAATAGTGTCTGATACATAACAAACACCCACACATACACATATTACTAGAATTCATTGCATGTAAGACACTATTGTAAGAGACATCTTGATTTCACATATGTTAACATATTAAAAAAAGTACCTATTGGAATTGATGAAATACCATAGGTAATTACTGTTGATAATGCTGATTTATTTACAATGATGACCTCTCATCAAAAAGTGACAAGATATCCAATGCTGTGGACTTTCATAAATACTCATTTCAAAATAGAGTTGGTAGTTAATGCTGCTGCCTGCTACTTCATTTTATCCTCAGTGGAGTGGGATAGTACAGATTCATGGATTTTGGTATTAGAAAGGCCTGACTCCCTACCCAGGCTCTGTCACCCACCAGAAGCATGTCCCTGATAAAGTTATTTCCCCCTCTAAATCTCAGTTATTCTTTCTCTCCAAATTAAAGATAATTTGCTGACCCCTGAAATAGAATACCATTAGATATATAGGAGACTTCAACAAGACTATCACTAACTAGACCTAACTGGCAGTTACAAAGCACTCCACTCAACAACAAGAGAGTGCCCACCCTTTTCAAGTGCACATAAAACATTTGCTAATGTTTTATGTGCACTAAGATCGGTTGCGGGGATATTACAAAGATCTAGCAAAAGATCACTTGGTGCTTGTACTAAGGAAATAATAAAAGTGGTGGTAGGAGTTTGGATATACTTTGAAAAGAGGGTTAGATGGAATCTCTGATTGGAAGAAGAATATGAGAAAAACAGAGGAGTCAGGATGAGCAATTAGGAGAAAAGAATGGCCATTAATTAGAAAGGGTATAAGATTTTTGGTGGAGCAAACTTTTTGTCAAAGGTAAGAAAAATTAGTTTTGAACATGGCAAGTTCATCGTGAACCATTATACTCTTCAGTGTATCATATGTGTAACCCCTGGATTTGTTTGAGGCATATCTGGAATATTTATTCATTTGAAAATCAGATTGACAACTAGTTACCTTCTCTGACAACTTGTGGCTATTTCTACAAGATTAGCCATAATCCTACGCTTTGGTTAATGTTGACAAAGTTGCTCTAATAATAACTATATTCTTTTACTTGAAAGCATTTGTTTAATAGAGGCTTCTGAAGTTCTTTGATGGAAGGTGGTTAGGACAAGTCTCAGTCTGCACAAAGAGGAAGCTGGGACTCTCTGTTGAACTTAGCTGGCTCTTTGGTCATCAGGATTGTGAAAGTAGAGGGTTCACAGTAGATGTTTCCAGCCCCCTCTCCCCAATTCCTCAGTCTTCTCCTTTTCCATTGTTCACAATCACACACCCTTGAACTCCACGTCTGCACATCAGCACTGGATAAGTCTCTTCCCTTATCCCACAGATTGGAGCTCCTCTAGCTTTGCTGGACAGTGATGACACTGGGTCCTGTCAGGATGACTCCCTGTCCTGGAACAAGCAGACAGCAGGTGCTTCATTCCTTTTCAGTGTTCCCACCAGTGACTCATTCTAAGGAATTAGCATAAGCTAAACATCCATTTACTTATCTTTTATTAAAGAGAGAATATTCTTCCTACTAGGAAGGCTTTGCCCTCACCCTGTTTGACACAATGCATTCCTGGTACTGTTTGTCTCCCTCCAGAGCTTGGTTTGCACTACAAAAGTAACCACAGTTGCTGAAAATAGCTTCTTCTTAGTTAGTTCTATGATGTTTGTGTTTTTGTTTTCTTCAGGCTGAATCCTGATAGGAGAGTATTTTCCAGTTAATCTTGTCCCTCATAATTATAAGAATAAAACGGACTGAATGATTACAAAAGAGTGAATTAAACAATTTCTATACATTCATCAAGACATTTGGATATTAATTATAGACACTAGCATAAAATAGGCACTAGAGAATGGCTGGATTATAAAAAGTAAAAATCCCTTTAAACCTGTATTCTAGATGTATTTTGAAGAGTCAAGATGCTAATCTCTGTGGATAAATCGACAAAGTATCTTTGTGATATTGTGATTTATAATAAGAAATATATATTTAGTCTTCATCCCTGTTCCTGGCACAGAGCTCCTAAAACCCTTGGAATTTCCTAAATGATGAAAGTGATAAAGGTGTCTTTTACTGTGTCAGTGAGATGACTTCTGGAAACCACTTAAGGATGGGGGCTGGTTTAGCTCCCAGGGGAGCTCACCATGTGATTTAACCTGAAACAAATAGACTGCCAGATATTTCTACAGTAAAGATGGGTTTATTTTGGGATAAGCTGAGGATTTCAATTTGGGGTCTGCAACCATTGCAAGCCACGTGTGAGTCCCGGCACAACAAGGGGAGAACTCTTTTATAGAGGGGAAAAAGAAGTCGGGAGGCTGTAGCAGACAAGGAGTCTATGGATTTTCATTGGCTGAGATTTATCAGGAAAGAGGAGGAGTCTTTCTTCTTCCTGTTGGGCTATCATTGTAAGGCATGAGAGCTCCCCTTTCTGGTCTCCCCACTCTATTTAACTGAGGTTTCTGTCTATTAATTTTTTACAGAGGGACAGAACTTTCAACCCCACCCCTTGACCTCTAGAGAGGGGAGAGGAGCTGGAGGTTGAATCATTCCCAATTGCTAATGATTTAACCAACCATGCCTAGGTAATGAAGCTTCCATAAAAACTCAAAAGGATCAGGAGAGCCTCTGGATTGGTGAACACATAAAGATGTGGGGAGAGTGGCAGTGACGTGCCTGGTGAGGACACGGAAGCTCTGTGCCCATGCCCCATGCGTGCCCTATGCATCTCTTCCATCTGGCTGTTCTGAGTTGTATCCTTTAATAGCTGTATCTAGTAAGTAAAATGTTCCTCTGAGTTCTGTGAGTGGCTGTAGAAAATTAATCAAACCCAAGGAGGGGGTCATTGGACCCCCCATCTGAAGTCACTTGGTCAGAAGCACAGGTGACAACTTGGGCTTGCGATTGGAAACTGAAGTAGGGGATGTGGTGGGGGACAGGGGCAGTCTTGTAGGACTAAGCCCTTAACCTGTGGGATCTGACACTATCTCTAAGAAGATAGTTCCAGAAATGAGTTAAATTGTCGGATACCCAGCTCGTGTCAGAGAATTGCTTGTGGGCGTGGGGACAATTCCCCCCCCCACACACACACATTGGAATGGGTATTAGACTGAATCGTTGTTTTTCTTTTTCTCTAAATATCCTAATATTTTGGTCACCAAAACATATTCTTGCATGAGAAATGTTCATCACTGCACACCTAAAACTAGCCCTTCCTTCTCTTGGACCATCTCCCTTCTGTTATACCTTCTCTTACCTCCTTGTTAAATCATTCTTTTGTACTAGAACATTCCTCTCAGCCTATAAGTATGCTTACATCTCTCAGACAGAAAGCCCTTTCCCTGAATCCGGTGATGTCTTTAAGCCATCACCTAGTAAGTCTAATTATCTTCACCCCATGCTTCCCCAAATTACCTGTAAGTGTTGTCTGATCTTCCTCAATATCCACTAACTTCTTAACACTTCACAATCTACCCTCCATTTCTACTCTATTGAAAAGATGGTCATAGAAGAATCTTTTATCACATGATTCAAAATCTCAGGTGTAATCTTCGCAGAATAGTGTTGGCACTGGTTTCTATACTTTCACACTTAAAATTCCTCCTTATCTGTCTTCCGTGATGTATTCATTCTTGTCCTGTCTTTTAAACCTTTCTTTCTTAGTTCGTTTTCCTGTTTTTCCAACCTTACATGTCGTTGAGGTTATTATATCACTCTCTTACACAAAGATATTTAACAGCTTTTCATAGTTGGTTGAATTAAATTTCAATTCCTCAGTTTGTCATTCAAAGCTCTCCATAGTTTGACCCTGGAGTTTGAAACCCAAGGGGATGAGTCTAGGTGGTAGAGAGCATGAAGACTTGAGCTTTGGCCAGAGTATGTTGCCCTCTATGAAAGAACAAGACAAGTCCCTACATAAAAGGAAGAACATAGAGCCCTGGCTGTGACGGCATAAAACATGGAGTTAGGGAGGTCAAGAGGAAAGAGCTCTGAGCCTGCCAAACCCCATCTGTCACTTCTTTCTCCACAAGCATGGATGACCCCAACATTCTGCAATCAGGAGTGTCAGAAAAGAGTAAAAATGAATGACAAAGATACCCATGAGACCATTAGTAAATGAAAATTTCACCAGAAATGACTGAGCTGCCTGTGAAGATACACAATGAGATCAAATGGCAGGTGTATAACTGAATAGGAAGCAACAGCTACTTCATGTGGGGAGTCACCTGGAGCAGCTATGTAAGGACACTCAATCAGCAATGTGTGAGAGTAAAGAAAGATCATGCAGGAAAGAAAATGCCAGTGGAGAGTCATTTTTCTAGGTATGTCGTAGCTGATGTCCAGAAAGGATCAGCCAATAAATAAAGTATACTCTGCCCACAATAGAACTAGTGGTTGGTTCCTGGACACTCCATAGTTTTTCACTCTTTGGTTCACATCGGTTATTCTTTCTCTCCTTATTTGTTAACACTTTTAAAACACCACAGTGTGCTAAGGAGAGCTCTAAGCATGCAGAACTGGAATTTGAACCCAGGCAGCTCCAGAGTCCATACTCCTAACCATGGTGCCCCTCAGTGAACTCCTATTCATCCTTCAAAGGCTCAATTCAAATATCACCTCTTTGATGGAGTATCTCAATTCCATCAATCAGAGTTAGACTTACAATTCCCTCGTCAGTGATCTAACAGCACTCTGAACCTCCCTTACTGAGTCATTCAATTAAATTATTTAATTTAAAATAACTTAAAAATAGTATTTTAATTTTGTCTACATTTGTGGTAAACTTTTCAAAGGCAGAGACTGTATTATGAGTTTGTGTATCCCTGCCCCTAAGCATAATGCCTGGCACATAGTGGGTACTCGATAAGTATTTGTTAAATTCGAATAAATTGAAATGATTTATCAGAGGTTGTTAGGGCTCAAAAACAGTGGTAAAAGGAAACACCAAACAAACTCCAAATAAAAAAATGAACAAATGTCAGCTTGCAGTCTTCAAAATAATTACCCATTAAATAGACAAACTACTGGGGGAATAACCATAGGCGTCTTCAAAAATAAAGGTTTCGGGCTTCCTTGGTGGTGCAGTGGTTGGGAGTCCGCCTGCCTATGCAGGGGACACGGGTTCGTGCCCCGGTCCAAGAAGATCCCACATGCCGCGGAGCAGCTGGGCCCGTGAGCCATGGCCGCTGAGCCTGCGCGTCCGGAGCCTGCGCTCCGCAATGGGAGAGGCCACAACAGTGAGAGGCCCGCGTACCGCAAAAAAAAAAAAAAAAAAAAAAAAATTAAAAAATAAAGGTTTCCCCCCACAAAAAGTATAACAGAAAAAGCAACCTTGAGTTCCCTTAAGATCTTTAGCTGAAAATCGGCAGTTTTGAAGCAAGTGAACAGATTATTTTGGCAATAAAAATCAAACACTCTGTTGTACACTTAGTATTTCATAATATTCCCTCCATAAAGTTCTCAAATTTGAAAAAAAATTAAGGCATATTAAGTTTTCTAATTTATAATAATATACAAGATAGATGACAATACATTCAAGTGATGTGGAACTTCAAGTGTGTAGGATGTGCACATTAATAAATGTTTGCCTTGTTAGTTTGATTATTTGGGTCTATATGTGTTTAAATATATTTTTGTTATTTTTTTATGGCGAAATGTCCTTGAAATTAAAAAAAAATAGTGTGCGGTGTATGAGTGCAGAGAATAGTAATATGTAATTTGTTGTTAAAAAAAAAAAATGTTCCCAGACTGTGCTATGTATTAGAAGAGCTTAGCCAGTCTATCCCTCTGAAAGTGATGGGCCTATGGGAGTGGAATTGAGAAGACCAGTAAGTCCTTTCCACCTATACTAATATGCTTCTCCATTTACTATTCAGTAAGGAGACTCTACATTTGTTTTTCATTTGTTTTTGTGTAGGAAAGATGTCCTTGCTCCTATCACTTTTCAAAATATCTACTTGTGCTTCCTTAAATAATAGAATTGCTCCAGTGCCCCCTCAACCTCGTCTGAAATTGACACAAGTATATCATATTGGCCATCGTAACCCATTTTTCTTATGCTTCTTAACAAAGAGTGGCTACGTGGACCACAGTCACTATGGACAGCAGTGGAATTTAGTTGGATTTTGTTAAAAGTGAGGTAAAGAGAGCATGGGGTCCCCGTATGAGAGAAGGGCCCTGTTACTTTCTATATTTCCAGAGCTCATGATTCTTCTACTGTCCAAAATTTCTCTTGTCTAATTCTCATGCAAGTAAGTGAAAATTATACTCCAAACTTCATATTCTACCCCTGCTCAAAAATATCCAAAAAACTAGCTGGAAAGCTGGCTAGGAAAAAAGTTGTCCTAGGTACTGAGCAGAACTTCTGTAGGAGGCTCTCTAAGAAACAGTTATTTGAAGAGGCAATTAGATCCCGTTTGAGTTTATTTATTTATTTCTGATTTCACTCAACAACAAGCCTAATAATTCAGCCAGGCACTGTAGGCACTATAGCATATAAAACAGCCCCTGCCATCGTGGACTGCAGACTCTAAAAAAGAAAGCAGGTATTGAACAAACACTTAGAAATAACTACTCACATCATTATAAATGTACTAGGCACGATTCTAGTAACTAGAAGGGGGTTAGTTATGGATAAGAACCATCATCATAAGCAGGTGACAAATGCCAATTGTGTGCCAATTATGTGCCAATTAAAATTACACTAAACATAATGCCAATTATGTTTAGTGTAATTTTAAAAAGCAAGACAGAAAGCAGTGGGTTTCTTTTTTGCACAATTAATTAAGCAATTGTGCTAAGGGCTTTTCATACACTGTGTATACTCCTCACTGAAATCCCAGACATTCTTTCTCACGATGATAACAGAACCAAGAATGAAATCTAGGGGTGACTCCAAGATCTGTGCTCTTCACCACTATAAGTGCCTTTTAAAAAAAGTATTTTAATAAGGTTAACTCAATCATTTAACTAGAAGTTGCAAGTCTTTCTCTTTTCTGGGAGAACATCACCCAACTTTCCCAGGAAACAGCTATATTCATGGATAATGCTGGGAGCAGACATAGCTGAGTTGGGGCACTGGCTCGCCTTGAACCCTTTGAACCTCAGTCTCTTTATTAGAAGAATGGAAAGAATAATATCTACTTTGCAGGATTATAATGAGGAACGACTATAGCATCCACCCTTTCATCTATCATCCATTTTTGAATATCAATTCTGTAACAGGGAATGTAGTAAGATGCTAGAAAAGAAAGGCCAGTTCCCAGGATTTAAGAAGTTTCCTGTACTGGTGAAGGACAGACAAGTAAACCAACAAGAAAGTGCGCTCAGGGGTTCCCTGGTGGTGCAGTGGTTGAGAGTCCGCCTGCCGATGCAGGGGATACGGGTTCGTGCCCCGGTCCGGGAAGATACCACATGCCGCGGAGTGGCTGGGCCCGTGAGCCATGGCCGCTGAGTCTGCGCGTCTGGAGCCTGTGCTCCGCAACGGGAGAGGCTACAACAGTAAGAGACCCACGTACTGCAAAAAAAAAAAGAAAGTGCGCTCAGTCTGGGGCACTGAGTGCTGGGGCACTGAGGAAGCATAGAATGTGTGGAAATTTCATAACCCATAGTTGTTCGATGGCCAATAAAGTCCCTTCTCCTGTAACCATTTTACTTTAAAATTTCTATCTGTGATTCTTCATCTCTGGCTTTCCAGGATACTTGGTGGCTCTTAAAGCTGCCAGGAGGAGAGCTGGCCTTTTATCAGAACCTCACTGCCAGGGGCAAGTGCTCCCCGTTTCCCACTAACCTCCCCTCCCCTTTGCTTTGAATTGCTTGAATGCCAACCAAGGAATGGCATTTCTTAATGGCTGCCAAAGCCTCTTCCCAACCATCCTTTGCCATCTTTAGTTTAAGACAAGGTCTCTTGGCAATGGTACCCTAGAAATCTGAGACCAATTTCTCACCAATTAGACTGGGAAGTTACAAGTCAGAAACATCCAGATTTCTGCTGGCTCCCATTCAGCTCTTCTTGAAGACGTTTACCTCTATGGAGCCTGACAGCCCACAAAGCCTTCCTCTAGCCCCTGGGCCACCAGTTTATTTTTCTCCATGACCACCAGGTAGCTGCTTTCCTATTGCTTTCCACCTAGTGGGGAGAAACGGGAGGTGGCCAGAGATACCCGCCGCGTGACGGAGGGAAAAGTGGCGGAGGGCATCTCACTCTGAGGAACTTACATGGAGAACCTCCCAGCCCAAGAGAAAAGGTGCCCGGGCTGAGAGCAGGGGGAAGGAGGTTCCTTTCAGAGTTCTGCTAATGACCTGCGGGGAAACGGCACAGCAGTCATTTCGCAGATCCGATGGCAGGTCATGGCGACAGATGTTCCCAACATATGTGGAGAATTAATTACCCACTAGTAAACAAAATCTGTGATGCGGTGAGTCATTTTGTCCAAATTTCTTCTGATTTTGCTTTTATTAGGAGCTTAATTTTTCTTGATCATCTACATTCTCTTGGATTAAAGCACTCCTTAATGGGCTCCCAGGAACATTGCAAAGAGAAATAAGGGCCCAGTGGGCTGCAGAGGGGAGGAGAAGCAAGAAGAGGAGGAGAGGAGAAACAGAAGCAAGTCTCTGGCTGCAGGGAGGATGGAGTTAACCAAGGGGCTGATTGGGAAGCTACACCATACTGAGTGATTAGCAAATTATTTGATTAAAACATTGGATGCTAGTCATATTTTTTTTAATATTCTAATGGTTACCTCCTATTTAACAGTGCTTACACTTAATTTAACTGCGTGCTGTGGAACAGCTGGAGTTTCTAAAGAAAATTACAACATTCTGACAGAAATAGGCTTCCAGAAAGGTTTTCTTTTAAGTTGCTTTTATAATTCTGAACATGTTCCTGTTCTCGGGTCATGGAAGCAAATTCTGATAGTCATCACTTAAGAAAACAGATTTTCTTAAAAAGGGGCTTGAAGAGCCTCTTGATTTTTGTTAGGTAATTATTTCCTTGGCCATTTTCATCCATCGCAAAAACTGTCAAAAATTCCGCGTTTCTTGAAGTAGATAAATCTGAGAGGTGGTTGGGAAAAAAAAAAATTGTTCCTTATCCCTTCCCATTTTTGTAACCCCTCTAAATCTTAAATTCAAAAGTGTCCCGTAAATCTTTTATTTAACAAAGTAGAATAAATTTAAAAAAAATTTAGTTCCATCTACACCGTCTATAATTCACACACAATTCTTGTTTCTCTCATTCGTTCGTTTCCTCATTCATTCAAGGAACATTCGTTGAGCTAGGTGCTGGAGGAACAAAAATGAATAATATAGGGTCTTTAATTTCAAGGACTTAAGCAAAAAACAAACATGTAAACAGACCATGTAAACTACATCGAACCTCCTTGAGCTGGATAACTACATGCTAGTAGCATCTCCCGCCCATCACTGTGACATCCAAAATGTTCCCAAGGGGGCAGATTGCCCCCACCCCCATCCTAGATGTGAACCATAGGTTTAGTCAATACTCAGAGTGAGTCTAGAAAGAAGTGAACCAGAGATTCTTCTGGAATGTTGGTGAGAGCCTCCAAGGCTGGGACATTTCTGGGGCACAGAGGCAATGGGAGGAGTCTATTGTTGCAGTGATGAAATAGAAAGAAACAAAATCTATTGATGCCAAGATAAAATGGAAGGAAACAATATGCATAAGATGAAACCTATTTTTATTTCATTTCTTCCTCGAGGCATCGATTTCCTGTCCTTTCCTTCTACTAATTTGGCCCATCACAGGAAACAAAATTCTTCGTAAAAAGGTCCATGATATATAACATCTGTTTGGTATTCATTTTTGCTGCATGTCACCAGGATCTGACAGTTGAAATTTACTTGAGTAAAACCTCCCTTCAAAGATAAAAATTGCTTATTCCACTTTCTCAGGAATTCTGAATCTCTTTTGGAATTCCCAGAAACTTGAGAGGCATGTCATGAACTGTGGTGAGTTTTACATGGCTGTTTCCTTAGTTAGAACAAATGAAACCTGTTTCATGAATATTTTTATAAGGTAACACTTCAGTTCTGCTGTTTAACTGGTTTGATGCTATGTGACACAAACTTTACCCATAGTTATGGTGGTTGGTGTACGGCTACAATAAACATCTAATAACCTACCTTGTTGGACAGAATATGATAAGAATGGGAGAATGGCCTCTATCTTTCATAGTGGATATTTACAGATAAAAAACTCAGAAAATGAAGAGCGACAGACCAATGACTTGTGAACTTGCTACAACTCACTTTTGTACTTGATTAAAATCTCTTAGTTTCACCCATACATGAACCAGTCTGTGGGCATTTTGCCACCATTTTGCATTTTATTCTTCTTTCATTAGGCAAGACAATAACAACCTAATGCAATTCATATGTTTCCCTGTTTCTAATCTCCATACCATTGTTCTATTTTGCATTTTAGACCTTATGCATAATTCAATCCTATTTGAACATGATAACATGGTACAGTATGTCAAATATTTAAAAGCAAGCCAAAATAGACCTGCTTCAAGAGACAGCCATAGAAGTCTTCAGCTGCAGTAATTTATTATTCCTTGCAACAAATGATTAAACCAATTCTCTGATTAATCAAAACTGTACTTTGGAGCTAACCACACGAGACCAGAATTTTAAATCATGTTATGCAGACTGTAGCAATATAAAGAACGAGATTGAAAACTTAATTCTATAAGAAATATTTAGTAAATAAACGTTAATCTTCCTTCAGACTTCTTGAAAGATCAAAGCCACACTCAAGCAAATTTTAAAATATACGCCTTGCCAGGCACCATGGAAAGTGTCACATTCTTTTAATAGGTGCACGGCGTTACTATTAATCATTTCTCCTTGAAGGACTTCCGTACTGTTTATGGCTTTCCCAGTGGCAGCTCTTTGCTCACCACCTTTTCTAGTTATTGTGCATGCCCTATCCTCAGAACTAAAGAGAAAGGCCCGAATTCTCCTCATTTCCTACTACTCCTTCCACAAACAGAATTCAATAACACTCCCTCATTTGCAGTTCATGTCACTTAAATAGACCAGCTTTCTCCCATCTTCACGTCATTCATTGAGTTCCATCTTCATTTCTCCACTTTCTCTAAACTTGACTTACAGTTTTCTTTTCTCTTCTATCCATGCTGTCACTGGTTAATTAATTCAATCTTTCTTTATCAAACGTTTATCAGGAATCTAAAATAAGACACAAATGAACTTATATATGAAAAAGAAACAGACTCAGACATAGAGAACAGACTTGTGGTTGCCAAGCAGGAGGGTGAGTGGGGGAGGGAAGGATTGGGAGTTTGGGATTAGCAGATGCAAACTATTACATAGAGGATGGATAAACAACAAGGTCCTACTGTATAACACAGGCAACTATATTCAATATCCTGGGATAGACCATGATGGAAGGGAATATGAAAAAGAATATGTATGGCTGAGTCACTTTGCTGTACAGCAGAAGTTAACACAACATTGTAAATCAACTATACTTCAATAAAATTGTTAAAAAATTTATCAAATATTTCCTAACTGCCAGAGACTCGTAAGTGTCAGGAATATAGAGATAAAATAAGACACAGATTCTGCCTTCGAGAAGCTTAAAACAGTGGAATCATCCCAGTGACATTACTTGAAGGGGGTGTAGTTAGGGTGTTGGTGAACTCGTACTTTTCCCACAGCATAAAATAACCCTCAACATCCCAATGTTTTGTCCTGGCATATGAGAAGGAAAACATGGGGCATGATGGTAGGTGATTCGGTAGCATAAATTGTGAATGTTTAAGTGTAGTTCTATTTATTCTATGGAAATATACATTTATGGCAAGATAAAAACTAAAACTAAAATAATGAGTTCCGAGGATGGCTATCACCATCTCATCCAACACCAAGCTCTCACCCCCAGGCATTTTCTCCAGTGGAGAGGGGGCACAAATAGTAAGATCTCCACCCCAGCAATCGTATCAACCATAGGTCAGATGCCACCTCCCATGATTACAAATTCTGAAATTCATCTCTTTCACCAAACACAGGGTTTTTTTACCAGGTACCTTGCCATATTTTCACTGAATAGAGTCTTTTTTCTCCAGTCATTTAACTATCCTGGTTCTCAGATTCTACAAGTCCTTCCTACCTTTATTTTCTTCCCTAGTTTGGCTACTAAACACCATTTCAACTCTTTTACCACCAGCGCTTTAGATTACTCCAAATTTATGAGGCTTGGGTATACATCCCATCCCTGAACATGGATTCCTCTAAATCAAAAATTTTCTTGTCTTTTCATTTGGATCCATTAGATATTACTGGTAAAGTATATAAATGCACAGGCTGGGTTCACTGTGACATAATTTTATTAATCTAAGCTAGATCCACACAGTGAATTCTCAGATTTTCAACTCATTCCTATACACTTGCACCCACTTGCCGCCCCCCACCCAATGCTCCACAGAAGCTACTATGAACTTTATTAACTTGACTGAAACTTCCAAGCGTAAAGAACAAAGTCATTTGAGAATTTTCCCATTTTCTCTTTTCCCTAACAAATATCTCTATGTCTCCTCCCATTCTTTTGTCTATGTTAGAAGATAAAATGCACTAATTTGTTGTTTGAGATAATATATTTGGCTGTGTTCCTAATATAATTAGGATTCTTTCCCTCTCCAATGAATTCCACCAATTATTCTATCTCCTTCCCATATTTCTCATCTCTCAGGATCCCTTTTTCCTTTTCTGACCCTGGCCATTCACCGTTGGGAATGGAACCATGAGAAAGTTGCTCTCCAATTTCATGATAGCTCAACAAATAAATAGTTATGGCATCAATGAAGGTTGGCGAATCATTTCCTTATTTTCTTTTATATATAACATTATACTATTGCAACTTAAACACTTGTCGTTCTTTAATGATAGATATTTGTAGCCTAAGGAATCCATTTCTGCAGGTAGCTAGATAATGTCCTACTTACATGCAAGAGTAACTTTTGAGACCACAATGTGTTTTTTTTTTTTTAACATCTTTATTGGAGTATAATTGTTTTACAATGGTGTGTTAGTTTCTGCTTTATAACAAAGTGAATCAGCTACACATATACATATATCCCCATATCTCCACCCTCTTGCGTCTCCCTCCTACCCTCCCTATCCCACCCCTCTAGGTGGTCACAAAGCACCAAGCTGATCTTCCTGTGCTATGTGGCTGCTTCCCACTAGCTATCTGTTTTACATTTG
This sequence comes from Delphinus delphis, assembly GCF_949987515.2. NCBI lineage: Eukaryota > Metazoa > Chordata > Mammalia > Artiodactyla > Delphinidae > Delphinus > Delphinus delphis. The sequence continues at coordinate 168,324,357 of NC_082683.1, read as the reverse complement.
GTAGTATATAAGTCCATGCCACTCTCTCACTTCATCTCAGCTTACTCTTCCCCCCTCTGTGTCCTCAAGTCCATTCTTTACGTCTGTGTCTTTATTCCTGTCCTGCCCCTAAATTCTTTAGAACCATTTTTTTTTTTAGATTCCATATTTATGTGTTAGAATATGGTATTTATTTTTCTCTTTCTGGCTTATTTCACTCTTTATGACAGTCTGTAGGTCCATCCACCTCACTACAAATAACTCAATTTTGTTTCTTTTTATGGCTAAGTAATAGTCCATCATTTCTATGTGCCACAACTTCTTTATTCATTCATCTGTCGATGGACGCTTAGGTTGTTTCCATGTCCTGGCTATAGTAAATAGAGCTGTAATGAACATTGTGGTACATGACTCTTTTTTTTTTTTTTTTTTTTTTGCGGTATGCGGGCCTCTCACTGTTGTGGCCTCTCCCGTTGCGGAGCACAGGCTCTGGATGCGCAGGCTCAGAGGCCATGGCTCACAGGCCCAGCCGCTCCGCGGCATGTGGGATCTTCTCGGACCGGGGCACGAACCCATGTCCCCTGCATCGGCAGTGGAATCTCAACCACTGCGCCACCAGGGAAGCCCCATATGATAGTCTTATTTTTAGTTTTTAAAGGAAACTCCATACTGTTCTCCATTGGCTGTATCAATTTACATTCCCACCAACAGAGCAAGAGGGTTCCCTTTTCTCCACACCCTCTCCATCATTTATGGTTTGTAGATTTTTTGAGGATGGCCATTCTGAGCAGTGTGAGGTGATACCACATTGTAGTTTTGATTTTCATTTCTCTAATGATTAGTGATGTTGAGCATCCTTTCATGTGTTTGTTGCCAATCGGTATACCTTCTTTGGAGAAATGTCTATTTAGGTCTTCTGCCCCTTTTTTGATTGGGTTGTTTGTTTTTTTAATATTGAGCTGCATGAGCTGCTTGTAAATTTTAAAGATTAATCCTTTGTCAGTTGCTTCATTTGCAAATATGTTCTCCCATTCTGAGGGTTGTATTTTCATCTTGTTTATGGTTTCCTTTGCAGTGCAAAAGCTTTTAAGTTTCATTAGGTCCCATTTCTTTTTATTTCCATTTCTCTACGACGTGGGTCAAAAAGGATCTTGCAGTGATTTATGTCATAGAGTCTTCTGCCTGTGTTTTCCTTTAAGAGTTTTATAGTGCCTGGCCTTACATTTAGGTCTTTAATCCATTTTGAGTTTATTTTTGTGTATGTTGTTAGTGAGTGTTCTAATTTCATTCTTTTCCATGTAGCTGTCCAGTTTTCCCAGCACCACTTATTGAAGAGACTGTCTTTTCTCCATTGTATATTCTTGTGTCCTTTATCAAAAATAAGGTGACCATATGGTGTGGGTTTATCTCTGGGCTTTCTATCCTGTTCCATTGACCTATACTTCTGTCTTTGTGTCAGTACCATACTGTCTTGATTATTGTAGCTTTGTAGTATAGGCTGAAGTCCAGGAGCCTGATTCCTCCAGCTCTGCTTTTCTTTCTCAAGATTGCTTTGACTATTTGGGGTCTTTCGTGTTTCCATACGAATTGTGAAATTTTTTATTGTAATTCTGTGAAAAATGCCATTGGTAGTTTGATAGGGATTGCATTGAATCAGTAGATTGCTTTGGGTAGCATAGTCATTTTCACAATATTGATTCTTCCAATCCAAAAACATGGTGTACCTCCCCATCTGTTTGTAATCTGTAATTTATTTCATCAGTGTCTTATAGTTTTCTGCATACAGGTCTTTTGTCTCCTTAAGTAGGTTTATTCCTAAGTATTTTATTCTTTTTGTTGCAATGGTAAGTGGGAATGTGTCCTTAATTTCTCTTTCACATTTTTCAGCATTAGTGTATAGGAATGCAAGAGATTTCTGTGCATTAATTTTGTATCCTGCTACTTTACCAAGTTCATTGATTGGCTCTAGTAGTTCTCTGGTGACATCTTTAGGATTCTCTATGTATAGTATCATGTCATCTGCGAACAGTGACAGCTTTACTTCTTCTTTTCTGATTTGGATTCATTTTATTTATTTTTCTTCTCTGCTTGCTGTGGCTCAAACTTCGAAAACTATGTTGAATAAGATGGGAGAGTGAACAACCTAGTCTTGTTCCTGATCTTAGAGGAAATGGTTTCAGGTTTTCACCATTAAGAATGATGTTGGCTGTAGGTTTGTCATATATGGCCTTTATTATGTTGAGGTAAGTTCCCTCTACGTCTACTTTCTGGAGGGTTTTTATCATAAATGGATGTTGAATTTTGTCGAAGACTTTTTCTGCTTCTATTCAGATATCATATGGTTTTTCTCCTTCAATTTGTTCATATGGTTTATCACATTAACTGATTTGCGTATATTGAAGAATCCTTGCATTCCTGGGAGAAACCCCACTTGATCATAGTGTATGATCCTTTTAATGTGCTGTTGGATTCTGTTTGCTAGTATTTGGTTGAGGATTTTTGCATCCATGTTCATCAGTGATATTGGCCTGTAGTTTTCTTTCTTTGTGACATCAATGTCTGGTTTTCATATCAGTGTGATGGTGGCCTCATAGAATAAGTTTGGGAGTGTTCCTCCCTCTGCTATATTTTGGAAGATTTGAGAAGGATAGGTGTTAGCCCTTCTATAAATGTCTGAAAGAATTCCCCTGTGAAGCCCTCTAGTCCTAGGCTATAGTTTGTTGGAAGATTTTTTATCACAGTCTCAATTTCAGTGCTTGTGATATAAAACAGACATTTATATTTTCTATTTCTTCCTGGTTCAGTCTTGGAAGATAGTGCTTTTCTAAGAATTTGCCCATTTTTTTCTAGGTTGTCCATTTTATTGGCATATAGTTGCTTGTAGTAATCTCTCATGATCCTTTGTATTTCTGCAGTGTCAGTTGTTACTTCTCCTTTTGCATTTAGAATTCTATTGATTTGAGTCTTCTCCCTTTTTTTCTTTATGAGTCTGGCTAATGGTTTATCAATTTTTTTATCTTCTCAAAGAACCAGAGTTTTGTTTTATTGATCTTTATTACTGTTTCCTTCATTTCTTTTTCATTTATTTCTGATCTGATCTTTATGATTTCTTTCCTTCTGCTAACTTTGGGATATTTTTTGTTCTTCTTTCTCTAATTGCTTTAGATGTAAGATTAGGTTGTTATTTGAGTTGTTTCTTGTTTCTTGAGGTAGGATTGTATTGTTATAAACTTCCCTCTTAAAACGTCTTTTGCTGCATCCCACATGGTTTAGGTCATTGGGTTTTCATCATTGTTTGTTTCTAGGTATTTTTGATTTCCTCTTTGATTTCTTCAGTGATCTCTTGGTTATTTAGTAGTGTATTGTTTAGCCTCCATGTGTTTGTATTTTTTACAGATATTTTCCTGTAATTGATATCTAGTCTCATAGCATTGTAGTTGAAAAAGATGCTTGCTATGATTTCAATTTTCTTAAATTTGCCAAGGCTTGATTTGTGACCCAGGATATGATCTATCTTGAAGAATGTTCTATGAGCACTTGAGAAGAACGTGTATTCTGTTGTTTTTGGATGGAATGTCCTATAAATATCAAATAAGTCCATCTTTTTTCATGTATCCTTTAAAGCTTGTGTTTCCTTATTTATTTTCATTTTGGATGATCTGTCCATTGGTGAAAGTGTGGTGTTAAAGTTGCCTACTATGATTATGTTACTGTCAATTTCCCCTTTTATGGCTGTTAGCATTTGCCTTATGTATTGAGGTACTCCTATGTTGGGTGCATAAATATTTACAATTGTTATATCTTCTTCTTGGATTGATCCCTTGATCATTATGTAGTGTCCTTCTTTGTCTCTTGTAATAGTCTTTATTTTAAAGTCTATTTGGTGTGATATGAGAATTGCTACTCCAGCTTTCTTTTGATTTCCATTTGCATGGGATATCTTTTCCCATCCCCTCACTTTCAGTCTGTATGTGTCCCTAGGTCTGAAGTGAGTCTCTTGTAGAAAGCATATTTACTGGTCTTGTTTTGTATCCATTCAGCCAGTCTATGTCTTTTGGTTGGAGCATTTAATCCATTTATGTTTAAGGTAATTATCAGTATGTATGTTCCTGTTACCATTTCCTTAATTGTTTTGGGTTTCTTATTTTAGGTCTTTTCCTTCTCTTGTGTTTCCTGCTTAGAGAGGTTCCTTTAGCATTTGTTGTAAAACTGGTTTGGTGGTGCTGAATTCTCTTAACTCTTGCTTATCTGTAAAGATTTTAATTTCTCCGTCGAATCTGAGTGAGATCCTTGCTGGGTAGAGTAATCTTGGTTGTAGGTTTTTCCCTTTCATCACTTTAAAAATGTCCTGCCACTCCCTTCTGGCTTGAAGAGTCTCTGCTGAAAGATCAGCTGTTAACCTTATGGGGATTCCCTTGTATGTTATTTGTTGCTTTTCCCTTGCTGCTTTTAATATTTTTTCTTTGTATTTAATTTTTGATAGTTTGATTAATATGTGTCTTGGTGGTTTTCTCCTTGGATTTATTCTGTATGGGACTCTGTGCTTCCTGGACTTGATTGACTATTTCCTTTCCCATATTAGGGAAGTTTTCAACTATAACCTCTTCAAATATTTTCTCAGTCCCTTTCTTTTTCTCTTCTTCTTCTGGGACCCCTATTATTTGAATATTCGTGCATTTAATATTGTCCCAGAGCTCTCTGAGACTGTCCTCAATTCTTTTCATTCTTTTTTCTTTATTCTGCTCTGTGGGAGTTATTTCCACTATTTTATCTTCCAGGTCACTAATCCATTCTTCTGCCTCAGTTATTCTGCTATTGATTCCTTCTAGAAAATTTTTAATTTCATTTATTGTGTTGTTCATCATTGTTTGCTCTTTAGTTCTTCTATGTCCTTGTTAAATGTTTCTTGTATTTTCTCCATTCTATTTCCAAGGTTTTGCATCATCTTTATTATCATTACTCTGAATTCTTTTTCAGGTAGACTGCCTATTTCCTCTTCATTTCTTTGGTCTGGTGGGTTTTTACCTTGCTCCTTCATCTGCTATGCACTTCTCTGTCTTCTCATTTTGCTTAACTTACTGTGTTTGGGGTCTCATTTTTGTAGGCTGCAGGTTTATAGTTCCTGTTGTTTTTGTTGTCTGCCCCCAGTGTCTAAGGTTGGTTCAGTGGGCTGTATAGGCTTCCTAGTGGAGGGGACTGGTGCCTGTGTTCTGGTGCATGAGGCTGAATCTTGTGTTTCTGGTGGGCAGGACCTCATCCAGTGGTGTGTTTTGGGGTGTCTGTAACCTTATTACGATTTTAGGCAGCCTCTCTGCTAATGGGTGGGGTCGTGTTCCTATCTTGCTAGTTGTTTGGCACAGGGTGTCCAGCACTGTAGCTTGCTGGTCATTGAGTGGAGCTGGGTCTTAGCATTGAGATGATATCTCTGGGAGAGCTTTCACCATTTGATATTATGGATTTGGGAGGTTTCTGGTGGATCAATATCCTGAACTCGGCTCTCCCACCTCAGAGGCACAGGCCTGACACCCAGCTGGAGCACCAAGACCCTATCAGCCACATGGCTCAGAAGAAAAGGGAGAAATAAATAAATAAATAAAATAATTACAATAAAAAAATTATTAAAAATAAAAAAATTCAAAAGTAATACAAAAAATAGACAAGAGAACAACCAAACCCAAAACTAAACAGTATACTTAAAAAAAGCAAACAAACAAAAAAATGGACAGACAGAACCCTAGGACAAATGGTAAAACAGAGCTATACAGACAAAATCACACAAAGAAGCATACACATACACACTCACAAAAAGAGAAAAAGTAAAAAAAATCTATATCTATATCTATATATATATATAAAAAGGAAGAGAGCAATCCAATTAATAAACAAATCTACCAATGATAACTCTAAATACTAAACTAAGATAAACATAAAACCAGAAACAAATTAGCCTCAGAAAGCAAACCCCAGGTCTCCAGTTGCTCCCAAAGTCCACCTCCTCAAATTTGGGAGGATTCATTGTCTATTCAGGTATTCCACAGATGCAGGTACATCAAGTTGATTGTGGAGATTTAATCCGCTGCTCCTGAGGCTGCTGGGAGAGATTGCCCTTTCTCTTCTTTGTTCTCACAGCTCCTGGGGCTCAGCTTTGGATTTGGCCCCGCCTCTGCGTGTAGGTCGCCAGAGGGCGTCTGTTCTTCGCTCAGACAGGACGGGGTTAAAGGAGCCGCTGATTTGGGGGCTCTGGCTCACTCAGGCCGGGGGGAGGGAGGGGTGCAGATGCGGGGCTAGCCTGCAGCGGCAGAGGCCGATGTGACGTTGCACCAGCCTGAGGTGCACCGTGCGTCCTCTCGGGGAAGTTGTCCCTGGATCACAGGACCCTGGCAGTGGCGGGCTGCCCAGGCTCCCGGGAGGGGAGGTGTGGATAGTGACCTGTGCTCGCACACAGGATTCTTGGTGGCGGCAGCAGTAGCCTTAGCGTCTCATGCCCGTCTCTGGGGTCTGCGCTGATAGCCACGGCTCGCGCCCGTCTCTGGAGCCCCTTTAGGCAGTGCTCTGAATCCCCTCTCCTCGCGCACCCTGAAACAATGCTATCTTGCCTCTTCGGCAGTTCCAGACTTTTCCCAGGACTCCCTCCCGGCTAGCTGTGGCGCACTAGCCCCTTCAGGCTGTGTTCAGGCCGCCAACTGCAGTCCTCTCCCGGCGCTCCGACTGAAGCCCGAGCCTCAGCTCCCAGCCCCGCCCGCCCCGGCAGGGGAGCAGACAGGCCTCTCGGGCTGGTGAGTGCCGGTCGGCACCCATCCTCTGTGCGGGAATCTCTCCGCTTTGCCCTCCGCACCCCTGTAGCTGCGCTCTCCTCCGCGGCCCCGAAGCTTCCCCCCTCCGCCACCCACCTGTCTCCGCCCGCAAAGGGGCTTCTAGTGTGTGGGAACTTTCCCTCCTTCACTGCTCCCTCCCACTGGTGCAGGTCCCGTCCCTATTCTTTTGTCTCTTTTTTTTTTTTTTTCTTTTGCCCTACCCAGGTACGTGGGGAGTTTCTTGCCTTTTGGGAGGTCTGAGCTCTTCTGCCAGCGTTCAGTAGGTGTTCTGTAGGAGTTGTTCCACGTGTAGATGTATTTCTGATGTATTTGTGAAGTGGAAGGTGATTTCCACGTCTTACTCCTCCGCCATCTTGAAGGTCTCCCCCGCAATGTGTTTTCAGTTTTTCTTTGTCACAAGTTTAAATATTCCTTGCATTGTTTTATACTTCAAAGTATAAAAGCTTTAAATAACTAAATAAGCATATTATAGATCTATAATTATGGTTAATTATAAAGTGAGCAAGAGGAGATTTCTACTGTGATTGGCAATTAAGAACCTTGGGCATTGAAATTAATTCAGTTTAATTCCCTAATCTAAATATACTGACTTCATAACAAAATTAACATTTAAAACATTAAAAGACATTTATAAAAATTATAAACGAAACTTGAAGGAAATTAATTTGTCTCTGATTGCATTGACAATAATTACTTGATATATCAAGCACAACTAAATTCATATCCTGTTATGAAATGTTGGCTTTTTTTCCCTTTTTCTTTCTTTTTTTTTTTTTTTTTTTGTGGTACGCAGGCCTCTCACTGCCGTGGCCTCTCCCGTTGCGGAGCACAGGCTCCGGACGTGCAGGCTCAGTGGCCATGGCTCACGGGCCCAGCCGCTCCACGGCATGTGGAATCTTCCCGGTCCGGGGCACAACCCCGTGTCCCCTGCGTCTGCAGGTGGACTTTCAACCACTGCGCCACCAGGGAAGCCCCCTCTTTCTTATTTTGAAGGTGAGATGTATGCATTTAGAATGACCTATAGGTTATAAATTATTATTTTTATTTTCTAACAAATAGCAAAATTCACCAGTCCCAACTGACGGGCATAATGCAAGGATGGAAATTTCCCAATTTCAGTAGCTTCTTCTGCCATTTAAACCACACTCCCATCTCAAAGTTCGCTGTGTATTTTTCACTTCTTGGAACAAATTTTCGTTGGGCACATGCCAGGCACTGCTCTGTGTGATGAACATTCAGAAATGAGCAAGACAGACCAGGTCTTTGCCCTTGTCTATAAAGACAGTATTTATGTGCAATATTTCCCTAGATGAAATCATATCAGCATAAGGTAAACTCTTGATAGCCAACCCATAAGATCTGTTTTGGTACACATGTAATATTGAACTGTGACCCAATGGTAAAGAGAACTGAATAAGATAAAGAGCACAGCAATGGGGTATATAGACCATGATTTATACTAACATAGCCCGGAAGAAGGCTCAAGATTATCTGTACTCTTACTACTTTTTGTTTTATAAGTTTATTTATTTTATTCATTTTTATTTTTGGCTGCGTTGGGTCTTTGTTGCTGCGCGCAGGCTTTCTCTAGTTGTAGTGAGCAGGGGCTACTCTTTGTTGTGGTGTGTGGGCTTCTCGTTGCGGTGGCTTCTCTTGTTGTAGAGCACAGGCTCTAGGCACGTGGGCTTCAGTAGCTGTGGCACGTGGGTTCAGTAGTTGTGGCTTGCAGACTCTAGAGCTCAGGCTCAGTAGTTGTGGCGCATGGGCTTAGTTGCTCCCTGGCATGTGAGATCTTCCTGGACCAGGGCTCGAACCCGTGTCCCCTACATTGGCCGGCGGATTCTTAACCAGTGCACCACCAGGGAAACCCTGTACTCTTAGTACTTTCTTTATCACTACCTACCTTCAGGTAACTATAACATGTTGTGCTCTCTGTCACTGCTTAGTCCAGATTATCTCATTTATTCTTCTCATCATCCCTATGAAGAAAGTTCTATCATTTCTAGTTTAGAAATGAGGAGAGGTAATTTAGAGAAGGTAAAAAGGATGCCCAGTTCACACATCAATTGAGGATCAGAGTCTATAGTAAACCGTGGTCTGACTGTAATACTGGCTTCCCCTGAAGTGATACTACCTTGTGCTAAATAAACTTTGGGAAATGGAAAACAGGCAAAAAACACCTAAAATAGATAAGCAAGTATATGTCCCCTCCTGCCCCCCCAAAACAACCAACCTAGTAGCTGCTCTCTTTAGTCCTAAGATAGTTTCTTTGTCTGAAGGTCTTTTTTGGTGGGCATCAGCAGGAGACAGTCTGTTTTTCCTTAGCCAGCTGCACTTCCTGTGAGCTTGAATGTAGGCTTTGAGGTTATGAGGTTTCAGAGAAAGCTCAGTCTGTGACTGAAAGCCTCTGCCATTATTTGCAGGTTGTTAAGCTTGTTTGAGTATTTGTTCAAATAAAAAGTTAAGGAAATTTGATTAACACTCTTTCTCTAGCCTTTCAGAAGGAGACAACAGATCTGATCATCATATTGAAAAAAAAGGTGACAACAGGGGGAAATGGTGGTGTTTCCCCATCCTGACTCTTAACTCATTTTGTCTGAAAACCTATTGACTTAATTTGCAACGATTTTGTGGAGTAAGTGGATTACTGTCAATGTGAACAGTTTGTATGTGGAACTTTTGTTCCCACAGCAAAAATGCTGGCTAAGTTGCCAGCACCACTAGCTGCCTGCGTTTACAATCACCCCGGGAACCCCCATTGAACAGCCTCCGAACGAGGACAGCTTAATGTAAATTGAATAGCGTCCCTAATATTACACTGCCATTTAGCATTCAACTTCTAAGTGTCAGGGTGGCCTGAGCCAAGTCCTACTCTGGGACCTGAATACTGATTCATGAACCACAATTAATAATACCAACCGTTACAACAAAAGCATGTAGCTGAAGTTGAAGAAACCATCTTGCTAGTGACGCCTTTTTTCTTTTTGCGCTTCGTTCTCACCTAATACACCCACTGTCCCTTTCATCCTAAAAGAATATTCATGTAACAGTAACTGCAGTGAGGCGATGGTAGATTCCTCCAGCTAAACATTTTAGAGTGGGTACATTCAGTGTGATTCCTAGGCTGGGACAAGAAGGAGAGTATAAGCAATATTAAACCATTAAACAAAGGAAGCTTGGGTCAGAAATATGAAGGTCATACATGAGAAGAAGAGAAAGGATGCAAATGCAAAGTGAAATCAAGAACATAAAGAGAGAAAGATTGCAAAGTTATTATCAAAGATGGAAAAATCAGCATCTGGATTGGGCTGAGAAAATATTCAAGACCTCCTCTAAAATCTGTGGGGTCCCGAAGAAAAGTAGAGATGAAGGTTCACATCCCAGGTCTTATTTTTAAAAGTTATAACTCAAGCTCTACCCAAGGCCTGGCCCACCTTCCTACGCTGCAGACCTTAGCACACTCCTAGGGGATGCGCCTGTGACGCTGCCCTGCTGGCTGCTAGCCTGAGTGGGAACAAGGATCTGCTGGGGCAAGACCTAAACTGAGGTCCCTGGGCAGGGACCAGCCCAAACCCAGAGTGGAGAGTGACCAGGCTCAGCTCCTCGGGGGGCTGGGAGGGACAGGACCCCTGCCCCATACTTTTCCTGCTCGAGATTCTCAGGCAGCTCTAAATGCTTCCCCAAACTAAACCCCAGAGTACAAAGAGGGGAGAGAATACAGTATTTGGAGAACCTGATCTGTCTAGACACCCACCTTGGAGATTGGAGCAGCTGAGTTTAAGCAAAATCAGCCTCTCTTCCTCTGGCAAGCCAGGACAGGGGCTGGCTCTTCTCCCTCGTGTACACTTGAGCGCTCTTAGCTCCGCTCTCTGGCCTGGGGCACCTAGTACCAGTTCCTCTAGAAGGTACTGCATCTGTAATGCCCATTTGCTCAGTTAGCTACAGATCCTTCAAAAAACTTTCTTAGGAAAAATAAAATTGGTCTCGTATTTCAGTTTTTGTGATATGTGACACCCTCTAAGATGCAAACCCAGGACCCTCTTGCCTGGGTCTAAGGGCAGAACTGAAAGCATCCCATCATTTTAAGGTATGTAGAAGCCAATAACAAACCAAGTGGAGTATAATTGATATACCTGGCATTCCTTGATAGTGGCCTGTGCTCCACCTGCCTCACGTATGCCCAGCCAACCTCAAGAATCCTGGCGGAGCAACAGTCCCCTTTGTAAAGGAAGGATAAAGCAATCAGGTTTAGAAAACACTAGAGCACATCTTCAAATAATGGGTCAGAATCACCTACTGCAAAAATCAAACCGTGAGCAGATGAATCCGACACGTAGCTTTTAGAAGTGGAGTAATTACAATGGAGCACACGTTTTGGAGTAAACTCTCAGCCTGTGAGATAGCTTTTGAAGCAGTAATGGCTAGTGAAACTTATCATTCCAGTCTCAGAAAGATTAGTGGTAATCTACAATTTTTATTAATCATACTCATACACAAAAATAGAAGGGACTCACAGAAATATCACTTTCAATACATATCTCATAAATGCTTACAATTTGTGCTTTGTTTAACTTACAAGAGGGAATAGAAGTTAGGACAAAGGGATTTAGCTAAAGTACCACAAAAAGCTTAGAACAAATGAGTGGAGAGCTAACTACTGAAATTAGGAATTAGTCTAATAGCCATACTGGAGGTCTGCACACAACTGATCTTCAATAAATGCAAAACTACAACAAATAAAACTTTCTTAGACCTCAGACTAACAAGCACCAAGCTTTTCTGAATGTAAATATAATTTTGAGTTGTAAATAGGTTGAACTCTTTGTATGGACCTCATCACTCTCTACTTTTCACTCAACCAATGTCTCTGTTTAGTCAGTGGTTCTATGATGTGTACTTGTCATGTAGTGATTTTGATTCTGTAGAAAGTCTCTGTGGAAAGGGGGTAAATACAAAAAGTACTCTAAAAAGCTGCCATATAAGTTTTTTTTTAGAATATTTTGAACAAATAGAAAAGAAGTCTCATCATGTTCTTTGCACTAAGCAACTGTTTTCAATAACGAGTCCTGCATAAGGACTTATTGATGGATTCAGAAATCCTAGCACGGGACAGGGAGGCTGCAATTAAAGGCATCCTCCGATTAGTGCCCAAACAGACTCAAAGGGGAGTGGTCTGTATTGCCCTGGAAAATAGCAGTTCTGAGTTGTAAGGTTGACAGAACTTTGCAGGATGAACAGTATAAATTTATAGACAGACATATGAACCATGGAGAAGAATTTCAGAACCTTGCTAACTACCTTGATTTAGAATGAAATAAGCTGAAGATGAATTATTTCTCATTTTGTTTGAAAAATTGGCAACCCATCCACAGAAAATATGCCTGAGATTTGGAGGATCATACAAATGTTATCGCTGTACTTGAGACAGTAAATCTTCCTCTTGACCTCCAGAATAGGACCCACATTTAATAAAATGCTTTTATTCTACTATGAAGCCTTTCTGGGTTGTGTTAAACCAGATCAGCCAGGATAGATGAAATTTACCAGTCGGTTCAGACTCCTGCTGCAAACTCTCACGCCTGCATCTACCGCCAGCTTTCAGCAGGAAGGAGAGACCAGCAGCTTATCAACCTATAGAAACAATCCATCTCCATATTCTCTACTGAAGCTCACACACGGATGATAACTTGAACAATTTTCCAGTACATAAAGAGAGTAAATAAATAACGAGGCAACATGACGCTTAATGTTTTCCTTTCTCGTTTTCTTTCTCTTTGCGTTCCAGCTTGAGGCAACAAAATCCTTAAGCACTGAAACGAGCAAAAAAGCAGTTTTAAGAAGATAGGTCAGGACATTAATATAACACCTCCTTTTTATCCTCTGACATTCCTCACAATAAATCAGCTGGCTTTCCTCCACACCCTTCACCCGCCCATCCAGATTTCGGATCGCCGAAAGTAAATCTGTGACAAGGGTATCTATACATAATATTAATGGTGCCGAGGAGGGCTGGTGTGAAGTGTGAGCGCTTGTCAAGAAAGGAGCGATCGAGCCCAGCCGTTCATCCTCCGCAGTGTGCTCTACATCATCTGCAGGACAAATGTAACATCATTAGGAAGAAAAAAAAAGAGGAAGAGGGAGGCAGGAGGAGGTGGGGAAGTAGCCAACCTGCAAGGAAACGGCTAAGTTGGAGATTCCAATCAATCTAACTAAGCCAGGTTCCCTGAGATACTGTCAGCTGCTGCAGACAAAACAGATTGCAGGAGAGATCAGTGAGTCAAACAAACAAACAAACTGAAAACTACGAAATACAACTTTCTTATCAGAGATTTACTCAAGTACTGGTGGCATTTTAAATCCACTTTCCAGTTTAGCTCCACTTTGCCTGGCCAGGAAAGAGAAAGAAGTTTGCTTTATCCTTGAATAAAAGAATTCAAGCAATCAGCACTCTAGGGGGTACTGGTTCATAAGCATTTACAGTAGATTAAAAAAGAAATGATGACAGATATTTTGTGAGTCAAAGTTTAAGAAAAGGCCAGAAGGATAGAGAAGTTTGAGTTTCAATCTTTACTCAAGGTCAAAATCTAGCTTCTGGGTTAGCATGTGGCTGAGTTTTTTATGGTGAAAGGGGGCTCCAGTTTCTTTGGCTGTTTAATCAATTGTATGTAGAAGGATTGTGTCCAACTAAAGATCTGTAGGCAGTGAAACTATTGTCCATATGCTGTCCTAGTCCCTGCTTATGAAATAAGGATCATTTGATCTTTTGTGCCAAAGTATTAAATCACCTAATCCGCTGACAGCTAAACTTAAGAAAACCAATGCCAAAACAAAACAATGAACAGAGCGAATGAAACAAACTGTCCTAAATTACTGGGGCGGGTTAAATAAAATCCAAGTTCCATTACCCCTCTGATTCCATTTACTCACCTGTCACTTAATTCAGAGCCCGACAAGTTATTTTGACTTATCATCTAAACTGCTCCAGATCTATAGCTCTGAGATGTTTAGTTACAACTTGGGGAATGTTGTCTTACAAATAATTTTAGCATTTGCTTTGGATGATTCCCAAGTCCTTTTACCAAGTGTCAGAACAGATCTGAACCCAGTTCAGAGTTTTCAGGTCTAATGAATCTTATCCCAAAGCAACAACTTTAGTTACTATTGATCAATCAGTTTTATTTCCAATTTAAATGCCTGAATACCTCGGATAACTCAGAAATTAATTACTGAGTATTTTAGAAACCAGCCTCCCCCATCTACATTCAGTATCTTTTAAAAGTTTTTTCACTAATAGTTTAAAGTAAAAGAAATCAGGTGCTCACCTTTTAAAGTAGCCTTGTTTCCAACATATGATAGGCAAACTTACTGCTCTTGCCAGCCACTTAAATTAGGGTCCTGTTGAATGGAGACAATGACATATGGGTAGTTCCAAATTTAAGCTAGCGCAAAGAAATAGCACCTAATGCAAGCAGACTAAGAAAGTGCAAGGTCATATTTAACTGTATCAAACTTGATTCTTTAAGCTCTAACAGGATTTGATCATCAGTCAATCGTGGAATGCTGAATTTGCCTAATAGTAATTCTTTTTCCATCTACAAATGACCATAGTTTGTACATAATTTAAATCGAGACATATGAAATTATGGTGATGGTTATGAAAGAAAATCAGAATAATTTTTACTTTATTAACAATAATGTACTAGGTGTACACAGTACACACAACTATACAAATAAGCACAGTGAGTCTTTAAGTAAGCAGTGCAAAAACGAAACTATTTATAGAGAAATTTGATTTTGGCATACATGGCCCATTATCTAAATCTGACCTCCAGAAAGAAATGTCAACTAATCATAATTATCACTGCACCCATCCATTCTGAAAAATAAATAAATAAATACACAACAGGCAGAACTAAACAATTAAGGGATTTTTGCATTTCCCATTATGGTCCCTCCTGTAAAATAAAGAATAGATAGACTGAAACATGAATATGAAGGCATCAATGAGAATTATTTTCTTATTCTTAAAACAAACAAGCAATGAGTAAAACAACATTCACATTAATTTAAAATGAAGCTATGATGCATTTTCTTATTCTGTTTAATTTTGTACCACTTGTGTAACAATGGAGAAATTTGCAAAATGAAAATAATGTTACAAATATCATTTGATTCAGATGATCTTGGTAGCTCATTTTTCATGGGTCATCTCTTTTAAAATTTAAATTAGTAGGAAATTATTTGCTAACATTTAAAAATTCTCTGTTGTCTCTCCAAATAGAATTAATCTTCTATTGCATTCTGGAAGCTTTAGAAAACATATAGCATGACATGAAGTTCAGAATTTCTTTTTTCAAAAAAAATAAAGCTGACTTATTAATTAAATATGTCTGACATCTTCACCAAATTATTAGCACCTTGAGGAATGGAGCTGTCTCTCCTTCATTGTTTCACCCGGAGCACTGATACAGGATTGGGCCTTCCTGTGGAAAAGAACTCTGTGACTTTGTACAAGTCACTCCCCTCTGAAGGCTTATTACCTCTTTTATAAGTGGAGGTGTGGATGAGATGATCAGTACAATTTCTTCTCACAAAGAGGGCTATGGTTGGATGAATTATGAACTGAGGATGTAGCTCTGCTCTATTGGGTCTTAGTAGTTGTAGGTCTTTGTAAGGAAAAATCATGTAAACAGATAGCACTTTGATAAGAGAAAGAAAAACAAATAGTGTAATGGACAAATTACTGGGAAGATCAGGTAATCTTAATCTAGGAATGAAGAAAGTTAAAATGAAGAAACTGGGTCATTTCAGATAAGGGAAGAGGAGAGAAGCCATTTCAGGCTGCAAGAACAGACTGAGAAAAGATAATGTATGTTTGGAGAATGGTCGATTAGCCCAGGGTAGCTGGGGTGCATTATAGTTGAGCAGATGTAATGAAAGACAAAAATAATACTGATACTAAGAACTAGTATTTGAGAGAAAGGAAAGAGAAGATCAGTCGTGGTGCACAAGAAAGCTCTAACAGAGGAGGCGGGATTTGAGTTGAATCTTGGAAAATGAGTAGGATTTGAAGAGGAAAAGGAGAGGATAAGAGTGAGTTCATATAGAGGAAAGTATATTTGATAGATATATTTAGGTCAGGAAAACATTTGATTAGAATGAAACATTCATGTGAAAATCAAGACTGTAAAAGGAGATCAGGAAGATGTTGGAGAGGACAGAGCATTCCAGGTGGAAGAATTGGCCTATTTCTCATGTACTGAGTAATCTTTGCTATGTTATGTGCCGAGGAGTCAAACAGCGACAGCATGGAAAGCCTTGGGTGGTAGAGGAATAGAAAACCTCTTAGCCTAGAAAACAGAAAGACTGGGATGGGGCAAACAGTGAGGAAACTATTACCCAGGTCCGAGCATGAGATGATGAATAAAGCAAAAAAAGAAAGAAACTTGGGACTTGATTGACAAAATGGATATGACACACGAGGTGGAGAAAATATTGAAATAAGTTATGAGAATGTGGTACTTTTAGCACTGATATGTAGGACATATAGAAATATCTCACACATTTTGAGGGATTGTAGTCTTTGCACAGAGGGTCTTTGCAAAAATGCAGCAGGTAAAACCCGGTCTCATAGAATAGAGGGTACTCACTGGGAAGTTAAAAACTTGCCAATAAATATATGCATCTGTTGAAAAGTGTTCAGCTGCAAGTAACATAAATCCCAGCTATGGGTTACAAAAATAGGAATCTAATTTTCTCACACAGCAAGAAGTTTGTTAGTAGGCATTTGCTCTGCAGGTTCAGATGCTTGGCAAACTCATCTTTCTATTCTGGCATTGTTAAGGTGAGGTGCTCATCTTTATGCTTCTCACCTCCTGATCACAAGATGGCTGCTATATCTCCAGACATTACATTCATTTCCAAGACAGGAAAAAGATAAGGGGTTGCTATGTTATATTAGGAAAGCAAAAGTTTCCCTAGAAATCCCCAGTAGACTACCATTTATGTCTTACTGATCAGAGCTGATCGACTTGGTCACTTCTAGCAGCAAGGGAAAATGGGAATGTGTTTTCTGGGTATATTGCTTACCAAATAAAGTCAGGATTCTGTTAGCAAGAAAAAAAGGAGAATGGATATTGTGTAGGCAATTAGAAAGATATGCTAAAGTATATTTTATAGCATAGTAAATAAAAGTTCTAGAAGGTGATTGCTCTTAAGTGATAAAAATTTGTTGTCATTAAAACTTGATAGTTGGTGACCCTTCTAAATCTCTCTCAAAATTCTTTTCCTATCTCCCCCCCCCCATCTCCATGAATGCTACCTACCTGGCGTGGACTATAGCAATGACCTCACCTGGTCACTTTGCTGTCATCCTCTTGCCCTATTACTATCTATTTTCTGTACAATAATAAGAATGATCTTTTTATAGAAGGAAGTTACAACTTAATATACAGTTTGCATTATTTTCAGATCAATGAAAATAGAAACACTATATATATTGATGTGACCAAGCTACTTTAAAGAAAATCCTTAGCCTTAGATATTTTTATTATTAAACATTAAAAATGAGTTAAGTAGCATTCATTTATCTGAAAAAAACACAATAAAATATACTAAAATTAAGTAGAAAGAAGGAATTAATAATTGACAAAACCCAAGATGGTTATTTAGGAAAAAATCAGGAAAACTGATCAATAAGTTAAAATATTTTTGAAAAGATCAATAAGTTAAAGCTCTAATAAGCCCTTATATGGAAAAACAGAGAATCTACATACACTCACGTATATGTACATATAACAAATAAATTCTAGAGTATAATAAATGACAGTAAATATGAGAAAAGCTCTAATAAATTTTCCAAAATATTTTTGTAATGTGAGAAATTACTCTATAGAGTTTCACATAATAAATTTGAATAAAAGGTGTGATTTTTCAAGGAAATATCAAGAATTACTCAAGAAAAGGATAACTATAGGAAGGAAATAAAGAGCTGTCCTGCAGCTAATACCAAAAAAGGAGAAGGCTGAGGTCACTCTACAGGCTCTTCATATCAAATCTTCAACAGTACAGTATTCCCCATAATTCTTTCTTCATTCCCAAGCACAGAAAAAGGCAGGCAGCTTTCCATTTATTTTTTGTGTCACACATAATTCTGATACCAAAACCTGACCAAGATTGTACCAAAAATGAAGCTCATGGTCTAGTCTCAGTCATGACTGTATCTTGCTCTCCTACTGTCTACAGACTACAAAAATACTTATCAGCAGCACAGTCACCGGAAAAGAAGCAGGTTTATTTCAGGAATGCAAAGATGGATCAATATCAGACAATCTATTAATTTTAATATATAACTTTATTAAAGGTATGATCATATGCAGGTATGCCCAAAAGTCATTTGATAACTTCCAGCTAGACATAATAAAAAGTTTTAGTAAATTTGAGGATAAAATCAACAGACGTAATACAGTAAAGAATATAATGTCATAGTGTGCACTTTTTATGTATTAGGAATATACCAGACACATTCCTTTTATAGTGAGGAACAAAAAATGCCTATGTTGAAGATTGTATTATTATTCTAAGTACTGTCTTCTCCTCTCTCTAGGAGGATTATAGGTCCCTACACCTTCAATGGCAGTATTAGCCACATGATTTGCAACGTCTCTCCTTATAGAAGAATTACATATTCCCACTTCACTGATAACAGTAGTTGCCAAGTGACTTGCTTTGAACAATTTATTGTGAGTAAAAATAATTGTGACATTCCTAAACAGAAGCTTTAAGAGGCATCTCATGATTTTGCCATACTCTTCTTTCCATCTCTCACGAGACCACAGTGTCCCAAAATTAGGTCTAGGAGACAAGACAACATAGGACAGAGCCATGGCTGACGCAAATTGTACATGAATGTGAATGAGAAACAAGCCTTTGCTGTTGGAAACCACTGAAAAGTGGGGGTCATATTTGCTAGAACAAAACTTAGCTTGACTGATACCACATACTATCTCCACTAGTCTTCTACATTCTTTCTGGGGGTTCAGAATGTGATAAGGCTGAACAAAAGATATACTATACACAAATATGGGCAAGGAAAATAAGTAATTGTCATTATTTACTAATGATATATTGCTATTTAATGAGACTCCAAGAGAATCAGCTGAAAATCTCTTAGGACTCATAGAATTGGGAAATAAGAAACAAACCTTTCTTTATATCACAAATAACCAGTCAAAAAACATAACAAAAGTAATTCCAATAAAATAACAATAAAATAATTAAAATACTAGAAATTAACTTAATAACAAATGAGTGAGACTTACACAGCTATATTAAGAAAATCATTCACTTGACAGTCAATAAATGTACACTATATTCAATATCTTGTAATAACCTACAATGGAAAATAATCTGAAAAAAATGTATATATAACTGAATCACTTTGCTGTATACCTGAAACTAACACAATATTGTAAATCAACTATACATCATTTAAAAAATTTTTTAAAATAAATACACATTAAGTTCTAGGCACTATTATAGGCTCTGGCAATACGACAGTACAAAATGCTTTTTCCTGGAGCTTACATTCTACTTGGAGATGAGAGACAATAAACAAATATGAAAACTAATATATAATATGTGAGGTAAGTGGGATAAGTACTGAAGATAAAAATTGAACAAGGAGGATAGGAAATGTGGGAGAAGCTATGAACGGAGGCATTTTATATAGGATGGTCAGAAAAAGCCTCACCAAGAAGGTGACATTTGAGTAGAGACCTGACAGGTGAGGAGTGAGCCAGGAGACAGGTGAGGAGTGAGCCATGAGTTTTACATGGAAAGGTAACAGCTTTCCCTTTAAAGAGAACTGGCACAGAGATCTTGAGATGAGGGTGGCACAGCCCTGGACCATTAAGGAGACCAGTGTGGTTGCAGTGCAGAGTGGTCGTAAGTGAGGGAAAGATGGGAGGAGATGGGGGTTCCAAAGAGCACTAGGGGGTGGTGGGACACAGCTTATAAAGGGCTTGGAAATTGTACCCCAAATGAAGTGGAGACCATAAAGTTGTACTGAAGAACATTAAACAGACCAAAAGAAAAAGAAAAAAATGCAGAGATAGATTTCTTCCAGGATTAATATTCTGAAGATGCCATTTCACTTTATAGTAACATATACATTTAATATAACTAAAAAAATCCCAACGTGTTACTTTTAATATTTAACAAATTGAAATAAAAAATTATTTGGAAGACTATACATAGGGAAATACCCTAGAAAGTTTCATATATCAAGAATAAGTATTCACCCAACCAAATATCAAAATATATTTTAAGCTATGGTAAATATTGGGTTGGCCAAAAAGTTCATTCAGTTTAAAGTAAAAATAAAACACACATTTTAAAATTCATAAAGAACTTTATTGAACAACATATTCACTAACCGAATGAACTTTTTGGCCAACCCAATAAATACTCATGGTACTGTATAGGAACAGATTTATTAAAACTTGATAGAACTTTCCTATATGAGAAATGGTCATTATAAATCAGTGGGTAGAGGAGAGATTATTCAGAAGATAACATTAAATCAATTGATAAACCTGAGGAAAAAATAAATTTAATTTCCTATCTCATATCATATAAAAAACTTTCCAATGAAATGTAAACTCCTAAACCATAGTAACACATGAAGCAAATGCAGGATTTTTTTTCTAACTTACAATCTTTAATTAAGGAAAGCCTTTCTTATCATGATACCAATGAAAGGAGATAAGAGATAAATAACTGAGAGATTGCTCTGTATGGAAATAAAAATTGAAAAACAAATCACAACTGAAAAAAGTGTTTTCAACATATGGGACAAGGGATACATCATTTAGTGATTGTATAGAGAGGAAAGAAAGAAAGGAAGAAAGAAAGAAAGAAAGAAAGAAAGAAAGAAAGAAAGAAAGAAAGAAAGAGAGAGAGAGAAAGAAAGGAAGAGAGAGAAAGAAAGAGAGAAAGAAAGAAAGAGAGAAAGAAAGAGAGAAAGAGAAAGAAAGAAAGGAAAGAAAGAGAGAAAGAAAAAGGAAAGAAAGAAAGAAAGAGAGAGAAAGAGAGAGAGACAGAGAGAGAGAAAGAGAGAAAGAAAGAAAGAAAGAGAGAAAGAAAGGAAGAGAGAGAAAGAAAGAGAGAAAGAAAGAAAGAGAGAAAGAAAGAGAGAAAGAGAAAGAAAGAAAGGAAAGAAAGAGAGAAAGAAAAGGAAAGAAAGAAAGAGAGAGAAAGAGAGAGACAGAGAGAGAGAAAGAGAGAAAGAAAGAAAGAAAGAAAGAAAGAAAGAAAGAAAGAAAGGAAAGAAAGAAAGAGAAAGAAAGAAAGAAAGAAAGAAAGAAAGAAAAGAGAGAGAGAAAGAAAGAAAGGACAAAGTTAATAGCAAAGGGCAAAAATAAACATTTATTCTTTCAACTGACAGTTATTGGGCACACAGCTCCTCCCAACCCTGAACAGGGCACTTACATTGAAGAGGGAAGAAATGGACAAAAGACACATTAGAAAATAAATAAATAAATAATCTGAGACTTGAATAATAAGTCAGCCATTGAAAAGCTGAAGGAAAATTCTGGGAGGAGAAAAGTGTAAGACCCTACTGTATGAAAGAATTTGAAGTCTGCAGATAGAGAAAGAAGGCCGATAGGGGGAGGAAGAAAGGCAGCAAAGTGAGTCTTGGGAAATAGGACTTGATAGATTGATGAATTGGAATTATAATGGAGTATTCGCAGTTCAGGCTTACAAAAATGGAGTTGGGTGGCCATTGAGGATCTGGTCTCAGACATGTCTCTGCACCACTGAGAACCTGAACTTTCTTTGAACTGTACCAGACCCAAGGACACCACCAGCTGTATTCAGAACACCCACCAGCCCACAACCTTATGGTCTCAAGGTCTCCCCTTGTAACTATGCAACCTTTTCAGACCCCAATCAATCCTTACTTAACAAGCACCCTTACTTCTTGCCAGCTCCAATTGTAATTCTTGATAAACAACTCATGTAACTAACTGTTATCTTGAGGTTTTGCCTTTATAACCTTTCCCTATTTTGTAGTGCTTCTTGAATCTGTGTCTCCTGGGCTGCAATCCTAACAGATCTGAAATAAACACCTTTTTATTTCAATTAAGTCTTCATTTCTAAAATTTTGGTTAATATAGGTTATGGGAAAGGCCTGAGTTTTACACTGTCTGCATTGGGAAATCACTGAAAATGACTGGTGGATGATAGGAAATGATACTCATTTTCAAGCGATCAGTACATCTGAAATATGAGGAATTTTGCTCTTAACAGGGAGTTAAGAGCAAAAGCTGAGAGTTCAGTTCAGAAGTGGTTGTAGTAGTTGGGTAGGAAAGGGGGTTAAATTGGACTCATTTCTGTAATGGGACAGATTCCTGAAAGAGAAATATCTGACTTGACAGTTATACACATGAAACATTTTGCAAGATATTGTCAACTTGCGTTCCAAAGAAAAATATGGAAGCAACAACTGTATAAGAGTGTTTATTTCTCCTCATTCTTATAAATATTAGATATTACTACTTTTTCATCTTTGGTGATATGATAAACAAAAAGATTACATCTTTTGAATTTAATTTATTTGAATAGTAAGAACAGTTATCACTTTCATATATGTATTTGACATTTGTAGCTTTAAAAAAAATTGTATACCAAATTCAATAGTCAATTCTGACTTCATCTTAATTGGTCCCTCAGCAACATTTGACACTTGGACCACTTCCTCTTTTTGAAACACTTTCTTCTGCAGGCTTTCTGGATATCACAAGCCCCTGGATTTTCAGCTCACATTCTGTCCTCCCTTGCTTGAGCTCCTTTGGTGGCTCTGCTTTGGCCAAACCTCTGAAAGCTAGAGCATCTCAAGGGTTTGGACCCTATTCTCTCCCATGCTTTCCCCTAGATCATCTCATCCTACCCCAAGGCTTTCAATACCATCCAGACACCACGGAATCCCAAATCTATATCTCCTCTCCTACCTTCTCCTCTAACATGTGGTATATACATATTTCCACTTACATCTAGCATGTATCTCAAACTTAACCTGTCTGAAACATATTGACTAGCAAGGCTGCTCCCCCTTGGTCTTCCTCATCTCCATGAATGGTGCCTCCCTTCCCCCAGCTACTCTATCCCCCTTTCTTGCTCCCTCCATCACACACAATTTTAGGAATTTGTCCTCTGTAAACATAGCAAATGAGAGCCAAAATATAAAAACAAGAATGTCTACTTGAAACTAAATATCCGTCATAAGAGATTAATTAAATCATGATGCAATCATTGAATGGGAGACTATGAATCCTTTACAAGCCATGAAATAGATTTACTATTAAGTGAAAAAAGCAAAGTTGCAAACCAGTATAACCTCAGGTGGAGAGAATACAAATCAAAATGCAAAATGGAAAGTTCTCCTTGGAAGGAAAGATTCTAAAGTTAAGTGCTTTGCACATTTTTTTTTTAATGAGAAGCACTATCATTTCTATGATATAAAAGCAAAACTTTAAAAAATAGTGTTACTGAGTCAAATTTGGGTCTGCTCTCCACGTGCAGTGATGCCAATCTGCTGACAATGGGTTGCGGTGAAGGAAAGTGCAGCATTTATTGCAGGGCGCCAATCAAGGTGTATGGACAGCTAGTGCTCAAAAGCCCTGAACTCCCCAATCACTTTTAGGGAAAGGATTTTAAAGACAGAGTGAGGGAGAGGGTTTCAGGGTGCATGATCAGCTTGTGGACATTCTTCTGATTGCTTGGTGGTGAGGGTAACTGGGTGGTATTTTGGGAGTTAATATCATCAACCTTTTGGTTTCAACAGGTCTAGGGTCTCCATGCTTGTGGTCAACATGCAGTTAATTCCTTGCACCTGGTGAGGGTTTCAGTATCTGCAAAACAGCTCAAGAATATGGCTCAGAATATTTTTTATAGCCCTTGAGGAGGAACTAAAGGTCCTTGGTTTTGTTTAATGGCTAAACTATTATTTTTTTGTCTTGCCTATTTTCCTTTGTTTCTGCATTTTCTCACTTCTCTGATTAAATTTACTCTTTGGAACTTGGGGAAAGCCTAGGAGGTTAAAATTTTTCTACAAATAAGAGGCAGATGGAGGACATGGTTGGGGAGGGGGATCTGTCCTGGGAAGGCCCCATAGGGTCCTGCTCAATTACAACACCCTTTTCTTTGATATTCCTCATTCGTGAGGGGGAACAGGTATAGAACAAGAAAAGGAATAAAGTTTTGGATAGAGAGGTTAATTATAAACTCAGCAGAAGAACTTGGTTTTAGGGGGACTCAGTTTCAATAGGATTGACAAAATGGAGATAAGTGAAGATTAATGTACAGGATCATAAATGAATTTTTTCTGAGTTAAATTTTCAGAGGAAAACCACAAATAGGGCTAATAGAAATGTAGTTGGATATCTAGAAGCATTTAGCCATGGACTGCTAATACATAGCAGTGTCATGGAAGTTGACATAACAGCTTCTCAGCCCTCAAGCTATGTCTAAGTAAAAGGTTTCGAGGTATGTTTAACAAAATGGCCAAATGAAACAAGATTATGGGTGTTAATGCAGTGACTATGGCATATATTCAGCTATTTAAATACTCCTGTTTTAAGAACTAGTTACTAGAGTAATCATTAAAAACTTACCTTGAGGTTTTTGACAAGAGCGTGGATGGCATGACCTAGTGAGACCACTGGTCCAGGAGCTGGTAGAAGTCATCTATTCTTGAATATACCACCTCATGGGTGACCATGAGCTTGGTGTTTCATCTCCAAGATTCAGTTTTTTAATTTGTAAAATGAAGTTATTATATCTGCCTTTCTACCCTATGAGCATATTACCAGGATCAGATAAACTAATGAATGCAGCACCACACAAGTAGAAGACTAGTCAATACTTAGGAGAATCTTGAACAAATTTGTTTGGACATCAATTATAATTATTTCCTCCCATACCATTATTGTCACTATGATAAACCTCTTTGCCCTATGGTGAAAATAATTTCCAAAGGGCTATATTTGCAATTTACTTTAAAATGCTTCCAGAATGAAGATGGATTGACTGATGAATAGAAGAATGGATAGATATGTTACAAAGCAAGCATAATAAACACAAATGATCATATTGAGGTCGTGGGTACACAGATATGTGCTGTAAAGTTCTCTCAATTTTTCTGTGTGTTTAAAATCTTCACAAAATATGGTGGAGAGTACTCATTAAAAAGAGGACGATACAGTTTCCCTTTAGTCCTATAAAAGCAAAGGGTTTAGACTCATTTGCTCAGAGAGCACCCTATGCTGATGGAGGAAGACTAGTTATATTATACAAATTTAAATGCCAGCAGTTTTATATCAATTAATTATATCATAAATGCCAGTTAGCAATCACAACCAAGCCAAAGCAAGACCTCCCCAAGTCCCAAGCACCAACAACTGTTCCCAAGTTGTTTCAACACCAAGCCAGGAGGTAGCTGCTTATAGTAGCAGTCTCCCGTTTGCATCTGTACTGCTGTGTGACCTTGAGAAAAATATTTAACCTCTCCCTTCTTGAATTGTTCCATCGGAAAATGGTGACGACTATTAATGATCACAGGACCGCTGAGGACATTCCAGAGTGATTTTGAAAGCACTCAGAAACAACTTAGACAAATTAAATGACTCCCTCTTTCCTATTGATTTCACTTTGTATTTTCTGAGAATTTCAGATAAGCTTCAACATGCCCTCCCAGCCCTATCCTCCAGGGCCTAGCAGAGTCCCCTATACATAGTAATCACTCAATAAATATTTATTCATTTGATCTGATAACCTAACATTGTTAGAATGCATTTATTCGGAAAACATATTAGTCATTTTGGTCATTACAACTGCCCCATCCCAAAGAACACATCACAAACCTTGAGACCTGTGTGATGCAGCAGAAACTAAGCTCAGATACTAATCCTAGGAGACCTTGGAGAGAAGGCAACATCGTATCAGGAGGTCGGTATTTTTCACAGTGATACATAACGTAGCGTGGAGAGAAGAGATAATAAATCTAACTGATCGCCCTGTATGTTATCTGAACACAGAGTCAGGCACAAACTGTCCTGCAATATTTAAATGAAAGCCACACGGAGTCAACACGATTCCAGGGACGAGAAGAGACTGATATTCTTAATTCTGAAAAACTGTATTGGTAATCAATCGGAATGCGAGAGCAATCGAAAAGCTGTCCAATTTTCAATTGCAGTATAAGTTGGAAAACAATTTGAAAATAATAGCTCATACAAAGAATTTTTGCAGCAGTCAATATGGACTTCACGTGAAGGACAAATAGGAATTTGGCAATAGATGCCCCGTTCAGCTACTGTGCGTCAGACGGTGTCTGTAGCATCCACTGAAGGATTTCCCCGCATATCAGAATGGGAAATCTTTCAGAGTGTGGCTCTATTGAGACTCTATTAAATGGGATATTCACTGAGAAAGCATTTCTAATGAATGCACACTGGCAGAACTGTGAACATTCCTATTAATGTACGATCATTGCAAATGAATTTACATGTGTGGTTTGCTGACCTGGTTCATATTAGAAATGTTTATCTTATATTTTTATGGTATAACAACATTATGAAACTGCTCATATCAGATTAAAGGTAGCTCCCACCATCCGCCACAGACTCTGATCCACTGTTAAATTTTTTTTCTTCCGTGAAAGGCTGTGTGGCTTGAAGACATAAAACAAAACACAAATCTGCACATTATTATTAATTTCTTTACATAAAGAAAACTGTTCTCTGGCTCAATTTCACTTTATCACAAACTACAGAAATAGGGTAAGTTAATGGGACTCAGTTATACATTTAACTCCTAGAGGATTATACTTTTTTTTTTAAAGCTGGTTTAATCTCAGGAGATCAAGTATAAATAATATAGAGGACCCCCAACCTGCTTATTCTTCCTAATATTGGGGTCCTATTTGGTATTATACTTCACATGATATATGTGGCAAATATCTGTTACCATTGAAAGCAAAGATAGCAGCTAATTGATTTAGATATTTCATTCTGCTGCAAAATGAGCTTTGTATCCAGATTTTTTTTTTAATTGAAATATAGTTGATTTACAATATCATGTTAGTTTCAGGTGTACAGCACAGTGATTCAGTTTATCTATCTATCATCTATCTATCTATCTATATCTATCTATCTAATTTTTTCAGATTCTTTTCCCTTATAGGTTGTTACAAAATATTGAGTATAGGTCCCTGTGCTATATAGTAGGTCCTTGTTGGTTATCTGTTTTATATAGTAGTGTGTATATGTTAATCCCAACCTTCTAATTTATCCCTCCCTCCTCTTTCCCTTTTGGTTCCAGTTTTTAAAATAATGAGTATTCTAGAAAGAACGTTGTATCTCCTATCAGACTGAAAATTTTAAAATTTAAAAATCCACACCATAAGCTGTTTTTTTTTTTTTTCTTATACGCGTATGTAGTTCTTATCTCACTCTCTTTAGAGGCTTATACTTGTCTAATGATCTTAACACACAGACTAACGCCTCCCTCTGGGTTGCCTTAAATATGCTGTGCCTGAGGATGCCCTGGATGGCTTCTGAAACTCCCTTCCAGCCTGAGGTTTGCTCTTTTGATAGAGACACGTTTTCTGAGGGCCTCATTTACATAACCACACAAACCCTGAGCAGACAGCTGTTTGCCCACACTGACTGCACCGGTACCCGCACAGATATGCAAATTAGGTGATACATACTTAGTGCAGTTGTGTGTTTATTAAATTTACTCACTTCCTAATAGGCCTGCCTGACAGAGACTCAAGGAAGACCTTTCAAATATTGATGTAAAACCTAGACAGTAAATAAGGTGTTGTTTTTTCAAAAGGCATCTTGAAAAAACATAAATTCAGTGATTCCAGAGGCTGATTTCTTTCATCTCTAACTTTAGTGGCTACATAAATACCTATTCCCTAAATGGTTAAAATGGATAGAAGTTAAACAATTGTGAAATTTGTCACTGTAAATAACATATTACTTTTCTCTATGCTCCCAGTCATCTCTGATCACTCTTGAGTTATTTATTTCAAATTCGAGCTTATCCTAAAAACAGATTTTCTTCTCCACTGAAGACAGTGGTGCATTCTAGAAGGGAAGACACCTAAAAGGACAGTTGTCAGTTTCTTTAGAACAGAGATTCCTAAACCAAAGACAGGGAGTCCTTGAGGGACCCTAAGGAGTTTCTACCAGTCCAGGAACACGAGCATTGCCTGCAGTGTGAAGATATAAACACCTGTTTAAAT
The DNA here is from genome assembly GCF_949987515.2 of Delphinus delphis. NCBI lineage: Eukaryota > Metazoa > Chordata > Mammalia > Artiodactyla > Delphinidae > Delphinus > Delphinus delphis. Next base: position 168,296,247 of record NC_082683.1, on the reverse strand, counting down.
GTGTATGTAAATATTGTGATGACTTCATTTCAAAGTGTATGTGCTGTAGATGTGCAATCATGTATTGTCCTCTTGTGCTTCTCAAATAAAGAGGCAATAAAATATAATTGCCATCGTGTGCAGGTTGCATAAATTTGATCATAGTTTCTTTAAATATTTCCAGCCTCAAACTGGATAAGACTATGAACTACTACTTCAGATCATCTTTGCTTCTCTCTTTCCTGTTATCAAAAGAGAACAAAGATCTATAATGCCTAGGAAGTCACCAAACTAATGCTAAAGTAGGAATAATCGCATCACCTCAGTGTCTTAGAAGTCCTAGATTTTCTCCCAAACATCAAACCTCAAGAGCCCCATGAAGATGACAACCTACCTACGTCTCCCCAGTCATAGATCTGAGAAGCAATTGAAGGTCTGTACACAGCTCTTCTGTTTCTGTTGACTGTTTTTGTTTTGTTTTGTTTTGCGGTACGCGGGCCTCTCCCGTTGCGAAGCACAGGCTCCGGACGCACAGGCTCAGCGGCCATGGCTTATGGGCCCAGCCGCTCCACGGCATGTGGGATCTTCCCGGACCGGGGCACGAATCTGTGTCCCCTGCATCGGCAGGCGGACTCTCAACCACTGCACCATCAGGGAAGCCCTGTTGACTGTTTTAATTGTCAGAGGAGAGAGGGAGAGACCTTTGAGGAAAATTTACCATGGAGTATGCAACTTATAAATGGAAAAGTTAGACTTAACCCACTATTCAGTCAGCAAAAGTCAAATTATCCTTTCCCGGTTGATATTCTTTCACTGGAAGAATATAAGCTAACTTCATAATAATCTTGTCTGCAAAGCCAGGAGGGGACATTTTTAGTCACGTCTTCCTTTGACTCTAGACAGAACGACATTGCAATCATTCTGGACCAAAATGCATGATTTCTCTATTTTCAGAGCTCTCCAGGGAAAAATAGTTTCAGACTTTTTATAGTCATAAACTTCAGCATTATAAAGATTTTTCCCTGTCTACACCATCTTCAGGATTTCTAACCTCAATCCCATTCATTCACTTTAAATTAAGATATCGTCATCATTCAATTATGACTATTATATTAAGCAGGTAATACATAATATTAAAGCCTTAATAGAAGAATAGGGCTTCCCTGGTGGCGCAGTGGTTGAGAGTCTGCCTGCCGATGCAGGGGACACGGGTTCGTGCCCCGGTCCGGGAAGATCCCACATGCCGCGAAGCGGCTGGGCCCGTGAGCCATGGCCGCTGAGCCTGCGCGTCCGGAGACTGTGCGCCACAATGGGAGAGGCCACAACAGTGAGAAGCCCGCGTACCGCAAAAAAAAAAAAAAAAAATAGAAGAATGGAAGGAAACATACCAATGGAACTCATGTATTCTTAGCAAATGTTTTATCCAACCAGGCTTTTATTGCCATATCACTTGCCTAGCTCTCTCTACCTCCAAATGTGCATTTACCCCAAAACTAAGAACTAATGTCAAAGTTTGCCTTCATAAAAGAGGAAACTAGTATTTACTGAGTGTCAGTACCGTGTCAGGCTTTCTGCGAGGCACTTGGCAGACACGATGTCATCTACTATTGAAAACTTCCAGACGACTCTGTACTTCTACCACAAAATCACTTTTCTACCATCACTGATCTCTGCTTATTCTCTTGGTTTGTGTGTCTTTGCTAAATCTCAACTCCATTAAAATAGAGAATGGGAAATGTGCTGTATTTTTGCTCCATATTTAGTCTTTACAGAAGAAAGCGCAGGTCGTTGTTCAAAGAGATTAAGCCAAAAAGCCCTTTTGGAGGAAGACAACTTATTGGTTTTCATTTTATTGATTGACATCATAGAGTTTTCCCAAATAGTTGTGTGTCTTCCTAAAGATGAACGATGGGCTCTGTGGCGCTCCACCCCCATGCAGCTGCCTAAGAAATAACCAGCCATCAACATCCCTACAACAGCAAGGAAACAGCAGTGCTGACATGGATTGTTCAGTTAAATAAAACCCTCACTCCAGATCTCTTTACTGAAAGGGCTCTATTTTTTTCTCTTGGAGAAGCTTTGAAACATGGTTCATTCTCCAGGCAAGAAGGGCTGTGCTTTGTTAGCTGATTGCTTGTGACATAATTAGCTGACAATCTGGCACCAGAATATTATGCGCAAATAGGACAACAGTGCAGGAGAGGGTGGTAAGGTTAACCAATCTGGAAGACTTTCAACATGAAAGGAAACCCTGCAAATGTAAATTATACCCTGGTGTTGATCTTTTAAGCTAAAATCAATTTGAGTCATTACGATGGTTCTAGAAGAAACGATCAGCACCAATTTGTTATAGGTTTAGAAATATTTACCATAGGAAATGCAAAATCTCCAATTTGATATTCCTATTCCTTCATTGAAGGCAGCTGAGGAGACCCTGAATAAGTGATAATGATTGTAAGATTAGGAAGCTTGTGTTTAGAATTCACCACATTAATACCCACGGCGGGTCTGCAAGCTTCACGTCACTCCCTGGAAGAATTTAGGTTATTTTTCTCTCTGTGACGTTATCTTCACATGTTATTTTGGGAACCGATTACCACAACTCTAAAATATATGATGCAAACAAGAAAACCGAAGAAGGAAATGAAAAAACAGGGATATGGACTCTGAGACACTGATCATCCCTCTTAGATGATTAGTGAGAAAAAAACCCCAACTATATTCTTGGAAGAAAATAAAACTTAGCTGCATGTCTTTAGTGAGTTGGCTTTGACATGAAAAGTGAAGTCTGAATTTCTCTTTGAAAGGCAATAAACTGTTCAGTTGCTGCCATCTTATGTCTTCCTCAATAGCTTGTCTTTTCTTTTTCTTTTCTCTCCTTTGCTTTTCCAGGGTGGAGTTTGTCCTGGGGCTGTTCTGCCACCTTTCTCTCCTTCTGGGCTGTCAGATTTCTAAGGAGACCTGGAGGGAGGAAGCCTGAAGAACTTGTTAGCCCACAGCTGCCTTTCTGTCGAGGGCGGTACGTTTGATTAAAGGGGAGAGCCCCCCTGGATTTCACAGATCACATCCATCACGTTGATCAGGCCCCGAAAGGCAACATATTGTCTGGGACTCGGCCAAGGAGGGATATCAATTTCACAATTGCACTTATGTCTTTCAGCCAAGAACCGGTTTATTTTTGGCTACTGAATTCTGAGACTCACTTTGGAGCTGCATTTATACTTTCATGCTTTATGCCAGCCTCTCAGCGATAACTTTCTCTTTAGTCAAGTAGAGGCATCTTAACAGCAAATTAGCTCTGCTACACATTCCTTACCGAAGAGCCTTGTTTTATGTTTTGACAGAGTTTTGAGGCTTTTTTCTTTTCCATTATTAATTCTTCCTTCCATGGAGAGAGATTTCTTGATGGAGGGAGTCTCCTTTCAGAAAAAGGCTCTGGGAAAAGAGCACCATCAGAAGTGGCATTATTCTAAGAAAAGTTAGGGCTTCCCTGGTGGCATGGTGGTTGAGAGTCCGCCTGCCGATGCAAGGGACACGGGTTCGTGCCCTGGTCCGGGAAGGTCCCACATGCCATGGAGCGGCTGGGCCCGTGAGCCATGGCCGCTGATCCTGCACGTCCGGAGCCTGTGCTCCATAACGGGAGAGGCCACAGCAGTGAGAGGCCCAAGTTAAATAATTGTTTGAATCTTCAGTGTCTGATCAGGCTGATAACAACAACAATAATAATAATATCAATCACACTATGAGAAAGTCGGCCCTAATGGTTTTATGCCCATTTTTGGTATTAAGACACTGTATGTCTTAATTTATTTAAAATGATTTTTAATATTGTACTTTACAAATTGTGGAGAATCATTTATATATCATATCTTAGGACCCCATCAGAATTCAATATAGTTTGCTCACAGGAAATTCTGACCTGTGATTACTTTGTATTATCTCTTCACTTTTAAATACACACACACACACACACACACACACACACATATAATGCTCTTTTTAATCCATTTATTGTGGTTGCCTTTTCTATTTGCCAGTTTCTCAATCTGTACCTTTACTCTTCTTGTCTGGAATTCTGCCTCATTTAAGGAATAAAATGTTTACCAGGAGATTTATTGCAATGAAAATTAGGTTAATCACTGAAACAAATATTTGCTGGGGAAAAAATTAAGACATATATTTTAGAACTTCATAAATAAAAACATATTTTCCAACAACTGTGAATATCTTGCAAAACATTTCAGGTTAATAAACTAGAGCAGGTAACTAAAGTGTATTATCTAGCCACTTTTGCTTTGTAACTTATATAATGAGTTACAGAACTAAATTCAATAACTTTTTAGAAACAAGGTCCTGCTTGGTTTTGATATTCAAGAATTTTAAAAACCACATAAAAATTCAAAAGCTGATACTGTTAAATTCTCCTTTAGGAAGAGCATCCCTGAAGACTTAATGTTTAATGACTATAGTTTCTGTAAAACTTCTTTAATAATAAATGATTCAATACTTACTATGACATTATTTACGGGTAATATTTATTCTAACTTGACGTAAACCTATGATGAGATACTTTTACTTTACTTCTAAATACTCTGAAACAGACTTTTAACACCAGTTTCAAAAACTGAATTGAATCTATTCTTTGAATAATTAAAATAGGTCTCAAGTAGAGCTCTGTTTGGGAAATACTGTTGGATCATGTTATTTTCTTTTGAATCATCAGAAGTAGGGGATACTTTTTTTTTCAATTATTTTCTCAGATAGCAAACCATAAAAAGACATCATCACAATGTGTTCCTGAAAATTAACTCGATCGGCTTCCATTTTTAGTGTGATTATATTGCAGGCGTTTGGAACTGTAATGAGTGTTGAAACCTTATTGTGTTTAAATGAACTAAGATGTGTGAGCTACCCTGCGCAATAACTATCTTTGAAATGTACTGCTGGATTCTTTAATTACCTTTCAATGCTTTCCTTAAATTATTTTAAAATGCTGCCTTTTTGGATTCTGGGAATATGAATGGATTTTTATGGCCTATGTTTACAATTTAACTTTTATATCTAGAGACAGTCTTGCTTAATTCTTTTGGCATAGGGATTCTATTGATACAAAGTACTGCAAAATCTGATTCAAAATTCCATGCTTATTATTTCTCCAAAGGAGACAGTCGTGCAGTCAAGTTCATTTTAGAGAGCAAAAATGCTAATTAACACTTTCATACCAACCAGTATTTTGATAAAATCTTTACCTTATTAATCCCATGCCTGAAATCTGTTTTTAAATGTGAATGACAGGGATGTCTTTCACCAAATTACATATAGAAGAAAGATAAACGATTGATGTTTGTAGAGTGGTATTATTTGTCATGGTGACATATTCTTGAGAATATGCGGTGTGTCTCTGAAATTTGGATTTTGATAAAGTAAATATCTTAATGTAGTTTTAATTAATCCTATTCATAAGATTCATATTCTTAAATTAAAAGTGTTTGTTTCTCTTCAAATCATATATTAAATCTCAGAATGTAACATTAAAAATGGAGGAAAGCTCTTATTTGCCTAAGCGAATCTCACAACCTGTGATAATTTATCATTAATTTAACTGAGTTCCTTGACTTTCTTCATCTTGATTTTCCTGTTAGATATCTACTACTTCAATGCATAGCCAATATTATCATGCACTGAACTAAGTCAGCAGTTTTGACATCTTCATCTCAATGTCCTTTTCTGTACCTTCAGCAATGTTAATGTTACAAATTATAGGAGAGCATATTAATAGCCATACCCAAGAAGCAGAAAGAAAAGTGCATTTTTTTAAACTAAGTACTAACTTGGGATTTCCCGGGCCCATTGTCAAGTCAGCCGAACCCACAGCTCCTCCATTGTGATGATAATGGATTCCGTGTTGTTGGCGCAAAGGTCGTGAGGTCACCGTAAGCTCCTTAATGGACTGTGAAATAACTTTAACTGCATTAACCTCTCTGGATCACATGGGCGGCACCAACAGCCACTCCTGAAATTCTCATCCGCCTATAGAGACAATACCATTAGATTATTATATTTTCCATTTCGAACAGCAATAGGCTCAAAGCAATTATGCAGCTAAGCGTTTCCGCTAAGTGAATAAGACCTTAAAGAAGATTAACTAGAACGTCTCTTTTATCAGATATGTGGGGGGTAGGGACGGATACTTATGAAAATTTCACAGGACTTTCAGATACCTTAAACTCAAAGGGTCCACCATCTCAGGTTTTAGGCTGTGAAGTCATTGGGTGAAATGAAAATCTCTTACACGTTACTAAGCCCAAATGGATTCTCCCTGTTTCCTAAGTTGAGCAGTATATTTAGAGGATAAACATTTTCCCCATCTATTGATTTTTCTAAATGAGACTATCAAACCAAGAGAACTGAGAACCAAGAACGTAAGCCAGAGAAACCCACACTGGAAGCCATATGTTATCTTTCCCAGACTCTGTGTAACAGAGAAACTCTTTTCCCCAGGAATGCAAATGCTGTTCTAATTTCTGTCTGCTGGTTATTGTGTTTAAAACACCAAAATGCTTTCCTTTGAAACCACACAAAGCTGGGAAGCCCTTATTATCTGAAGGACAAGAATAATTGCTGTTGGTTTGCATAGATGTAATCAGACATCTATTTACCCACAAGTTAAGCCCTGTTGGATAAGTACCCAAGAAAGATTTAAAGAGTACTGTGGTCATCAGTATTATCATTAAAGTACCTCATTGTCATCTTAATATGACATAACACAAAAACACACCACATTAACACGTTTTAAATGCTATTTGATTTTCTAGTGGGATATCATGAACTGAAAAGTGAAAACAGACTACACTTCTTTGCTTTTAAAATGCATATCTGAATATTTCCAAAATGAGGATCCAATATGCAATTACTTTTTAAAAAAAATTTATTTATTTTATTTACTTTTGGTCGCATTGGGTCTTCGTTGCTGTGCCGGGGCTTTTCTCTAGTAGCGGCAAGCCGGGACTACTCTTCGTTGTGGTGCGAGGGCTTTTAATTGCAGTGGCTTTCTTGCTGAGCATGGGCTCTAGGCATGCAGGCTTCACATGGGCTCAGTAGTTGTGGCTCACAGGCTTAGTTGCTCTGCGGCATGTGGGATCTTCCCAGACCAGGGCTCGAACCCGTGTCCTCTGCACTGGCAGGCAGATTCTTAACCACTGAGACACCAGGGAAGCCCTGCAATTACTTTCTATATTTACATTATACCTTCAATTAGTTCACTATATTTTTCCAGTTCTAAGACACCTCCAATTATCTTAGATTTTTCCAGAATTAAAAAAAAATTTAAATATAAGAAGTAGTTGCATTTTTTTATATTCTGGAAAGTCTATGATAATTGAAGGCATCTTAGAATTGGAAAAATATAGTGAACTAATCGAAGGTATAAAAATCCTTTCTTTAATCTTGATCCGCGCGTGTATGTTTCAACCTTGGAAAATTGCTTTTTGGGGATTAGATGGGAGTTGGTTATTGTTTCCTAAAAATGAGAGGAAAACATTGCAGCACAGCAGCGTGGTCTTTGAAGTACAAAATGGTATTGCTTATGTTATCTAGGAAATCTGACAGGGAGGGTAGATTATACTTCTACTAAAGCCAAATACATCAAAATCTATTATTTGATCACAATAGCTACTATTATTTTAAAAAAGCCTTTTGTAAAAGTCTTTGTCTCTTTCCCTGGGAGGTGCTTTGTTTTACTTGGTAGGGGCCACTCTGCCTCTGACTGAAGCCCACCAAATGGATCAACCAGATTACTCTTGACTCATTCAAAGAGCAATTATTGCACACTTTCTGTATGCCAAGCACTTCTGATATGCAGACATTCCATGCTGGCAAGGAAATTAGCAGAGAGGGGTGATAAGTGATTATGATTGAGGTGTGATTATGCTTGAGGCCTGTGCAATGTGGGAACTCAAAGAAGGCCATCTATCATGCACTTCCTTAACACTTGAATTAAAGCTGTCTTTCATGTTTCTGTATTTCCCTTGTGACTGCAGCTGACCATGAAACTACTACCCAAGAGTTTTGAAGCTATGTTTCCTGAACGTGGCATGCTTACTTTGTTTCCGTTCTAACTTTCTGAGTTGAATTTCCCAGCCCACCACTCCATGTCGAGTCTAAGGATTTCTGTGTGGAACGCTGATGGACATGCTCAAGATATCAGATATGACATGTCAGTTGCTTGCTTGTTTCCTGACCCAATTGCAAAAACACAAACCAATCAATTAATTAGTCTATAAATATGTACAGAGCATCTACTATATACAGGAAAGTTGCTCGTTAGGCTTTTTTATTCAAATGCGTTTTGAGATTTGAATTGATAAGGGTGCAGTAAGCTATCATTGACTAAGTGAGCACCCTTGTAATCCTTAAGGATGCCAATTCTTTTTAATAATGATCAGGGATCAAGTCAATAAATAATGTTAACATATTGTAATAAATATAAAATGCAGAAACCTTCAGTGCAATGTCTGCATTTCTCTTGCAGCACCATCCTGCCAAGAATATGACCACACTATATAGTGGGTGAAACCCAATGTAAAGTCTACAGTATATTCAGCAACATATAGAAATAATTATGCACCATGACCAAGTGGGATTTATCCCAGGGATGAAATGTTGGTTTAACATCAAAAATCAATTAATGTAAAATAGCACATCAACAGAATAAAAAACAAAGCTTCACAATCATCTCAATAAATGGAGAAAAACATGTAACAAAGTCCAACACTTTTTCATAATAAAAACACTCCACAGACTAAGGATGTCTACAAAAACCCCATAGCTAACATTATGCTTAATGGCGAAAGACTGGATGCTTTTCCCCTCAGATCTGGAACACGACATGGATATCTGCTCTTGCCACTTCTATTCAACAGTTGTGCTGGAGGTTCCAGCTAGGGTAATAAAGCAAGAAAAAGAAATAATAGGAATTCCAATTGGAAAGGAAGAAGTAAAATTTTCTCTATCCACAGATATATACATTTGTACATAGAAAGTCCTAAGTAATCCACTAAAAAACAATTAGAACTAATAAATGATCTCAGCAAAGTTGTAGGATACAAGATCAATACACAACAGACAATGGCATTTCAGTTCACTTGCAATGAATGATCTTAAAATAAAATTATGAAGACAATTTCATTAACAGTAGCTTTCAAAAAAGTGAAGTACTTATGAATAAATTTAATAAAAGATGAGCAGTTTTATACTCTGAAAACTACAAAAAAATATTGAAACTAATTAACAAGACCAAATAAATGGAAAAACGTCCCATATTCACAGATTGGAAGACTTAACACTGTTAAGATGGCAATATTCCACAAACTGATCTGCAGGTTCAACTCAATCCTTATCAAAACTATCCTGAAAAAGAAGAACAAAGTGAGAGGAGTTATACTCTCTGATTTCAAAACTTAATACAAAGCAATAGTAATCAAGACACTGTGGTACTGGAACAAGAATAGACATATATATCTATGGAATAGAACTGAAATTCCATAAATAAAGTTATATATCTATGGTTAACTGTTTTTCAACGAGGGTGTCAAGATTTTCAATGATGGTGCACTATTCAATGGGGAAAAAAATAGTTTTTTTCAACAAATGGTGCTGAGACAACAGGATAGCCATATGCAAAAGAACGAAGGTGGACCCTTACTTCACATCACATAACAAATTAACCCATTGGATCAAAGAGCTAAATGTTAGGACTAAAACTATAAAACTCTTAGACGAAAACACAGAAGTAAATCTTCATTATCTTAAATTTGTCGGAAGATTCTTAGACGCAACAGCAAAAACATGAGCAAAAAAGAAAAACATAGATACGTTGGATTTCATCAAAATTAAAAGCCTTTGTTTTTCAGATGGCAACATCAGGAAACTAAAAAAACAGAATGGAAGAAAATATTCTCAAATCATATATCCATTAATGGACTGGTATACAAAATATTATGTAGGACACTTATAACTCAATAATAAAAAGAATCCAATTTAAACATGGGCATAGGATCTGAATGGACATTTCTCCAAGGAATATATACAAAAGGCCAATAAGCAGATGAAAAGATGCTCAATATCAGAGATATTGTGATCTAATAAAATATATATATTTTAGTCTTTGTCCCTGGTTTCTGGCTCAAGAGTTTCTAAAACCCTTGGAATTTCCTCAGTGATAGGAGCATCTTTTGTTTCAACTGAGGCAACTCTTGGTGGATCCCTAGATAGTTTCAGGATGGGGGCTGGTCACCAAGAAGACCAAACCTTGATTAGAAGCTTGGAACTTTCAGTCTCATCCCCAACCTCAGAGAAGAGGAGAGGAGCTAGAGATTGATTTAATAATTAATCATGCCTACATGATGAAACCTCTATAAAAAGCCCTAAACAACAGGCTTTAGAGAGCTTCCGGGTTGACGAACACATCCATGGGACAGAAGAATGGTGCATCCCAACTCCATGGAGATAGAAACTCCTGGGCTTGGGACTTTCCTGAATCTCATCCTATCTACCTCCTTATCTGGAAGTTCATTTGTATCCTTTATGACATCCTATTTAATAAACTGGAAATAGTAAGTAAAGTGCTTTCCTGAGTTGTACGAGCCATTTTCTAGTAAACTATTGAAAAGAGGGAGTGGGTTGTGGGAACCCCTGATTTATAGCCAGTTGATCAGAAGTACAGGTGGCAATCTGAAACTTGAAACTAGGTGTTTGAAGTGGCAGCAGTCTTGTGGGATTGAACCCTTAACTCAGTGGGGTCTGTGCTATCTCCAGGGTAGTTAGCTTCAGAACTGAATTGGTGCCTAGAGAGCTGGAGAATTTGTTGATATGGGAAAAAAAACCCTCCGACACGTTTGGTTGCAGCAGTGTTGTGAGTGAAAACAGTTCAACGTCATTAGTTGTCAGGGAACTACACATCAAAATCACAATGAGATATCACTTCACACCCACTAGAATGTCTAGAATCAAAAAATTCAGACAATAACAAAGGTTGTCGAGAATAAGTAGACACCATAATCCTCTTGCACTGCTGATGGGAAAGCAAAATGGTGCAGCTGCTTTGGAAAACAGTCTGGTCATTCCTCAAATGATTAAACATAGATTTACCATAAGATCTAGCAATTCCACTTCTAGATCTTCTAGATATATATAGGCAGACCTCATTTTATTGCATTGAATTGTCAGATGACTGTTAGCATTTTTCAGCAAAAAGCATTTTTTAATTAAGTTATATACTTTTTAGACATAATGCTAGTGCACAGTTAATAGACTACAGTATAGGGTAAACATAACTTTTATATGCACTGGGAGATCAAAAAATTCATGTAACTTGCTTTATTGTGATATTCACTTTATTGTAGTGCTCTGGAAGCAAACCTGAAGTATCTCCAAGGTCTGCCTATACTCAAGAGAAAAGAAAACATATCCGTACAAAAACTTGTACATGATAATTTAGGTCAGTATTATGCATAATAGCCAAAAGTGGAAACAACCCAAACGTCCATCAACACAAATCAAAACATATTCCATTGTGTATATATATATATATATATATAATATCTCCATACAATGGAATATTATTCAGCCATAAAAAGGAATGAATGTAGTGATACACGCTACAACATGGAAGAACCTTGAAAACATGCTAAGTGAAACAAGCCAGCCACAAAAGATCATATTTTCTATGACTTATTCATATGAGAGTCCAGAAAAGGGAAATCTATAGAGACAGAGAGTAAATGAGTGGTTGCTTAGGGATGGGGGAGAGATGAACGAGGTGAGTAGAGGAAGGATAGCTGAAGGGTATACGTTTCTTTTGGAGATGATGAAAATATTTTAAAATTGACTGTGGTGATGATTGCACATTTCTGTGAATACACTAAAATCCGTTGCATTGTACACTTCAATTGAGGGAATTATATAGTATGTGAAAGACATCACAAAATTGCTAAAAAAGAAACTCCTATAATATTTATTCTAAGTCACGTACTCTAGAACTATCTAATTTCCTTTTGGATGTGGGAAATCATTTTTCAACCATGAACGTGCAAGATAAAGAATTTGTGATTCTCAGGAATATACCTTAGGAATCAGATTGGGGTGGGAGTTAAAGTCATTGGCAGCATGTCTTTGAGGTTATAGACAACTTGAGGTTTCACGTACAAAAAGTCTAAGTTGATTTAACCTCTGTTCTCATATCTAGATTTACACAAGCAAGACTAGGAACTTGAAATATTCAATCCTAAAACCTCAAAATATGGCAAGGCCAGTTTCCAATCATCATTTGAAAGCAACCACTGCCTCACTTTTGCCCTTTTCCCCCTGTAAGTTGGACTTTAATATAACTCTTGTTTCATGTGGTATTTTCCAAGTCTCAGGGTTTGTATTCTGCCTATCTTTTCTCTGCAGTTTTCCAATAACAGTTGATCTCCTCCGTAATAGGTGCAAGGGACAGCATCCCTCTGAAAACCAGAAATAATATTCTTTTTAATATTCTAAAATGGGGCCATATTTAACAAGTAAGTGTATGACCACTTCAGGATAAATGTGGTCACCAGACTCAAAGAGAGACCCAGCAAGTTTACGTCCTGTCCTCGTAGAGAGGAGACATAATGGGTGAGTGTGTCTTTATGTAAGTGTTCTCACTGAAGTTTGTTTGCTTCAGGTCTCAAGGTGCCGTTGCGTTTTGCCATGAAGCCTCTTGCAGCCTTACACTGTGTGTTTTACCTTCGCAGGTCTTGCTCCCATTAGTACCCACTGAATGATGGATTTTTAATCCACGTGGACATTTTTCATATATCAGAAGACAATTTTTAAAAGCCTGGAGATACCTATATTCATTTAACACCCTTCAAGGACATTTCAAAATTCCCTAGAGGGCCGTTTCCTTTTATCTCTGCAATGTACGTGGTCCAGGAAAATATTAAGCACTATTATTGAATACTTGGCCCTTCATCTTTAAGAAGTCATGATTCAGGAAATCCAATGGGATGGTTCAGTGAAGTTAGCCTGATGACTAATGTCTTAAGATAATCACAACATCAAGACCCAATGACATGGTCAAGAGAGTTATCATTCAACAGTTGTGTACTGTGTGCCTTTCAGGGGCAAAGCACTGAGCCAGCTAGTGAGACTCAGCCTCAAAGGGCAATGAGGGAGATGCCATGCATTTATAGCTACCATATCAGCTATATGGAATGAGAGCCATTGAACACATACAAGTTTCTGTGGGAATTCAGAGCGAAAGGAGAACACATTGGCTTCATGGAAGTGAGGTATTTGTGCTGGAACATGAAGAAAATGGTATTTCAACCGGTTAAAGGAGTGGGGAGCACATTAAAGACAAAAGTCAGTGGGTAAACAAAGGTACACAAATTTTGGGCTATTTTTAAAACAAGATGAATTATTATGTTTGGCTGGACCATAGAAAATTAATAGGAAAGAAGTGTAGAAAGTCAGTTGGAGCTAGATCACGAATGAGATTAGAATGTTAGCTTAAGAGATCTGGATTTTGCAAAGGTGATGCCAATTAGCAGACTGTTGCAATGAGTCCAGGCAAGTATTAATGAGGGTTTTAAAGATACAGGAAGGTTTTCTAGGGTATAGAGAAAGTGGTGTTTTAGCAGCTGAATCCATAGAGAAGTTGGAGATTGACTGAATATAGAGTGTGAAGGAAATGAAAGAGTGGGGGTGCTAAGGTTAGGGTGTAGACTAGAAATGCAAATATGAGTAGAAAGACCTAGTTTGGGGAGAAAGATTATAAGTTAGATTCGTGAAATGAGATCGAACACATCAGGGTATATCCAAAATATGACCTGGGGCACAGGTGCAAGTGTGAGATTAGGGTTTGAAGAAATGTCAGGACTGTAGATTATAGATTTGGGGTCCACATACACATCAATGATGCTTCAAAGCCCCATGAACTGGTAAATAAGAAAAATGAATTACATGTAAAATAAAATAATTCAAGAGACATCGTTAGGAAATAAAAGGAATCATTAAAGGAAAAAGTGTAGATGGAAAAAAAACAAAAACAAAACCCAGAGATAAGCTGAAGACAGAATATTGAGGCCATGCATGTTTTCAAATCAGAGAAAAGGAGACAAAGACAAAGGTGGTATCGGAAAGGAAAGTGGACGACAATTTTGAGGAAAAGAAGTTAGGAAACGGGCTTCCGTGGCGCAGTGGTTGAGAGTCCACCTGCCGATGCAGGGGACACAGGTTTGTGCCCAGGTCTGGGAAGATCCCACATGCCGCGGAGCGGCTGGGCCCGTGAGCCATGGCCGCTGAGCCTGCGCGTCCGGAGCCTGTGCTCCGCAACGGGAGAGGCCACAACAGTGAGAGGCCTTCGTATCGCAAAAAAAAAAGAAGTTAAGAAACAAAGGAGGAACAATGCAAAGCTCATGATTTAATACTGAGGAAGCTGTTTGAAGAGAAATCAGCAAACAAAATTGAGTATATAATAATACTGTTATTAACTTACAGGCATATCATAATTTTACAACTTATCAAGCACTTTCAAAACTTCTGAGCAATGTAGGAAATTTTACTAATGAAGTTAGTTTTTCGAAGTTTCAAGCTTAAATATTCATTTGCAGAAAGTGTGAAACCAATGAGAAAACCAGCAATAGGTCAGAGAAAAGGTTAATTATCATTTACAGTGTAATTAATGCACCTTATAATTAATTAATAAAGACTAGCCTCAATGAGACCCTTAAATTCCTCCATCATTTGTAGCTGGATCAAATTTATATAACCATCTCATATTAAAAAGGCAAAGTGACCAAAGTTTTGAATGTGAAAAAGGAAGAAGTAAAGGTCAGCTTTAATCTTTATGACTAATAAAACTGAGACTATTTTTTACTCGATTCAAAGGTTAAATAAAGAATCAAGAAAGAGAACATTTGTGCCCAGGGCAATCATTTTTAAATTCCAGATGATTAAAAAGACCCAAGAGATAAACTGCAAAACTATACATATCTCCTTTCTCCAATAAAAATTGTTACCTTTTATTTTTTAAGGATGTGTTTCTTTTTCCTAACTATAACCCATGTAAAAAAATCTTTCCCTCCAAGCCACTTAAACTCAAAGTTCTAAGGTAGAAAAACTGCAAATTTAGCAAATTTTTTCCTTTATTATTTTCTAAGTGAGTACCTCAAATATAAAGGCCATTTCACTGGGCTCACGGGGAAGCCCTTCGGTTTGTTAAGGTAACTATATTTAGTTAGGAGAAGATAATTCTATAACTGCTTTGAAGGGTAACCTTGACTGTTCTGATAAAATATTCAGTTACACCGTCTTCAGCACCATTACTAAAAATTTACACATACTTGAGGACCGGGGGTGAATCCCCCTGGTTCCAGATTCATGGAAACTTCATGTGTTTGTTTACATTTCCATTGAACTATGGACTTGCTATGCTTTGATTTATGCACAGACCTTGTTACCTTAAATATGTGATATTTCTTACAACTACAGGGCTTTTCACAAGACTCATCTCACTTGATTCTCTTCAAACATCCTGGGCTTCAAACATCAGGGCTTCAAACAAGCCCTGACCGTAAATTTAAGAGTTTATTTCTAGATCCTCAGTTCCATTCCATTGATCTCTATAAAAGACTGTGCTCTTGGTTGCACCATATTTAGATATTTACTTATCCATTCATTTAATACATATTTTTGAACCTCTGTCATATGCCAGACATTTTGCTGTGCAGTGAGGTTGAATAACCGATGAGTCTTCATTTAGACAAAGACCCATCATTTAGGTAGGGTCAAAAGAAAGGTAGAGGGCTTCCCTGGTGGCGCAGCGGTTGAGAGTCCGCCTGCCGATGCAGGGGACACGGGTTCGTGCCCCGGTCCGCGAAGATCCCACATGCCGCGGAGCGGCTGGGCCCGTGAGCCATGGCCGCTGAGCCTGCGCATCCGGAGCCTGTGCTCTGCAACAGGAAAAAGAAAGGTAGAGGGTTGGTGAAGCCTACTTCGAAGATAAAGAAAAGTACAAATTTCTATTGGGCTTCTGATTAGTTACTGTCAGCAGAGATATAGGAATTATATAGGGCAGGGTGATGACTGTTAGAACCTTGAACAGCAATATCTCCCTAAGCATTTATTTTTATGATCCCTTCTCACAATTTGGGATTATGCACTTGTTTGTAGTGGAAAGCATGGAAAGGCAATGCTGGAGAAATTGTGCCTCCCCTGACAATCAGGCTTGTAGGAATAGGGGATGTGGGAGTGAACAGACTCTCAAGAGGTATTGTGCATGGTGGCAGCTAGCATAAGAATACAGGAGGAGGCATCTGAGGTTCTGTGACTTGCTGATGCAAAGAACACAAATTATGAACAATTGGACTCTCCCTGAGAAGCGCTCCTGGCCCCAGCAAATGGAAGGTCCTTGGGAAGTTCTCCAGCTAAGCCATAACACAGGAAGAGGCAGAGATCTGAAAGTAGAGATGATATATTCAGCTTTCTACATGCAGTTTTCAGAGGTTGTACAGGTTCAAATCCTGGCTCTTACTTACCTATCCTTGTGCCCTTAGACACATAACTTAAACCTCTTTGAGCCTCAGTTTCCACATCCGCAAAACAGGTATAATGATACAGTTGTGAAAATGAATAAGTTAGTATATGTGAAGTAGTAAACACTATGTAAATGTTACATATTATTATGATTCATATATATATATTTATCTTGTAACATCTGAGAGACAGAGACAAATATATGTAAGAGACAGTTGGAAATATATTTTGGGAAGCAATCATATCTAGTCATCTAAATCTGGGGACAGGGAATCACAAATAATTTATACTACCCCCACATTTATTTATTTAGCAACTCTTTACTGAGCACCTGCTATATTCCAGGCATTATTCTGGGTGATGGCAATATACAAGTATACCAAAATAAATGGAAATTCCTGCCTTCATGGACTTTCTTGAGAGTGTCGAAAAAGATTATAAATGGAAAAAAAAAGAAGGCGGCCATATATTGACACTTTAAATTCTGCATTTAGTAGGAAGGAAGTAAAGAAAAAACTATTCTAGTGAAGAAGATTGAAGTGTTCAGAATTAAAGGTGTAAGAAATAGGGTAACATACTAGAAACCAAGAAAAAAAGCAAGTTTAAGAAAGATGGGGTAATCAACATTCAGTTTGACCATAAGTCCTGATGTTCCTTAGATAATTTCAGTTTCACCTATTGCTCTGGCATAGAAGTGCCTAATTTTGATGTTAAATTGTATGGTCGTGCTATCAAAATTCTACAATGTAGCTAAGAGTTCTGAGAAGATGGGGACCAAGACCAGGCCACTGATCATTGGTCCTTTGGAGAGTGCAGGTCCAGCAGAGTGAGGAGGACAGAGATGGATTCCTGGGGTAAGGAGAGAATGGTAGCCAGAAGGAGAGGTATTAAATACAGAGTAAAACTTTGAGAAATTTCAAGATGCAGGGAATGAGAGAGGGTTGTCAAATTCAGCAAATAAGAATACAGAACAACCAGTGAAATTTGCAATATTGGGAACATGATTATATTAAACAAGTATTCATTGTATATCAAAAATTCAAATTAAACTAGGTAGCCTCTATTTTATCTATCAATCCCTACGAGGAAGAGGATAAAATGATGACTCCAAAAGTTGCACAAATGAAGGGAGGCTTTGTAAAGTGTTGAACTATGGAACTTTGACCATGTCGTACAAATCCCAATGACAGACTTTTTTTTTCTTTTGTTGGTGAGAGATGTTGAAGGAATAGGGAACCTAGTAGATAAAGACTTAGAGGCTGAGATGCCTGGATTTCAGTTCTGACTCTGCTACTTCCCAGCTGTGTGACCTAAGGCCAATGATTGAACCTCTCTGTGTCTCAGTTCAATAGTATTTTTAAAGCACTTAGAACAGTGTAAGTGTGTAGAACATAGGGCAAAATGAGTGATACATACGTATGAGGTAAATAAATTAAAATTTTAAATTGCTACTTGTAAGTGAATGTTGCTGCTATTTCTAAGACCCTAATACTCCCTTTAAAGAAGTAAATATTCCTATTTTCTGAGAACTACAATACCAAGTATTAAAAAATGATTAAAGAAGGCAATTTAGGTGATACAAACTATTTAACATTTCATGAAGTCAGCAGTCTCGATTCTCAAGGATCCAGAGAACTGTAAAATGGGGCAGAAGACAGGAAGCTTTTACAGGATAAAGAAGAAAGTGACCAGTGGATCTGGTGCTGGAAAAGGAGAGGTTTCCCAGAATGAGAGACTTGCAGTGCTAAAAGCAGGAAAGCCCCGGGCCAACCAGGACAAGTTGGTCAGCCTGTCACAAGGGTGGTCCAGGTAGGAGGGGAGAGGTATTTGAACAGAGATCCTATCAGGCTGTGCTTACGTGAAGTTAATCAGAGATCTGGTCATGTCTGCAGCAGCTAGAACAAAGACTGGTGAGGCTAAGAGCATATAGCGTGACACAGAAAAGATGTCTGAAATGGTATTTTAATATTTCCCAGAAAATTGATTCAGCCATTGAATAAAAATAGTCTTATTTTAATTAAAAAATAAAAAGAACAAGGAAGAGACAAAAAATATCTGATTGGCTGGGGTCACCCCTTGTTTGGGGTGAAAAAGAACAGGGAAGTAAAGTGTGGAGCCCAGAGTTGCCTTGGCATTTGGGGAACTGGCTGATTGGATACACTGCATCTCTGATCAAGGGGGCATTTATTGGAACCCAAAAGTTATCTACCTTTAGGTTTGTTGACATGGCCTGCGGTCAGAAGAGGCACCATCTTGGGACTATGAATTTATTTCAATACAAAATATGTTCTCTATCAAAGAACTTTCCTGGAAAACACACTGACCAGCCATGTCAAAGAGTAGTCAATAATTTGTATAGCTTCATGAAGGGATCAAATATAAAGATGAATAATTAACAAAGTAGACTCTCATAACAGTGAAAACACATGAGAATAATCTCAAATGGCTAAGAATAGTCTTATGTAATTTTAACCATTTAAATCATAAAAATATTTAAAAAAAACTTTAAATAGTAAAAATGTCCATTCCTGTCCCTTGTCTAATGGAATTTAATGAAATAATTAGAAAAAAGCTAATAAAGTTGAACTGAGTCAAATCTATCTGTCTTCTGGTGAGTTCTCTGCACTTGCATTAAATAGCTCAAGAGCCTGGAAGGCTGGGGTGGAGTCATCCTGAGAAGTCAGTCTATTTGTCTTTGACAGCAGCTCTTAAAAGTCAACCTAAGAAATGCCAAATTGTAAAGAGGAAAACAGAAATGATTAAGAGAATGAGAAGCAGAATGGAATAGAAAGTCTGGAGAGGTTTGGGAAATCTTTCTGACTCTCTGAAAACACCTTCCATTTAAATTTCAAAGGTGTTTTGACTGTAGCATCTTATAAAACCTGTCAGAGGGAAGATCGCTTTTCTGAATGATCTTGTACTTCATTAGACCAATAAGAAGTATAGATTTCCCATTTTTTGTCTTGGCTTCCAGGCAGCTTTAAGTGAGTTTAGTGACCAATTGATGTATGGGTCTCCAAGGGTTTTTTTTTTTGTTTTTTTCTAACTGTATTCATACTTTAAAATTTTAAAACAAAATGATTATTTTGTCTCTGTTTTTTAATTGTAAGACATCTCAGTTTTAAAAAATCAGGCTAGAGTACAATTTTTCCGCAGGAAAGAATTCCAAGGTATTAGATTCCAAACCTCTCACCAGGCAATAACTTCTCTACCTCACCATACCCACACAAACTTACTACCACTCCCAATCAAAAACCAGATAATCTAAAAGGTTATCTTGTTCACCAATTAGAAGGAATCTTACTTAGAAATAGGAGTTTATTTTTTTAACATCCCGTGAATTAGTAAGATTGATAATTTGTTTATTTTTTAATACAGTTAAGTGCGAATGGAGAGTCAATAGAAATAGTTGAAAGATAGCATCAGTATATAGAAATCCATAATATGGATTCTAAAATCAATCTTGCAATATAACTTGAGAAAATTCTTCTGAAGGAAGGTGAGGAACTGTTGAGATAAATGTAAACCTTTTTTTTCTGTTATCTTTTCACTTGCAAAGTATGTATCATTCTTATGGCATTTCATTTAAAATACAAATTCTAGTAGAACAGGAAAGACTGCATCCAGCTTCTGTCTACAGGAACTTACCAACAGGACAGCTGTTCAACAATGGTTTTATTACAGTACTTTAATATTAAAAATTAGAGAAATTTGAGATTATACATATCATACATATTATATGTAATATATAAACTTAGTAAGTCTGTAAGTATGCAATCAGAAACAAAATCGAAGTGACACTGCATGATCATAATTAGATAATATTCTAAACTTTGTCTGACCATCAGAAATATATATGCTTGAGCCCTACCAGGGACATGCCGATCTATTAAGCATGGGATGGTGTGATTCTGGTGTAAATTCAGGCTGAGAGCCCAAAATTAGACCCCAGAGAATCTGGACATCCTAAGAAAATAATCAGAAATAAAGAAAAGAGATATGCATAAAGATTTCTATCACTGAATTATTTATAATAGCAAATTAGTGACTTGCTTACTTGCTTTCCTGTAGGAAATTAAGTAAATGTTATATAAATGGACTAATATGTGACTATTCATAATTATGAAGATGGAGAATTTAAAGAGATAAGATATCCTCACACTATTAAGAATTTACTAGAATGTAGGCTCCATGGAGGCAGGGACTTTTCTTTCTTTGGTTCACTGCTCTATGTTCGCCTGCCTCAATAGTATTTAACACACAATATGTGCTCATTAACTATTGTTGAATTAAAGAATGAATAAATAACTTTAAAAATAAGATAAAAATGCACATATAGTAATAGCTCAATTATATTTAAAAGCCATTACAAAGCTGAAGGATATATGCTATTTATTTTCCACTCAGAAAAAAAATTAAAAGCCAAACAAAAAATTTTAAGTGAGAACCTATGCTCACAGACTCTGTTAAGCTACTGTGTGGCATGATATCGCTTACACGATATCTAAAAGAAGGGTACAAATGAACTTATCTGCAAAACAGAAATAAAGTTACAGTTGTAGAAAACAAACTTATGGTTATTGGGGGTAAGGGGGAGAGGGATAAACTGGGAGATTGGGATTGTCGTATACACACTACTATATATAAAATAGATAACTAATCAGGGAAATCTACTCAATACTCTGTAATGGCCTATTTGGGAAAAGAATCTAAAGAAAGAGTGGATATATGTATATCTATAACTAATTCACTTCGTTGTACACCTGAAACTAACACAACATTGTAAATCAACAATACTCCAATAAAAATAAAAAAAAAACACTACTATGTGGCAAGGTAATTTAGATTCTGACTATGGAAGCTGGGGATTACGAAAACATTTACTCACGTATTCTCCTAGATTAAAACCTTAGAATATAATCAGGCAAGAGTGCAGAGATTGGTCTTGCCAGGAAAATGTCAGAGGTGGGATCTAAAGGAACCCACAGACAGACACTACGTGTCTCTGAAAAACCCGCAGTTTCAACCTGCACTCCCATAAGTGTTTCCTAGAGATTTTATCTGATTCTTGACATATCACTGGGCTTCTAGTTGATGTGGAGGGCACTCTGGCTCTGTCTGCTTATCCCACAGCAAAGGAGCCCTGTTGGGCCCATAATGTGTGCACGAATGCATGGTGATTGACGGGTTGATTGGAAAGAGGCAGATATGAGTCTGGAGGACAGACTGTCAGTTCCAGATGGTCCCCTGAGGAAGAACAGGAGGTGATATAGGAATCTCTGTCCCAGAAAAACCACAGGCTGTCAGTTACATGCATCAAGCCCTGTTGAGAAGAGGCAAAGCAGAAGCAAAAAAAAACCTAAGAAGTCATTCTTCTTGGCTGTATGGCTTCCACAGTATCTTCATTTCACCTTTACCAATTGGCAGGATATTTCCAGGAGCGCTTGCATCCACATACAACTCCCCAAGTGTCTACATGTCTCCTCGTGTTTTAGATGGACTTGAAGGGAGAACAAATGGGCTTCATGATTCTATTTCCATTTTTTTTCCCCCAAGCACCATTCTTTCAATCATCTTTCCTCTTTTTTTTTGGAAAAAGTTTATTTGCTGCCAAAGGGAAAGTGTGGTCTTTGTTATTAATGTTGTAGAAATACAAATATGTCCACCTCGGAAAGGAGTTTTCATTAACTCCTACAGCCCAGAAAATTAAGGCACGCTTCATCAGCATCCAAGCTTGCTGTCGACTAAACTGCAAGGGACTAGTTGAGCTGCTGGGATTCATAATGCTGATAGAGCGGTTTCCACGTGAATGAAGGATAAACAACGATTAATTTCAGCCAATAAATAATGGTTTGAGGCCCACATTGAAAGAGGAACAATTACTTTTCCATTTTTCCTGCCAAATGAGCTGATAAGAGAAAACAGGGGAGTTGGCCACGTAAATCAGTCTTAATTTTATCTTCCCCATTAAAAAGCAGCCATTAAGACCATCTTCGGCTCATTTCATCCTCCTCTTGTTTCACTTTTTCAATTTGCACAAAAGGGGGGAGTTTGCTCGTCATAAAATTTCACTTTGGCCAACCTATCATTTGCATCTGGGCCAATAAATAGCAATTAGCATAAACATTTAAATCAGGAACTGGAACAAATTCTTGTTCCCCCAGCAAGCTGTTAAATTACAGCATTTTCCTATATATAAGAAGCACTAAACAAAAGATCTGTCGGGCACTATTATCCTCTTCCAAATAGGACATGGTTGAAAGAGAAATGATAAGTCCAACCCACAAACTTCTCACTCAGATCCAGGGTGTCTGTCTCGTGTGAACCTGACCTGGAGAATCGATGTTTCTTGACCACTGGTTAAGTTCTCATCCAGACAAGTAACTTGTAACTCAGTTTTGTGAAATATGAAAATTGCAGTATGGACTTCTTTGGATAAATAAATGCTTTGCCTTTAAAGATGCATCAACAAGAGCTGTTTTGAGCTCAAAGTCCATTATACAAGCACAATAAAACGCATATAAGAAAGAGATACGAACTGGTTACTTTTGTGATTAAGGTGCCCTCCTGAGTTCAAAGGAAAAAAAAAAATTCTGTGATCAAAATCTCAGTGCAAAAAGATCCAGATCTATAGCTCATCCTCTCCAGCACTTGTTTCTCCCAGTGGCCGCTGGAGATGGTTTTTTACAAGAGATTTGTTGTCATATACATTGTTCTTAAAGACAGAAATGCACCCCATTTGCCTTTATCTAAACCTACATTTTTGGCCCATGTTCTTTCTTGACATGTCAGAGGGCTATGGTGAGGCTTTACAGAGAGACATTAAGAGGAAAAATACAGAGATGGGCCCTAGGTGACTATCTCCAAACCAACTATTAAGCCTTCTTTTTTTTTTTTTTTTTTTTAACATCTTTCTTTTTTTTTGCGGTACGCGGGCCTCTCACTGTTGTGGCCTCTCCCGTCGCGGAGCACAGGAGTACAGGATCTGTATGCGCAGGCTCAGCGGCCATGGCTCACGGGCCCAGCCGCTCTGCAGCATGTGGGATCTTCCCGGACCGGGGCACGAACCCGTGTCCCCTGCATCGGCAGGTGGACTCTAAACCACTGTGCCACCAGGGAAGCCCAACATCTTTCTTTTTAAACCCTTTTTATCAACAAGGGAAACTTAGTTCATTATTTATCTATGGCTCATTGAAAGTCAAGGTGAGTGCTTCTCTTGATTAGGCCCTAATTAATTTTGGCTGGAAATCCAGTGGAACAGGGTGGTCTTGATGTTTTTTTTATGAAAGCTTTCATTGGGAAGATTTGGGTTTACCAATGAAACACTATTAACTGCTTCCAGTTTGCATATATGTGTAGTGTTTACTTGTAATTACATAGGTTCCAGTGAGAAGACACTGAAAATTTGAAACAATTGTTCCTTATTGCTGCTTTTCATAAATGATTCTCTTATTTCTACCAGACATTTAAAAAGGAAAATAATTTTGCCAGACTTCTAAGGAATTTGAGCACAGTCAACCTGGTGTCAACTAAAACCATTAAGAGCAATGCCTCCACCATCTCTGGTATTAACCCCATATCGAATGACATTGCTTCTACTTCTCATAGGATGTCAAAAAATAGCAATAGCTTAACTTTTAGCTTTGAGTTTATAATTTATCAGTTGAATTACATAAATGTGCAGATCCCTCCTTTATTCTCTCCTCTTTCTGGCCCCCACTAAACTATGTACTGCCCCTTATCCCATTATACCTATATTTGGCCCTGGGAAATAAAACAGGAGAGAAAAGGAAAGAGGCTCTTGTGTTCTGCCCCAATGTCTGAGGGAATGAGAAGAATCAAAGTTACCAGGAATCCAAAAGCTTCTTTCCTTCTATCTCAACTGCCACTTTCCCAAATAGATTATGACAAATGTATTTAATCTACAAATATATATTAAAACCTGCTGTGTGCCACTGAATGGAAGGCCTGGGGCCTTCTTACCTCAAATTTGGGGTAAGAAAATTCAACAGAACAAGTGAGAAGTATTTGCCAGGCTATACATCAATAAGCCTCAAAGCACCAATAATTATATTGGTTTGCAAAAGCATATAAACTGCTCTCCACTGTATTGGAGTACAAAAGCCGAGAGAGCTAGATTATTATCCATAATTACAGCAAACATTTGAGCATCCTCTGATTTGTCTATAACACTGGTGATGGAAAACATTTTGACACATGTTCAATGTTTTATTAAACTAAAAGGAAAACTGTGTTGAGAGAGTTTCTCAAGAAACCCAGCTTTAGTAAATAGACACTGAGAATATGTCTCAGAGAATGCGGCCAAAACAATGCTATGTCTTGCCTCACCAGTTGCTTGCCTAGGGCACACAGCAAAACTCCGCTTCCTGTGCAGTTAGGTTGTGGTTGGGTAAATTCTGGTTAATGAAATGTGGGCAGAAATTGCATATGCCACTTCCAGGATGAGCCCTAAAATCATCTTATCTCAGTTCTTTCCTTTCCTCAGTGATCTTGGGGCCACAAGTTTCAGATGGAGTAGCTACCAGAAGAAGGGTATTATTAAACAGCAACATGAATGAAAAAACGATTTTTAGTGTGTTAAACCACCAAGATTTCCGGGCTTAGCTATGTGGCAGCTGGTTCAATTACCATAAATAACACAGAGTACGGAGAAAACAAGTAGGGTGATCAAAAAAAATTCTCTTTCCGATTGGGACAGCCAAAGATTAGATTTGTAGAATGCCCAGGACTATGGAACTGTTCTCTCTCATGTTGCTTAGAGAATAACAAAAATCAAAGTTGACAAAATTAAATAGTAAATTAGGACAGAATAGGGCAAAGATACATTCACGGGGATCAAAGGAAGCAGAAAGACGATGGCTCTTCTAAGGAAAGGAAATTAAATGAGCAGCTAAGGAATTGAACACAAAATTGTTTAGTCCTCTGGACAAGCTGCCTGGGAAGTGGAGGAGGTGAGGGGGTGGAGAGACTTTCAGACAAAGTTAAGGAGAATGAATGTCAAAAAGAGTCAAAGTGCTTAAAGGAAATTAAGCTATCTTTGGAAATTATAGTGACTAAGAATATTTTGAATAAATATCATTATAACACTCGTTAAATGAATGGATATACTACACAGCAAACCATGTTCATCAACATAGTTACATACATGGATGCTTATTTCTTTTATTTATAATCTATATATTATATATTATAAAATGAATCTGAGGCAAAACTGTCCTGTTTCATTAAACTGTTGACTGTTTGCAATAAGACAAAATAAACATTTTTAAGAAAACTTTATACTATCTTCAATAGTTTGTAGATTACAAAAAAAAAACCCACATTTGATTGTAGAATATTTAGAAAATAAGGAAAAGTGTAAAGAAATCAATCAAACTCTCCTACTATTTTCTTCCAGATAATACGGTAACATTTGTGTGAATGTGTGTGTATGCTAATTTTGCAAGATACATTTTAGTCAAATTAAGGTACAGTATATACTGAGATTTGTTCCATGATTTTTTTCCCTCCTACCATTTGCTTGTTATTAAAACTCTTTATTGGTTTTCCATCTCAAGGACAGCAAAATCTAAATTTATGTGCAATTGGGCACCCTGGGCTACGGTTATGCCCAGATGCTGGTTCCCTCAGCTAATAGGGCTGCCTAGTAGGGCCTGAGGCTGACAGAAGCCTCGTCCACTTATGTTAATAAAAATACTGTTTTCTATGTTTGCTAGGCCATGAAAGAGATTCAGAAACACCATAAATTATTATCTTCTCTCCCAATAAATAGTTTTGGATTTGTATTAAATTTAACTCTACTTATAATTATTATTTATTCTAATAATGCTTTAGCTCTATTTAACTTATTTCCATATTTATTACTGTTTCTTTATATTATACCTTTCCTATGCCTAAATCCACTTTTAGTTTTGCTGGATTTTATGATATTTTTTCCCAGGCAGGGTACAGAACTGGTATATTTTCGAGCCCTTTTTACCTGAGAGCCTCTTTACTTGGGCTTAGCATGTAAGTGATCCCTTGAGTTGGCATTTAATTCTTGGGTCACAGTCCGATTACCTTAAAAGTCTGAAAACATTGCTCCTCCATCATCTTTGGCATTCAGAGAAGTCTGAATATTTATAGTTATTTTATTTATTCTTAAAACCCAACTTTTTCTTATTATATGGGTTTCTAATTAAATTTATCTAGATGTTAGAAATCCCTTCAAATTCTGGATTGCTATTTAGTGAGCTCAGAATTTTTTTTCTATTCTAACTGTGATCAATTCTGTCCTTTTGTTCTGGTTTGTCCCTTTGGCATACAACTAATATAGTTAATTTTACAAATATTTATTGATTACCTACTACACGCCAAACTCTGCCTTGAGAATTGGTGGGTAGGGTGAATGCAGCAGTGAACAAGAAAGAATTGATGTTTCCTTCATTGACTTTACAAGCTAGATAAACAAAATGATTCATAACAATTAAGGAAAAGTACAGGATCCTAACTCCTAAGAAAATTCATATTCATAAGACTTAGCATGAGAATTCACTCTTTATTCTCTGTGCCTGTTTCTTGTTTTGTTTTATATTTTTGTCATTATGCTCTGAATTTTATATTATTCTTTTAGAGTTCTTTTTCCTTATCACTTTTAAAATTTTCTTAACTTTCATTTGTGCTCTTAACTGCCTTCAATGAAAAATTTAATTGTACCCACACTTTGTGTTCCTTAGATGTTTTTCTTATTACATTTATCTCCCCTCTTATCACATTCTTCCTTCCAGTCTGTTCAAAATAGAGCTCCTAGTTCTTTTATTATAGAGAAATATTTTCAGAAATATTTTCCCCTAACTTGAAAAAAAATTGAGATATGACTTATATACCACCCAATTCACCATTTTAAAGTTTACAATTCTGTTTTTTTTTTAGTAGATTTTTAAGGTTTTGTAACCATCACCACTATCTCAGTCTAATTCCAGGATATTTTCATCAGCTGTAAAAGAAACTTCATACTTGCTAGCAGTTACTTCCCATCATCATGTCCCAGTCAGCTTCTGGAAACCACCAATCTACCTTCTATCTCTATGAATTTGCCCATTGTGGACATTTCATATAAATGGAATCATACAAGTGGCTTTTTGTGTCTAGCTTCTTTTACTTAAAATGATGTCTTCAAGATTCTTTCATGCTGTAACATGTACTTTATTCCTTTTTATTGCCAAATAATATCCCATTATATGGGTACACCATATTTTGTTTCTACATTCATCATTTGAGAACCATTTCGGGTGTTTCCACTTTGCAGTCGTTTTGAATAAGGCTGTTATCAACATTTGTAGACAAGTTTTTGTGCGAACTTTTATTTCCCATTCTCGCGGGCATATACCTAGAAGTGGAATCGCTGGATCACGTAGTAAATCTATGTTTATGTTTTTGAAGCACTGCCATGGTGTTTTCCACAGCAGCTGCGCTATCTGACATTCTCACCAGTAATACGTGTGTGCTCCAGTTTCTCTCCTTCCTCGCCAACACAGGCGGATTCTTAACCGCTGCGACACAAGGGAAGTCCAGCAATGTGATTTTGATTGGTGAATTGCAGTGCAAATTATTTCCTCTTGTGTTAAAACTCTGTTTATGAAGAGACATTTCTACATAATTGTTAGAGCTTCATTAAAAAATTTATCAGGGGCTTCCCTGGTGGCGCAGTGGTTGAGAGTCCGCGTGCCGATGCAGGGGACGCGGGTTCGTGCCCCGGTCCGGGAAGATCCCACATGCCGCAGAGCGGCTGGGCCCGTGAGCCATGGCCGCTGAGCCTGCGCGTCCGGAGCCTGTGCTCTGCAATGGGAGAGGCCACAACAGTGAGAGGCCCAAGTACCACAAAAAAAAAAAAAAAAATTTATCAGATAGCTAGCGGGAAGCAGCCGCATAGCACAGGGAGATCTGCTCAGTGGTTTGTGACCACCTAGAGGGATGGGATGCGGAGGGTGGGAGGGAGGGAGAAGCAAGAGGGAAGAGATATGGGAACATATGTCTATGTATAGCTGATTCACTTTGATATGAAGCAGAAACTAACACACCATTGTAAAGCAATTATACTCCAATAAAGATGTTAAAAAATATTTTAAAAGTAAAAAGTTTAAAAAAAATTTATCAGAACATAGGTAGTAATTTGACTATGCACCATGTTTTGAACTCTCCCAGAAAATTTAAAAAAAAAAAAATATATATATATATATACTGCTAGGCTGTTAACATTTCTGTATATCTCTAGAAACAAATTGTTTTTACACGAAATCCACTGAATCTAAAGCAGCATTTACATGATGGCAAATGCTGGATTAAGAAGAAAATTCTGTTATCTGAATGTTGAATCATATAACATCTACATCAGCATATTGGAAAGGAGCTGATAATTGGCCAGATGTTGGGCTTTTTATTTGATTGGTTATCGTCAAATTATTTTCTCCCCCAACACACCTGAGGGTTGCAACACACGCCATCAGTTAGAGTAATTCTCAAGGGGAGAGTGGGCAGGTTCAGCTCCGACCGGAGGGAGAGGGTTGGAAAAGGTCCCTCAGGTGACTGTGAAATGTGCCCCTAGGGGCCCATCCTGTGGCAAAGACTAAGTAGAAATTATGAGTGAGCTGTTTCAGTGGCCTCACACTGAAAATGACATCATCAGTTAGGGTATTTAAGTCTTCCGTTTTCAAAGATAAAAACCCTAGACCGATTTTAAGGCTAAGCTTACGGGAGCAACCAAAGATAGAAAACTAGTTAAGAACCACTGAGGGGGAATTGATCAACTTTGACGACTGTGTGAGACTATTGAGATCAAACTGCTACCCTTCCCCTTCTTTCTACATAATCGGTTTGGGGTGGGGGAGGGGAGTAGTGCTTATTTAAGCAAGAAATCATTTCCATCTGTATTTTACTTCTCTGTTCATTCATTCATGGTGCATTCTGGCACATCTAGAGAGTATTCTACTGGGTTCTACAATTTCATATTGGATAGCCCTGTAAGTTGCCAGTTTCTTGGGCATTAAAAAATCTTGAATTGCTTTCAAAATCAGCCCAATAAATGCATGCCAGCTTTAGGAATGTAAAACTAAATAAAGGCCAGTTTTAAATATAAAAAGTGACTTTTCCTTATGCTTTGTTTAAAGCCAAGTCATAAGTAGTTTTCCAGTTCCGTGTTCTGTATATTTGTGTAACTACCTATTATATACATGTATCTACATGCCCGTGGTACGCAGACACACGCAATTTAACTATATTAAACCAAAGATTAATGTCCAGAATTAGGTGACTAATATACCACATGAGCTTGGCCATTTCATTAATATCAAATGTTCAAACATAAAATAAAATATAAGAACTCTTTACCCTCACTTTAACATACAATTTACTTAGACAATTAAGAAAGATGGAATCACAGAAGTATAATATGCTTCTAGCTCTATTCCCTTTACGTTGATTCATTGTTTTGTTCCTGACCACGCCTGGGTGGATTCCCAGTTTCTGAGGTCCCACTGTATATATATCCAAATGTGAAGGTCTTTCCTGTTTCCTGTGACTCAACAAAAATTGGCATAGGCATATCAATGAAGTTTAAAAGGACTGTCAGTCAGCTCCAGAAATAACCTTGACACCTTCCAACTGCAAAATCTACCTTCAAGCTTTTGTGATAGGCATGGTTCTGCTATGGAACCAATTGCAAAACAAGGTATTTTCCAAAAATTATTTCTCAGAAAAGCGAGTCACCTTACATTTGAAAGTTTAAGAGCTTTCTCACGTCTAAATTACTTCATTTTGAAAAGTAACATATAGTTTAAGAAAAAAAAAATGAACAGCTCCAAATGACCTCAATTAATATTGCTAGTGGAAACAGCTTAAGAAGAAAAAAGTGTCTAAGAAATATAACAGGATAGTAATTATTCTGGGAGTATACACCACAATTACAAGTATTGTCTACCATTATATTCAAGACTTAAAAAGTTTTTACTTTATATTGGAGTACAGTTGATTAACTATGTTGTGTTAGTTTCAGGTGTACAGCAAAATGATTCAGTTATACATATACACTTACCTATTCTTTTTTCAAATTCTTTTCCCATTTAGGTTATTACAGAATATTGAGCAGTGTTCCCTGTGCTATACCATAGGTCCTTGTTGGTTACCACTTTAAATATAGCAGTATGTATAAGTCAATCCCAAACTCTCAATTTATTCCTTTCCCCCCAACACTTCCCCCCTGGTAACCACAAGTTTGTTCTCTAAGTCTGTCAGTCTGTTTCTGTTTTGTATATAAGTTCATTTCTATCTTTTTTTTTCAGATTCCGCATATAAGCAATATCATATGATATCTGTCTTTCTCATGTCTGACTTACTTCACTTAGTAGATAATCTCCAGGTCCATCCATGTTGCTTTGACATATATTCAAGGCTTTTAAAGATCACTTTAAAACAATACCATGCTGTGAAGAACACAATTGTACATTTACAGGATAAGTAGGAAACCAAAAGCTATCCAAATGTAACATGAATGGTCACCATGGCATGGGATAATCGTTTTAGTGACACTATCATATATAGATTTAAATGTGTTATATCTCAGACTGCTTAGAAGAAAGTGCAAGAAAAGCCACTGTAAAACTCTTTGATGACAAATGAGGCTCAGTGGTGATAAAGACACTGGTGTCAAAGATGCAAGGGAAGAGGGTGAATAAAACTGTAGCAAGAAATGTGAGAATAGACAAAGCATTTATTTTTAAAATTGGTATGTTATGCTATATATATATATACACACACACACATATATATATATAAAGGAAATTATATAAGTACATTTTGACTCTTGCAAATGTATCTCAAAATTATTATTTTCAAGTTCAGTAATTATTTTAAAAAATCTTAACAATGGGATAAATGAGTCCTGCCTTATATTTGAGTTCAATTAGGTGGGTGCATATGGTATTATGTTCATACCTTTAGATTTCAAAGTTAAGTATGTTAACCTGTGCCTGACTCAGATAAGTCGTTTGTTCAATTTAAAGACCAAGCATTATTACTTATCATTTAATAGTTACTTCATGTTAATGGTAATAGCAGGCTATATCTATTTTTTCTTTGCTCTTAAACATTTGCAAGTGTATATTAAGTCATTATAGTCAGAAATAATGGTTATAATATGAAATTTTCCCTGGTGTAACATGGCCAGATTTAGCAAATAAAATAAATGCCTGGTTAAATTTCAATCTCAGATAAACAATGAATAACATTTTAGTATAATTTCTCCCATGAAATATATGAGACATACATATACTAAAAAAAATCAGCTGTTTATCTGAAATGTAAGTTTCACTGAGTATCCTGTGTTTTATCTGACATCCCTTCCTAGAGTGAATTAAGAATTGACTTTTGTTATAATTAAAAGGAATGAGTAGGGGAAAGTGTGAGTGGGGTTTTCAGTATGTTAATATTAGGGATAGATTTATTTTCTTGATTCTCAAACATTGACAAATGGGCACAGCCTTGCAGACTGACTCAGTACCTACTACATTCAGTCCAAAATAACCCCTTACTGTGTCTTCCTGGTGTCTTCCTTCACACAGCTGATATCTATATATATCTTTTACTTTCACTCTGTAGAGCTATTTCAGACAATTGTTTGGGAGGCTGCACATTATTCCAGTGATGGGAAATGCTCGGTCCATCAGAGAAACACTCCTCTGAGGTGTATTCCAGAGACGTATTTAAAAAAATCATAAAATTCAAAATTCTTCTTATCATCTTTCCTGCCTTCCAAAAAGGTTTTAAAAAAGGGGTGACACGTAGGATCCGGTGTTACTTCTGCATGACATCAACGCCCATTACTGTTGCACATACATTATAAACATTCCACAGGGTCATCAGGAGTCCGGCAATGCGAATTTTCATAAAGTGATTTATTCCTACCTGGTGAGCACTGAAACCTCCTTTGTGTATAGGAGCCAAGTGTGTCCCAGCAATAAATAGCAGAGAAAGCGCTCTTATGGCTCTTTTCTCCCCCACCAAGTGCAGACCTCGGTGGATCAGACGAATTCATCCCTCTCTTGAACCATGGACAGGGTGCTCTGGCACTAATACAAAAGTCACACTACTTTAGTCTGTTATTGGTTAACTAGACAAAACCCAACAGGTCGGGTGACCTATTTTTGCTTTTTGACAGTGCAAGTCAAAGTACTTAACTTCAATCACGATCTCATTTGCCAACCCCTCCCCCCAAAATAAAAAGCATGACAGTGAACACTAATATGATGGTAATTTCATATTGTTTCTGCTTATGAATTTGTCTTTCCCTTATTAATCATCCAATAAAGTACTGACACTGCAGAATCCTGACGTGGCTCAACAAACCATGTACTAAGGACAGTAGCACCCTAAAGGAAGAGGCTCCAGGCGAACTGGAGAAGCGCAAAGCTTTTATTAACACCAGAGGCCCATTAGACTGCTCTCTGTTCACCTTCAGTGGAGCAATAAATGAAGAGAGCTTCACCGGAGAGGACTCCTACTGTCTTTGTGCTGGTAAGGCCCAGCCAAGCTGTAGTCATGTTGTAACGCTTGTAAGAAACAGATGTTCCTTCCCTGACAAATCTCCTTTCTTGATTTATTATTCATTTGCTCAAATCACAATGGAAAGTCTTTGGCCCATTAATTAAATTCCAAGCAAAATAAAATTTGCAGCAGAACTCATTACTGGTAAATGACTTTGACACTTCATCAGATTTGAAGGTAAAATAGGCGACTTTAGGAAGTTAAAGGTGGAGGGAGCCTAGGCCTTTTCTGCAACCACTGCAAGATGATAAAGATTGTGATGAAATTTTTATGTTAAGTACTGATCTTGGAAAGTTCAATTTTCTCCTCCACCCCCCCAGTCCACTCTCCACCCCGCTCCTATCATGATCTCCCTTCTGGTTTCTTTTAAAGGAAAGTGTCTGAAGGAGACACTTAGATTTCAAATATATTTATGTATGTGGGTATCATGTCTTGTTCCCAACACTAAAGCACATATTTTTTTCAGTATGCAGAGAAGCTTGGCACATTGTATAGTTGATGTATTACCTTTCGAATAAAGGTCCAAGGGAAATCTAATAACCATGAACTGCAGCATGATAAAGGAATCAAAACTAGGACTTGAGAACAGAGCAGAGGAAATTTTTGATCTCTTGATCCAAATATCCCAAATTATTTGCTATAGTGAAGCAAAAAAGTTAGAATTTCAAACCATGTGTGAATTACACCAAATCATAAGCCACTCAAAGTGAAAGAAAGCAAATGCTTTCAGAGGCAGGGCAGAACTCGTGGTTTTCTTCAGAAATAGACACACATTGAAAATGAAATTTTGGAAATGTGAAAAAGATAACCAGCTATACAAAAAAGTTTGCCTGCATGAGAAACTGAATTCTATTCCTATTTACGTATTGTTAGTTTTAGGTGTGAGTCTTATTAATGAACCCTAGCTGGTTCCAATCATTCAAATACCGTTTCCCGTGCAATTGTGTCCCATTAAGAGTATATATTTTTTAGAACATGTTACATCTTGAAACTAGGCCACACTAAGAGGAGATGTTTAACAAATACAATTCTAAAAATGCCTGTGTTAAAGAATGAGACTAAAAACATATTCTTACCACTTGAATCCAAGTACCCATTTCCGAGATAAGGATTGTGGATAGAGACCCATCACCTGGTATTAAGTGTCTCTGCTTGTCCGCTTTAAGCAAACTTCTAATTAAGAAGCTTCTGAGAAAATATAAGAAAATGAATGAAAAATGGTGGCCAACTTTAAGCAACATGTTAATTCATTTTTATCATTTCAAGGACCAGGTTATGATATTACCTGGTTGCCTAAAATTAAGATGAAATGAGGTTGATACTAGACACAGGTAAGTTTTTAAATGAACATCAAGGTCTCAGATTAACAGTATTCGATAAGTATGCCTCAGTAACATCCTCAAAGTGTAGACACCTTTAAATAAAAATCTGTGCTAATTCAGGAAGTGTCAGCGCTGCCTTTGCACAGCAGGTCACACAGTGCTTGCTCTATGAGTGAGATGCCACCCAGAAGGGAAGGGTAATGGTAACCTATTTAGGAAAATTATTTATGTTACCTGAAAAGATTGATAAGATGATTGATAAGATGGTACAATTTATTTTTACCAAAGATTTAAGCGGATCCACAAAGTTTCAAAATATGCAAAGAAAAACAACATATTTTACATACACTGAAACGTAGCAGCTACAATTCTACTGAAACATTTTTGTTCTCCTTCTTCCAAACTGCCCTTGTCTCAGCACCCCAATTACACTCTCTGTCTTCAATTTCAATCCTTTATACTTGCTCTGAGAAATAAAAATACAAGAAACAAGCCCACATGTGCCAGACCAGCTGCCTCTGTGTCTGCCAAATGAAGAACGCTTTGGCCCAATGCTAGATAATATAGGGCTTTATACAGAGGTGAAACAAGTTATAACTTACGAATCTAAATCATATTTTTAATTTAACAAAAGTCCCAGAGTCTTTCTATCAAATAAGTAACCGTCCATCAAAGTAGTCCCCTTAGTTAACTACCCACTTGTTCTAATGACATTGCCATGGCTCAAAAACTCTGTCACTCTGTATGAAATGCCTCGAGTTGTTACTGTCATTTAATTAGAGTCAGGTTTCTTTTTAGACCATGGGTGATATTATACCTCTGATGATCGAATTATCCATCCGATTTTATGCCTACATGATATTTGGCTATTCCCAAAAATATATATATCAATTTGCTCTTAATCAGGACATTCTCAGGTTCTTGAGGTTGTTTCAAATAGGAGTTATAAAGTGTTGCTGCATTAATAGAACTTATGTGTATATTCCCAAGGTGACACCTTTGAAGGGTCACCATTCATTTGGGTGAATTAGTTCTAGCTTATTAGCTAAAATGCCATGTGATAGTCACACAGAGCTCTAGATAGTAAAGAAACTGGCATAGAGTTAACTCTGTTCCCTTTTGTCATATTAATAGACTGACAGTGGAGGCATGAATGTAATAACGTCACAGGCCCCTTCAGCAACTGCTCTTCACCTTAAAGCAAAAAATAACAGGTGCCAGAGCTTTAAAGGTGCATATCCATCCTTGGAATATCCCCAAATAAAAGTATTAAGAGAATACACTGTTAGTTCTTCTTACATGACACAGTAGGTATTTGGTGCCTAAATTATGATGAAAAAAGAAAGTCCTGAAGCGCCTGACAAGAAAAGTACAACTGTGAATAAAGAATTGACTTTACACAATGGAATGAAATCATTGAAGAGTACCAGGGGACAAAGATCAGTCAAATAAATAACAAGATCCCTCAAGGGTAATGAATCGAACAAAAATATGCTAAAAATAAAAAGGAGAAGAAGGTGGAGGTGGAGGAAGAAGAAGGGGAAGAGATAGTGGCAGTGGATTGTACATAAGGAGGGGTCACAGATGCCAGATGTAAGAAAAAGCATAGCAAGAGCACATTCTGTTGTTCTATCCACTAAACGAAAGACACCAACAATATAAGGGTGGGTGGCCTAATCATACTTTAGTAGTACCTTGGTAGCCTTTTTGGGCTCGATACTTTAGTTGCTGAAAGCAGTGGGCTTCAGGCTATGGTTAGAAGTCCTCTCATTCTCTCCCTTGACTCTAGACTCTACCTGTAACCCCACATGGCCTCCTTGGAAATAAACATCTTTTGAGAAGGAGGTTGTATGAGCCACGTATATAGATCAGCACAATTTCATGTCCATTAGAGTAAAAGTAATTCCAAAGGGTCATTCAAAGGAGGCTAAGCCCATTTGAGTGAAAGGTAACTGTTATATAAGCTTTTAAGATCAGCAGATTAATCCATGACATACATGATAATAGACATATACGTATAAATAACATATTGTAGGATTTCAGGTATGTGTTCTGGGGGAAAAACACAAGGCAAAAGGGAAAAACAAAAGGCACAATACATGCTCCCTTACGATGCAAAATAAAATACTAAATTTAGGAAACATCTATATTGTCCAAATAGAATTCTGGTTAAATTATTGGAATAAAAAAAAAAAAGGTCTATACAAATTCTTGGAAAATACTGTTGTAACTGATCAGTCTCAACAGCTAGAATAGAATTAAGTCTGAAATTTGTGTGTTTGCATCCAATATTCCAAAGACACGTGTTACGGTGCTCTAAGTTTTAGACTCATTGCTACATATTCTCTCAACAGCCTGTGATAAATAGTGAGTCAGATGGTCACTTTTACCTATAAGAGTGGTCCAGACTTGTTGAGCATCAGCTTACTCTAAATCGTTTCATGCTGAGATGCCAGTGAAGGAGTTCCACTGTGCCACTGGAGAGGGGCAAGGTAGCAGAAGGCATCCAAGAAAACACAAACAAATCAAGTTTGAAGGGCCTGGAATCTCAGTGCTGCAGAAGTAAAGAGCAAAAGGATTGGAAACTGAACATTTGCCACTGTGGCATCTCCATCACAGAGGATCCCATGCGTGTCAAAGGTTCAAAATGTGAAGCAAGGGTACCATTTGATATTTATTCTCTGAGCTACCAGTACCACTTTTCCTCTCCCCTTTGGATTTCCACTCTCATTGCTACACATGTTTGGCTAGATCCACACACACAGTGTGCCAACTCTGGCCACCAGAATGTAATGGATGGAAGCCAGATTCACAGACTGACTGGGATTTTCAGCAATTAGCCCTCCACACAAAGTTGGCTGTCACTGGGAGTTTCAACAACAGCCTTTAGAAAATGAGCAATGCACTTGGAACCAAAAGACCAAGGCTTGAGTCCCAACATTGGTCCTTATTGGCTGTAAGACTTCAGGTAATTAAGTCACTTTGGTCTCTTTGAAATTCAGTCCCCTCATCTATAAATCATCAAATTTGAACCCTAAATTCCTTCCAAATCTAACATTCCTAGGATTCTATTCATTATTTTGAATTGATTTCAGTTCTTGTCTCAGACACTGACCTCATACTTAGGAATGGGAAATTTCACAGCATAATTATAAAAACTGTTCATTTAGTGCTTATTACGCAGGAACACTGGGGTAAAATGTTTTATATATATATTTCTACTCTTTCCAACAATCCTCAATCTCTTTTTGCACATGAAAAAAGCTAACCTTCAAAGATATTAAGGAGCTATCCCAAAGCCACTTAGCTGTTAAGAGGCTGAGCTGGGATTGAAAATCAGGTTTTTTTAATTCCAACATCTATATTTCTTGCATTATACTACACTGCCTTCTCCTCCAGGATCTCAAATAAGAGATCCCTTTTAAAATCTGCCAGGGGTATTTTTGCAGGGATGAGCAATAAAGGTGAAAATTTAACACAATGATCACAGACACACACACACAACTGGCACACATAACTGTGGAAGTCCTCTTTAGTTAGCACCTCAGGAGAAAGGATTTTTTCCCTCCAACACTGAAATATTCCCCAGGAGGGGATTTAAATATAACCTCAAACAGTAAACATTATGAATTGTACATTTATTTGGTTCAACAAACATTTTCTTGAGCATCTACTAGGTATTAGGTTTGATGAGGGGCACTGGGGATACATAACATCGGCCCTTGGAGAAGTCTCAAGCATAGGAAGTCAACCCTGTACCTTGTAACATTGTGGAGGGTGCAGAACACTATGGGGGAGGAATTTTTAATCCAACTTTTATATTAGGAAAGACTCTCAAGAAAGCATAATGCAAAAACTAAGCCTTCAAGAATTGGCACAAGTTATACAGAGGATGTGGCCAAGGGATGGTAGGGAACAACAGAGGGATGTGATGTTACTCAGGTTGGGGAAACCACATGTTCACAATGGCAGGAAAGTCTATGGAAGGGACTCTGCTTGGATTACAGCTTGCACTTAGGAGCATGGTTGAAGCTAAGGCCAGAGAGGAGAGAATGGGCCAGATCATGAAAGTCTGCAGAGTCTTGGTAAAAAGATTTAACTTTGTCCTGAAGGCAACTGTGGCTGTGAAAGAATTTTAAAATGGAAAGTAGTATGGGATTTTTGTGCAGAAAGCTGAGCATGGTAGTGGTGTGAAGGACCTGCTAAAATAAGACACAGTACTAGACCAAGTGCAACAGTGATCAAGGAGACATAATTGAAACCCTCAGGAGAGATATGCAGAGTTGACCATACAGAACACAAAGAATGGCACGTGCTATAAAGAAAGCTGTTTGACAAAGTGCTGTAGAAGTGTGACCTACACGGTCATACAGCACTCCATGAATGAAAGTGTCCTGAGCTTGGTTTAATGCTCTGCTGTTGACATTTGTGTCTTGTAGGCAAAGTCCGATGGGACAATGGAGAACGAGTGGGAGCAGAGAGATACACACATGTGTGTCTGCTGTTCCTTGACATCCCATTTGCATATAGTGTTTGCAGTGTCCCATGAGCACAGAATTCCAGTGGACTCATGATGTGTAAGAGTTCAGCAAGATTCAAAGCAAATACAAGATAAATGTTTCATCTTTGTTTACAAAGGTACACTTTACCAAACTGCTGTAAGTCAAAGTTAGCCTTAGAGGAAAAAGCTTCCTTAAATCTAGAAAAAGAAGACATTAAAAAAATAAGCAGTATTTCAAAAAACTCATAGAAATTTATAATCATCCTTATCAGTTCATTCAATCCTACGTAATTAATTCTTGATCTTGATCTTTCGTTAGCAATTTTATGAAGCCATCAGTTTCCCTATTAGTGTCCTGTAAAAATTTTACCCAGTTCAGCGTTTTGATCTGAAAGGTATCAGAAACCTGTATTCAGAAGTTGTTTTTTTTTTCATGAGTCTCGTTGAAGACGAATCACTTTTGCAAAAGCATTAGAGTAAAACAATACTGTTTGTTCAAAGACTTAAAAATGGCTGTGGTTAAAGATCAGATGAGAGTTCATGCACAATGTAGTTGATAAGGAAATTTGGTTACTTTTGTGACATATGTTTTAAGATAGTAATTAGAATTACAAGTGATAACATTATACTAGGACATATCAGATTTTTAGATATTTTGTACAATTTCTGGAATACTTACAATAATAACATATATCTATGCAAATATAAACTAATAAGGTTTAGTATCACTCCTTATTTGACAATATTTCCCATGTAATTTAACATATCAAATAGACCTAGTTTGTTTATCATCTCTCTTTTATAAGGTGAGAGACAAAGCCTTTGAGATTTTCCAGGGGCCCTTTGGGAAATTTCAGTTAGTTTGAGGTCAAAAAGACTTCATTTAGAATTTTATTTTGGGAAGTTTGCCAAAAATATCAAAAGGTTTAAACATTTCTCTAAATAAGATCACAAATCATTATGAAATAATAATTATCCACTTAACCAAAGTGACAGTAAAAGACTTCTCAGGAAATATAGAATGTTAAATAATTGTAAAAAGCCTTAGCTCTTTTAATGTCAAAAAGACTCAGTATTTTTTCCCTAGGTAATCAAAAACATGATAAACGCAACACAGGAAATTATTTTGACAAAACATAGAATCCTTGTTTTTCAGGCAAATTACTTTAAAAGGTAAAGAAAACCCTTTTACAGTCTCTTATCAGGGGCAGACCAATAGTCCAATAAACCCTGTTCTTTTAGTTCATGAAAGACAATTAAGTTCCTGTTTTATACATGTACACTATTGATATTAAATCAATATCAATAGTGTACTTTTTTTTTTTTTTTTTTTTTTTGCGGTACGCGGGCCTCTCACTGTTGTGGCCTCTCCCATTGTGGAGCACAGGCTCCGGACGCGCAGGCTCAGCGGCCATGGCTCACTGGCCCAGCCGCTCCGCGGCATGTGGGATCTTCCCGGACGGGGGCACGAACCCGTGTCCTCTGCATCGGCAGGCGGACTCTCAACCACTGCGCCACCAGGGAAGCCCTAGTGTACTTATTTTTGAAACCCTTATAACAAATTCATTCAATCTTATTCAGCTTGATCATACATTAAAATTTCTTTCCAAAGATTTCTTTCTCATAACCTTCTACAACTTTCTATGTCCATTTTAGTTTGTCTCGTTGTTTTTCCCAAGAAATGATCAATTTTCAGAAATGACCAATTTTATTTTAGGAAAAAATTACTTTCTTTACCTGCAGTAAAAATGTATACTCATTCTTCATACCTTTTCTTACCAAAAACACATATCCTACTTTCCTTGCATCCAAAGAATTTTCTCTTATTACTTCCAGTAGCTTTAATTACATATATTAGTTAGAATTAAATCTTAATTTATAGTGAAAACTAAGAAGTAAACGATTGTGAACTGTCTTTATACTAACATTCTTTAGATTGGCAAATTATGAATACATTTTATAATTTCTAGATGCATATATTTTCCCATAGCTCAATTTTTCAATGTGGCATAAGATTACTAATAAAACCAAATATTTTTAGTTTCTCCATAATATGACAAAGTAAACTTAGACTTGTTTAGCAACTGGTGTTTTAGTATATTACCTTATATAAAAGTGACCTAGACATTCAATGAATTTGACTTATCATTTAACTTAACATACCAAAACTTTAAAGTTTTGAATAACTAAAAATTTTTGGAAACTATTTTTAAGTACAATATCATAAAACATAATTATTATGCCTAAAACTCTCTTCCATTTACATCTACCTAAATCATTTGCTCCCAACAGTTAGGGTTAGATTAATCATAAAACCTTCATGAGACATTAGAGAAAGTCAGCCACCATCGTTTTTTTTTTTTTTTTTGGCTGTATTGGGTCTTTGTTGCTGCGCGTGGGCTTTGCTCTGGTTGTGATGAGCCGGGGATCCTCTTCGTTGCAGTGTGCGGGCTTCTCATTGTGGTGGCTTCTCTTGTTGCAGAGCATGGGCCTTAGGCGCATGGGCTTCAGTAGTTGTGGCACGTGGGCTCAGTAGTTGTGGTGCACGGGCTTAGTTGCTCTGCATGTGGGATCTTCCCGGACCAGGGCTCGAACCCATGTCCCATGCATTGGCAGGTGGATTCTTAACCACTGCGCCACCAGGGAAGTACCAGCCACCATCTTAAGCTAATTTTTCTTATTGACAAATTTTGTAACAGAGATTACTTGAGCTTATTTGACTTTTAGTAAACCTAGGTAGAATAAAAGTATTATACTTAATGTTGTTAGCTGTACAGACATGTCTATATTAATTAAACCAACAAACTTAGTTTAATTAAACCAACATACTTTAGTTTCCATTCTAAAGCTTTAGTCATGAATCAGGTCTAATACAAAGTTATTAGTTTATAAATTACAGTTGGAATAAATAAGTTTACTCACTCAGATGGCTAAAATCTTTCCCAACTTGTGGAAAAGACTTTTAAGATTTGTATTTTCCCCAGGAAGTAATCTTAAGGAGGCTGTGATCTAGACTTTGGGCAAGAGAGCCCTTTTGGCAGTTTGTATTTTTTTTTAAGTCCTCTTCTCTCTTTTTTTTCTTTTAGTCTCAGGCTAGTGTGGGCCGCGTTTACATTTCAAAGACATGAGCTTTATGACTTCAAGAGACAGAAAAAATGTAAGCTCCTCCAAGAAAGACTTTGGTTTCATGAGGCAATAATTTACAAGCCTTTTGAGATATATAGGGGAGGTTTTAGGATTGCTAAAAAGGAATAGAGCTGCATTTTTTTCTTTCAAATATAGTCAATTAAAGGATCCATCATCTTGCCATTGACGAGTAGGATCTTATATTAATCTCAATAGTGACCCAAACCAATAAGCCTTATTACAGTTTAACAAAGGATGCACTGAAGAGTCATCCCACAAGAGAACAACAACAAGAAAGGGAAATGCAGCCTTCACAAGATCCAGAAAATTCAGCCCCGAAAATAGCCTAAGAGAGCAAAGGTCTTCATTGCATCAGCGGTAAGAATGAATGGTGTAGTGAAAAGGTGTCTCTGGTCTCTTACAGGAACATGAGGCAACTCTAGTTACAGCCCAGCTGACCTGTGACCTTGGGCAGATACTTCTGGAATGGAACTTTTCTAGCACTAACAAAGCAACAAAGGTCGAGATAACAAATGCCCCTTATGGACTGCGATTCCTTATGACAAATTCCCGGGAGAATTGGCATCACTGGACAAAGTGACTTATGACTTGCTTGTGGCCTTGTGTCTTAGAACCAAAGTCTATTTGACTGGACACCAAGATGCACCCCAGTAAATGCATCTCCTGGATGGTGCTGACCATAGAGAAAAAGCCAAGC
Organism: Delphinus delphis; assembly: GCF_949987515.2. Lineage (NCBI taxonomy): Eukaryota > Metazoa > Chordata > Mammalia > Artiodactyla > Delphinidae > Delphinus > Delphinus delphis. Next base: position 168,253,442 of record NC_082683.1, on the reverse strand, counting down.
TCTCAGGACATAGAGACAGGTGGAAGAAAAAAACCTCATCTAGTTTTTACATAGGGGACCCACAGCAAAGTTTGTCTGAAGAGATGCTAGTCTGGTGAGAATCATTAATTCACCAGTTTGTAAGCCCTATGGTTCTTCCTCCCTATGACAAACAACAAAACAGAGACAAAGAAAGGTGACCGGGCTTCCATGGTGGCGCAGTGGTTGAGAGTCCGCCTGCCGATGCAGGGAACACGGGTTCGTGCCCCGGTCCAGGAAGATCCCACATGCTGCGGAGTGGCTGGGCCCGTGAGCCATGGCCGCTGAGCCTGCGCGTCCGGAGCCTGTGCTCCGCAACGGGAGAGGCCACAACAGTGAGAGGTCCGCGTACCGCAAAACAAACAAACAAACAAACAAAAAAAACCCGAGAGTATTCATTTACCAAATACCAGAGTCACTATGCCCAGGGTGCTAATTCCACAAATATTTTCTCCCACTAATCTAAATGTAGAAAGAGAGAAAGATTCTCACCACCTTCCATTTCACTGGATCCTGCATGCAGAGATCCGGGTGGCTGACGTGGTAAGAAATCTTACCTTCTGCTGGCCTTCGTCAGATGTCTCAGGATCTCTCAGCTGGAGCAGCCTCGTGGGGAAGCAGCTTCCAGCAAGTATCCTGCCAACAGTCAGGGAGGGAGAAATCTCCCACCTACCCTCTTGAGTTCTTTTGGCTGGTCTAATAATTAAATTGACACAGGACAGATTAACAAAAGAAAAAAACAAACAAACAAATTTAATTCCTACATACAGAGCTCTCATAGAAATGGAACTTAAGAAGTAACCAAAGCAGATAGCTTTTATACTTTTTAGACAGAGAAACAATAAGTTTTTGAGGAATTGACAGGACAAAGAAACATAGGCTTGGATGTTTAATTAGTGAAGAATGTAAGCAGAGTTTGGGCTTGGGGCAGTAAATTAGTAAAGAAGGTTTGTTCATACAGGCTTCTCGGCCCTGAATTCCCTATGTCTGATGATAGGGATGTCCCTCTTTTCCCAGTACAGAGAGGTTACCTTTCACAAAAGAGATTTGTTTCCTGCTTTCAGGGGGGACACCGAGGGGGGCAGGGGTCAGAGTTCTCTCCTTGCACCAGCTGTTTCTCAAGTAACTTTAATTCAAAATAATCCATATGCCACTGTGGCATATTTTGAGTAGCCCTGAGGCCCCAATACTTATAGCCACTTAAGCTGAAGATGGTGACATAGAAGAAAAGAAAAAGAAAAGAAAGGTACCTTTTCTTTTCAATTCAGTCCTTTCTTTCTTGTCGTCAGTAAGCAAATGATAGAGAGTATTAATAGAATGTGTGCACATCAAGAAGTGAAATAAAAATAGTTGAGTTCATTTTGTGCAACATTTCCACTGTTCTGGTAAGACTGAAAGATATGCATATTTGAGCTATAAAATATGCAATATCTAATTTTGCTGATTCTTTGTAAGGTTAAATGCTCTTTTATTTGAACTTAAAACTGGCATTGCACAGTATAAGGATGAATGGTAAAATCTGTGTTAATAATTTAAAATTTTAATTTTCTTAGAAGACATTCAGTAGAAAATAACATCATGACAAGTCAAGAGACGATGGAAGAAAAGAAAAAGTATTATATTTTAGTACATTCAATGTCACTTTTTTCCTGTTTTTTTTTTTTTTTTTTTGCTTTTTGTTTAGTAAAGGGCCCTGCATTTTCATTTTACACTGGGTCCTGCAAATTATGTAGCTGACCTTGGCTCTAGGTGCACAGAGAGATTCAGAGAGATGCTACAAAACACATGTGAACATTTTCAAGCAGAGGAAGTAACCATGGGTATTAAAACTGTGGTCCATGGACTGGAGCTGGTTTCTGAAGTGTTTGTTCCATGATGAGATATTAAGATATAGCAACTGAGAGTGTTTACAAAGATTATAGCAATTTGACAGTAATTTTATGTCTGTTGAATCTACTGATAAAAATATTTGAGCTTGTATTTTGCATGCCTTTGGGTTTTTCAATTGATTTTCTAGCAATGTATTGTTTTTCCTGTTTTACAAATATATCAGATCACAACACGTTGAAAATAAAAACAAACCAACCAAAACTTACCCTTTCCCCATGGGTAGTTTGAGGAGCCCTGATGAAAGAACTGTCCGTTTGCTACAGATTGTCTATGTTTTGCCCATGAAATTTTTTTGTTGTAGACATATTATTCTGTCTTTGCAGAGATATGATTGTTTCCAGGACTGATGTCTTATCATTTCTAGAAACAGTGACATGGGGTTAAGATTTTGCACAGCTAGCTACTTCTGGGAGGAACTGTCCCATAAAAATCAAGAATGTCCCCATTTGATCACATCTTCCTCTCCTGCTATCTTTTCCTCCTCAATTTGTCCCTTCCCCCCAAATCTGGCTTTCTAGAACCTCCATCCCTTTCTTTACTCTCACTCTGCCCACCACCTTCATCTGTTCTTATTTGTGTTTTAGGAAACACTCACATAGACCTCTGATTGGCTTCCTCCTTCATCTTCTTCTTGGATTTGACAAGTTTGATGGTTTTCAAACGGGGCTGCTTATTGCAGTCACTGGGGGACCCTTTTAAACAAGGTCCTCACCCTTAGTCTTTTCATATTATTGCTCTGGGTTAGGTCCCAGAATAAAGTATTTTTTTAAAGTTTCTCTGGAGAATCCTATGGCCAGGATAATCCTAATCCTTGGAAAATTCACTGTCCATTTCCTCTGTTTCTGCCTTTGGGCTGCAGGACAATGTTGAACAATTTCACAATGGACCAGTTATTCTACCCCTAATGAAATAATATGATTCACTTTTGTCCTCAGGGTTGCTGGCCATCCCCTTTGCTTGTAGTCAATGCGTGGCTATCAGAAGAAAGCCTGCAGGCTGCAGAGGTTAAGGACATAGATTCTAGAATTGCACTGCCCATGTGATGTTGACTCTGCTGCTTACTGGCTGTGTGACCTTGGGCAAGTTTCTTAGTGACCATGTACCTCAGTTTCCCCATCTGTAAAATGAAGGTGATGATAACACTTAAGCTAGTAAAATGATTAAATAAGCTAATATTGGTAAAGTAATTTTATAACAGTGCCTGGTACACAGTACACACTATATAAATGTTTATTAAAATAATAATAACAAATCAGACCTTTTACAGGACCTACTCCAGGGCACTCTGTAATCCTTACTCTCAGTTTCCTTCCTCTCTTCATTTTAGTCTCATATTTTATTGAAAACATTTGACATGAGCTGTCTTGTTTTCTCTGCCTTTCATTTAAACATTTCTCTGTAATTGCATCCATTCTTTTCCTCCTTCCTGCCAATCCCTAAAGGAGACACATCCTTGTTTGTTTGTTTTTGAAGTTAATTACCCTCACCCGTGCCTTTGCTCCCATCACCAGCTGCCTGTTCCAAGACCTTGCTCCAGCATCTGTCTCCCCCTCCCTTCTGTGTGACTGGATTGCTAATCTCAGTTTAAATGCGCTCAGTCCTCTCTCAAATAAAGCCTTTCTTTTATTCTGTCTGCTCCTCAAGTTGTCACTTCTCTTCTTTTCTCCATCAACTTCTTTCTGTATTCTCGCTGAAAGTTTTCCCTGAACAACTTTTCTAAACTCAAATACTTTAACCTTTGAAAGATCAGTGTATCTTCATTAGTCAACCACGTCTCCTCAAGAAGTCACTTGATTTAGTTGTTTTCTTCCCCTCAGTGATGATGCTTCCTCTCTGCAGTACTTAACACACTGACCACCTCTTCTTATCAAAAAGTCCCACCTTCCTTGACTCTCATGATGCCCCATACCCCTACTTCTTCCTTACCTGTCTGTTCCTGCTCCAACATCTTTGCTGATACATTCTCTTTGGCCCTCTCTCCAATGTCTCCTAAAGATCTGAGTTGGGCTCTGATCTATTCCCTTTAATCTCTCCCTCTTAATAACCTTACTCAGTCTCTTGATTTCTCTATGTAGATGAAACAGAATTCTTTTTCTCCATCCCCACCTCTATTTTCAAGGACAACTGGACATCTCCCTATCACGAAGACATCTTAGACTCATAATGAATAAAATTCAAATAATCCCCTTCCCTCTCTGAGCCTCTGGGTTTCCTAATTTTATTAAATGCATCATGTTCCTGCTAGTTAAACAGACTTGCTACTTCACTGCTAACTAGCATGATTTCCCCTTCCCCAGTTTTCTCTCCCTGCAGCCCAGATTGAAGTCTATCAATTCCATCTCTACAACATCTTTGACATCCACTTTCTAATTTCCATTCCCCTGACAAAAGCCTAGAGCAGAGCCTCACCACTTCTCAGCAGAACACTTCGATGTCCTTGACTCCACCTCTGGACTTCCCATCTTGGGTTCATCCTGGATGGTGCTCTGAAAATATCACATTCCAAAAACCTCTAGAGGCTCCCTATTGCCTAAAAAGTAAAAAATTAATTCCTCAGCCCAGTATTTGAAATTTTCCATGATCTGGTCTCAACCTACTCTGTAGTACCCCAAGCTGGAGTCATTCCTAATGACTCACTATTCCCTGTCCACATACCGAAGTATCCTACCTCCGTGTTTTCATCCCTCTAAACGTTACCAAAACTCAGTTTACCCAATGACTCTCAAGTTCTACTTGTTTTTCATTGTGGGTACCTTGAATGGAATTAGAAACCAATCCAGAGGTTTTTCCTCCATAGATCAGGGTTGTTTGGCAATTGTAGAAGGAAAGGTAGACCTATTTCCCTTAGATCTCCATGATGACAAGACCATGGTGGTCTAGAGGGACACTCAGCCCAGATTAATGATTTGATCTGTGCCCTGAAGAAGGTCAAGAAATTGCAAGGATGCATAATGACCGTAGATCCTGAGAATTTATCTGTAACAGAAACATTCTAATAGCCTAAAGTAACAGTAATAGTGTGTGGATAGCTGAAAAGTTTACCCACACTCACACACACGACACAAAGCACTTATTGTAATTGCTAATGCTGTGACTTAGTAATATAAAAGACATATAAGAATATTTGGACTTTATGTCAAATGGGTAGTATCGTATTATTGGGGTGGACGAAGTTACAGAAATAGAATACCTAAGCTGTGTCTCATTCTAGCTTCATCCCTGCTTTCCTGGACACCCTGGCATGTCATGTCTTCTCTTGGAGCCTCATTTTCTCTACACAGGGATAACCAACCAGCTCAAGAAGAAGCTTGACCCAAAATCCAGCCTTCCCTATTTCCCCGGCTGCACAACTTCACCCTCTGCCACAAGTGATACCCACTGGAAATTTATTTCCAATAACCTTCCTTTGAGGGAATAAATGTGTATTCTGATTATACAATGCTTTTATATATCAGTTGATATCTGAGCTGTATCTCTTTCAAAGGGGTTAGTTCTACTTTAGTAAGAACGTTTTAACTCTGTCATTGAATGTCATCTAAGTATTCCAATGGTTTAATAGATGCAGCAATAGGGCTGGAAATGAAAAAGGGAAAAAATGAAGACAAAACACAAAGGGAACAACGTAGAAGGAGAGAATGAATAGTGGAAATGAGAGCTTAAGTCGTGTATCAAGTGATACTTTGGGGAAAAAAAGGCAAACTGAGGTTTCTCTTGTATAGGTTTGTCACCCACGGCCCAGCTAGGCATCCTCTTCCTGTATTGTTTAGGCCCGGACACTGCAAGGCAAGGAAACCTGTTCTCCTGAGTAGAGAATAGTGCTTGAAGTCTCTGCTGCAGGAAAAATTTATAGCGTTCAAAACACCAAATACATTTAGTGGTTAGAACCATAAAGCCCTAGGTTAAATTTCTTCTTACAAACGGTTCATGATGTAAGAATGTGACTTATGCTAAAGTAAGAAACAAAGAGGCAGGGATAATTTGGGAATACAAAAGTTGACATCAGATGTGACCTTGGAATAGTCATTAAGCCTCTGGACTCACAATTTTAGAACATGCAATAATAACTTGGATTTCTGTAAAAACCCATTGAGCAGTTCTCAAAGCCAGCATGTGAAAAAATATTTTCCTAGCAGCCAAAATATTCTCTATAATAGATGATGGCTTTATTTTTTCATGCACAGATAGATACAAATATTAGAGATCAGTCAATGATTAAATAAAGTTTTCTCGTGCATAAAACAGAGATGCAAGTAGCCAGGATGCACCAGCACACAAAAGCTAAATGTAACAATTCCATCAAGGTTTAAATACTTCTAGTGGGAAGCTATTGGAAACACATCCACCATGGGCAGCAAACAGCTTTACATTTAATTAGGCAAAGAAACTCTAGCTGAATGGGTTAAAAATTGCCACTATTTCACAGTAAGTGATTTTCTTAACCCCCAAGGGTTCAAATTACTTTGGCAGGAAAAGCAATTATGCAATTAATAGGGGAAAACTCTCCAGAGCTCTGTAATTTGCAAAGAAGTAAAGGTTCTGCTGTGGCCTGCAGGGGACAGCTGAGCTCTGAAGCTTTTTTTTTTTTTTTTCTTTCTCTCTCTCTCCTTTTTTTTAAAAAATTTTGACCACACCCGAAATAAAAACCAAGGATATTTTAAGGAGTAGGAAAGCACAACAGCTCAGATAATGTCCCTGCCAGTATATTCATTACAGGCTCATCAGAGTGGATGCCTGCAATCAGAAGATTAAATACCCATTTACCAGGATCAGAAGAGAGTTTGGTTTTATAATGTATTGTCCTCTTTTCCCCGGGAGGCTGCTTTGTTTGATAAAATGCTGAGTGTGGTGTAAAAATATCCCTCTCTCTGTAATTTGCACTCCTCTCCATTTAAAGCTATTCTTGCTGCAAAGGAGAATTGAAAGCTGCTAAAATTAAGTGGTGTCAGTTCTCAATGACACTTTAATGATAGAGCGCTCAGCAAATGAGATGAGAATGAATTCCAGCATCTCTGCTAAAGATAGTAACCAGCCCTAAACACTGTACAGCTCTGGGGCCACACTTCACCTGCTTCATTCATATTTAGTAGGACTGAAAGTGGGAAACTATAATTTAAAAGTCCATAAAAAGAAAGGTGAAAATAACTGATGGGTATTAGTTCAAAGCAATTGGGAGTTTGTGGGAGTAGGAGTTTAAGATGCTCTTTCTGGATGAGTATCCTACTCGTGTACCAAGTCACTCTCCCTTGTGAATATAGGACGTTTTATTTCAAGAGATTATGTCGCATTAACCAAGAAAGTCTTCCCTGATCTTTTGACCAAAAGGACATGAGGCTCTGGTGCATTTTGTAGAAGGGACTATAAATATTCATTCACATTATTGGCTTGACGTTCTTTTTTTTTCCCTTACTGGAGTATAGTTGATTTACAATGTCGTGTTAGCTTCAGGTGTACAGCAAATTGGATATATATATATAAAATCTCCATCCTTTTTCAGATTCTTTTCCCATATAGGTTATTACAGAATATTGAGTAGCGTTCCCTGCGCTATACAGTATGTCCTTATTAGTTATCTATTTTATATATAGTAGTGTGTATGTGTTCGTCCCAATCTCCTAATTTATCCCTTCCCCCCCAACCTTTCTCCTTTGGTAACCGGAAGTTTGATTTCTAGATCTGTGAGTCTGTTTCTCTTCTGTAAACAAGTTCATTCATGTCATTTTTTATTAGATTCCATATACAAGTGATATCATATGATATTTGTCTTTGTCTGACTTACTTCACTTAGTATGATAATCTCTAGGTCCATCCATGTTGCTTCAAATGGCATTATTTCATTCTTTTTTTATGGCTGAGTAATACTCCATTGTATATATGTACCACATCTTCTTTATCCATTCCTCTGTGGGTGGTAGCTTGACACTCTTGGTACTGTCATGTATTGACAGGCTTGGGTGTCTGAAGCACCTCTGTATCACCATGGCCTCATTCATGGAGAAGGAAAGAAGGCATAATTCATGGAGATGACTTGCCTCTCACTATGAGTGGAGAAGGAATTCTGGGGCAATGACAGCAACCCTCTGGAGGTCCGCCATACATCAGACACCATCCCACAGGAGGCTCACTGAGTAAAACAAGGACCTAATTGAACTGTACTTGTGACCCACGTTCAGGTGGTATCATGTTTAGAATCATGGAAATTTCAACTTGAAGGCAAATTCACTCAAATTTTCTTTCATGACTTATAACTCAATAAAATGATTCATTTCCATATATAAGACTATGAAGCTCATCCTAGGAAATTTTAAAAGTGTATATATAGAAAATAAAGTCTTAAAGGTGCTTACACCTTTAAGACTTTATTTTCTATATATACACTTTTAGAAAATTAGACAATTATGAAAATTAGACAACTATGAAAACTCTAGATAAGTATTTATTTCAAAGTAATATACAGATACATCTGTACCAACAAGGCACAGACTCTCCAGATAGACAATTATGAGAGGAAAAGACTACCTTGTCAAGGGGGAGGCCTTTGATGAAGAATGGCTTCCTGGAGCAGGTGATCTGGGAGTGGGCCGTGAAGAAGTTACAAACCTGGATAGGTAGAGAAGAGGAAGGAAGTTGTTCTGTCAAGGAAAAAACATGGAACAAAAATACGGAGGAAGTACCACAATTACACAGCATTATAAGGAATAATAAGAAACAGGTTGGTTGTCTAAGGTACATATTGCATGAATACCTTAAATGCTCATCTTAAGAGTTTGAACATGACCTGAGTAGTACAAAGAGGCCACCACAGATCCCTGAGCACCTCCTGGGTGTATTGCAACAACTAAAGGAGATAACATATGGGAAAGCAACTAGCATGGTGATACCTGGCAGGTAACGCATAATCAGTGTTAGTAGGTTGTGGTGTTATTCCTGAATGAGAATGAAACATAATGAACTTGATGCTTCAGGAACAGCAGTCTGTGCAAGATGAACCCAAACAGGGAGAAATGTGCCTGGTGTGGCAATCCGGCTACAGGGTGACTAGCACACCTCACCGCTGAGAATGTACACCATATGTCACTAGATTTCAAAGAAGCTGCCACCTGCCACTGTAGCAGTCTTACGGACCTCCACCGCCTGTAGCACGCTGACCAGGGACCTTCTGGACAGTGTATCCTCCTGTAAAATGTAATTCACATGTGTTTCTCGAAATGACACTGTGGTTTTAGAAACAGGCAGATGTGGCAGGCAGGAAGCTGAGGAAAAGACTGAGGCCACTGATTGCTCTTTTATGCTGGGGCTTCATTAACAAGCTTCTGGAGGTCACTGGAATTCCTCATGGTGTGCCACAAGTGTTTGTGGAAAATGCTTCAGAGATTTTAAATGAATAGCTATTTTTGCAATCATAACAGAAAATATTGAAATAATTATATTTCTACATCTCCTGAGCGCACGAGTGGTCTGGCAGCACAGCAGGGCCATCATTCTACCTCCTCTCAGCTCTCATATTCTTTCATAGCCATGTATCACCTTGGCAAGGGTCAAAGATGGGCTTCAACATGCTATGACTTGATGGCAGCTAAAGGGGCTGACAATATGCTTGACACCAGCCAATGTGCCAAAGACCTTTTCCTTTAAAAATATTGGTGAACCAAGTAGTGACAAGTTTTTTTCTTAACTTCGGAGAGTAAGGGACACCTAAGTGAATTGCTTTGTTTTGGTTTTGTTGAATTGTCTATAGTTTGGGTTGATTATGAATGCATAGAAATTTTTATCAACTTTACTGAGGTATAATTTAGGTATTATAAACTGTTTTAAAGTACCTTCCTGTGTGCAATTCACTTAAAGTATACACAAAGTGTACAATTCAGTATGTTTTGGTATTTGACGTATACCCCTGAAACCAACACAATAAAAAAAGATTATTTCCTTTATCCCCTCAACATTCCCCCCACTGCTTCACAGTTCATCCTCCCTCCTACTTTCAGTCCTAGGCGTGTGTCACTATATAATAGTGTCACTACAGATTCGTTTAAAGTTTTTTTTTTTTTTTTTGCGGTACTCGGGCCTCTCACTGTTGTGGCCACCCCCGTTGCGGAGCACAGGCTCCGGACGCGCAGGCTCAGCGGCCATGGCTCACGGGCCAGCCTCTCCGCGGCACGTGGGATCCTCCCGGACCAGGGGACAAACCCGCGTCCCCTGCACCGGCAGGCAGACTCTCAACCACTGCGCCACCAGGGAAGCCCTAGTTTGCAGTTTTGAAGAATCTTATATAAATGGAGTCATACAGCATAGACTCCGTTGAGTCTTGCTCCTTCAATGATTTTGAGAGTCATCCATGCTGCTGCATCTATCAGCAATTTGTTCCTTTATATTGTTGAGCCATAGTTCATTATACGGATAACCACATTTTGTTTCTCTATTCATCCGTGGATGGGTGTGTGAGTTTCCTAGGGCTGCCTTAAAAAATTGCTAAAAACTGGGTGACTTGAACAGAATTTTATTCTCTCACAGTTCTAGAGGCTAGAAGGTCAAACTCAAGTTGTTGACAGACTCCCTGGAAAAATCTGCTCCATGCCTTTCTCCTAGCTTCTGGACTTTGCCAGCGATCCTTGGCATTGTAGGTTGATCTCTCCAATTTCGGCCTCCATCTTCACAACGTTTTCTTCCCTGTGTGTCTGTGTCTGTGTGTCCAGATTTCCCACCTTTTTATAAAGACACCAGTCATATTGGATTTAGGTTCACCCTAATCCTGTATGACCTCGTATAAACTTGATAACATTTGCAGAGACCATATTTCTAAGCAAGATCACATTTACAGGTTCCAGGTTGACATGAATTTGCTGGGGAGGAGAAGGCACTATTCAACCCAGTGTAGTAGGTATTTGGGTGTTCACAGTTTTGATTATTGTGAATAAAGCTGACATATGTATAGGTGTAGAAGTCTTTATGTGGACGTATGTTTTCATTTGTCTTCAGTAAATACCTAGGTATGGAATGTCTGGTTTGCACGGTAGATATGTGTTTAACTTAATAGGAAACTGCCAACAATTTCTAAAGTAGTTGTACTATTTTATTTTCCCACAAGTAATGTATGAGAATTCAGTTGTTCCACATCCTTGCCAACACTTGATATGGTCAGTTTTATTATTTGAAGAATTCTTTATACGACCTATACAAATCCCTTGTCAAACATATGTATTGAGAATATTTTCTTCCAGTCTTTGGCTTGCCTTTTGTTTTCTGAGTGGTGGTTTTCTAAGAGAAAAGTTTATAATTTTGATAAAATCCAATTTATCAATTTTTAAAATTCTTTGTGCTTATATTCTAATAAATTTACCTACCACGGGTTGCAAAGATTTTCTCATTTATTTTCTTCCAGAAGTTTTATATAATTTTGACTTTTATATTTAACTTTGAATTCCTGCTATTTTGGGGGGAAGTTTCATAAGAGTTCTATATTATTTTAAAGTATTTCTGCTTAGCCTCAAAACTTTAAAAGTCATTCCATAATATATCCATTCACTTTTATGTTATTGTCTTTTGGGTGATAGAAATAATACATGTTCACTGTAAACAATTTTGAAACTAGAACAATAGTATAAAAAAAAAGAAAAGTAAAATACCTACAATTCCACTGCTTAAATATGTTAATTCTTGACATTTTGGTGTATATCTGCCCATATTCTTTTTAAAAATATCTTCCTTCCATCAAATTAGGATAATGTTATATGTATTTCCTTCTTTCTTAAAATTATATGATAAGAAAATTTCCATATCATCATTAACTCTTTGAAAACATTATTTTCCATAGCTGAGTACTATTCTATTGTTTGGGTATATGAAAATTTATTTAATCTTTGGGGCAATTTTAGCTGGTTTATAATATCTTGCTAGTCTAAAGAGTGCTATGGAAAACGTTCATGTAAATCAAGCCTTTGATCACTTCTCCGATAATTTTCTTAGGGAAAACTGTTAGAGGTAGAACTACCATGTCAAAAGATGTGCACATTTTAAGACCCTTCAGATATATTATTAAATTTATTCTCACCATCAATGTATGAGGGTTCCCATTTCATTGCGCTATCACAAACATTGGTATTATCACTTAAAAATAAGTTCAGTTATTTGCAAAAAATTCCCAATTCTCCGTACTTTTTAGTATGAAAGAGATTAGTTATTCAACAGATAGTACTGGGAAGTCTGAGAGTAACTTGGAGGTAAAAATCAAGTTATAGCTTCACCATGTCCCATACACCAATATACAATTTATTTGGATTTAAAAAGTTTTAAGGAAATTGAGAAAATCTAGAACAAAATATACATAAATTCTTAACTTAGTAAAAGTGGAAAAGAATTATCTAGGCCTAAAAACACAGATAGGAGTTACAAAGAAAACAGAATTAAAAGCAAAATTAAATTGCTAAAATTTGCATCACATCTGAACATAAGAAGAAGCATATCTGTGGTGGATTTAAGAAGATCATGAACACTTTGAGACTTCTCCTATTGAAAGGCGAGGTCTATACCCCCTGCCCTTGAATCTGGGTGGATTCTGAGATTGCTTTCACAGGGTGGAAGTGACACAGGGCCATCTTCAGAGCAAGTGAAAGACTGGTAACTTCTACTTCCTCTCTCAGGGAACATTCTCTACAGGAGCCCTAAAGCTGTCATGTAAGATGTCTGACTCACCTGAGAACTTCTCAGGGAGTGAGAAGTGGCTGGAGAGACCACAGAGAAGTATTTCAGGTAATAGTTTCAACTGAGCCCAGCCTTCAGCCATCTTCACCAAGGGGTCAGACCTGTGCGCAAGTCATCCTGGACCCTACAAAGCAGCCAAGCCATCAGCTGAATATCACTGAATGACCTCAGTCAATGCTGCATGGAACCAAGAACCACCCAGCTGAGCTCCTCTTAAATTCCTGACCCCAACATCGTGAGATTTGGTAAAATAGTTGTTTTAAGCCACTAAGTTTTAGGGACAATTTGTTATTTAGGAAGAGATAACTGGGACAATATCATTAATTAATCCATTGTTTTACAAGTACATATAATACTATCTGTACACCTGGGCTCTGATGATTTAAAAACCATTTTTAAAAATTAGAAATATATTTAAAATTAATAGCTGCTTTTTAGTTTGTAGATTTCCTTATAGTCAGTTCGTTTAAAGAAGGTAACCTCTGGACTGAAATAAAATATTCCTTGAAATAAGTCAAGCCTTAGAGACATACATGGTAAGGAATATTGAGTCTGGATGAGGGCTGTGCTGAAAGACTGAATAATTGAATGAATGGAAAAGAACGAAAGCAGTTTGTGGAGTATAAAATGCTATATGTATTTGAAAAATCAAAATGTTAGAAATAATAGTACCCTTCTCTGTACATCTCAGCTCATTTCTTAAAAGAAAGACCTTCTATAATGTAACTGTCTAATCTACTCTCCTCAGCACCAACAAAAGGGAAAGTTAGTAGTAAATTAGTTTTCCTATTATTCCAACTCACAGGGAAATCTCCTGTCATTAAATCTGTACTAGTCATTTCATCCTTAATCAAATACTATCTGTACAACTTCTGTATTACTGACCTATTTCAATACTACAGTTTTGTTATGTAATATTTTAAATGTGTATACTGAAGTAGAATAGAAAGTCCTGGTGGGCAGGGACTTGCTTTTTATTCCGTATGATACTGGTTCCAACACTCCAACCAGGGAAAATATTTCATTGCTCTTCTATGACATAAGAAAAAGAAATTTATTCATTTGTTCTGACGATAAATACTCATCTCAAATCAATTCATTTAAACACCTTTTCTTTCTGAAATTAAGGTTGTGTAGATGGGAGGGGAAAGGTATGCCGTCAATTAACAAAAATAAAAGTGTGAAAATCTATGTCAATCTAATTTTTAATTTTGTTTTATATATTTTCACATAATCTCAAAATCTGGGAGCTATTGCCACACACACACGCACACGCACACACACACACAATTCAAAAATATTTCTTGACAATGACTTTGTGAGAAAAATTGTACTTTTGACTCCTTTAATTCACTAGTTACTTTTTGCATGAGCCGAAGTAGTGATATTCTTCCAAGAAGCATCTCATATTTGCTGTGTGCATTTTATGGTCCTGGATGGACATAGGTTGGAAAACAGGCAAAATACAAACTTTGGGTGATTTACTAAGGCAATTTTGGGACTGCCCATGAGTCATTAAATTGTGACTTTTTTTTGGCCACGCCCTGCGGCATGTGGGATCTTAGCTCCTCAACCAGGGATTGAACCTGTGCCCCCTGAAGTGGAAGGGCAGAGTCTTAACCACTGAACCACCAGGGAAGTCCCTAAATTGTGACTTTTTGAAATCAAATGTTCAATACAGATTGCCTGTATCAAACTACCCCACCATCCTTCTACTCCCAGTTTTGCAGAAGAGAAAGCTGGACATTGAAGACCTAACACAACTAAATGTAGCAAAAACAGGTTAGAAACCAGGGCTTCTCCTGTTTCTCTTAAGTTCTAACTTGCTTAATAAAGAGATCAACTGGACTTGGCTCTGCACACACGTGCATACTGCATGAATCTCATGGGGCAAACAGAGGGCTGTCCTGCTCACAGACACTGCAGGGAAATTAACCCTGATATTTTCTAGAGCCCGAAGGGCTGAAGGCACAAGATGCTCAGAATCTCACTTTCTCCAGAATGTGTTTTTCAGTGCACAGACCCTCTCCTTTCTTACTTTCCATTTAACAGATGATCTCTCATTATTAATGCACGATTCTAAACAAAAGTAAGAAAGCTATAGTTAAAATTCTCAAATGCTGCCCAATTTCTTCATTGCTTTCCCAACTGTATCTAAAACCCAATTGTTTGTCTTTTAACTAGTTCAGTGAAGGAGAAATGTGAAAGGGACATTCTTTTTAAAAGCCACAGCAGAGAACTTGACATGGCTGACAATCTTATTTTAGTTATAAGAAAGTCTTGGCTGCTTTATGTGTGGTTCACCCTTAATAAAGACTAAGCTTTTCCTCAATACGCACTCAGTAAATTCTACTGTATGCCCGTGCTTGTTAATAAAGGATGCACAACCATTTTTTTTTTTTTTAGATTATATATATACGTGTTAGCGTACTGTGCTGTGACAAAGTGAGAGATTGGTATGGACTTATATAGACTACCAAATGTAAAATAGATAGCTAGTGGGAAGCAGCCGCATAGCGCAGGGAGATCAGCTCGGTGCTTTGTGACCACCTAGAGGGGTGGGATGGGGACAGTGGGAGGTAGATGCAAGAGGGAGGAGATATGGGAACATATGTATATGTATAGCTGATTCACTTTGTTATAAAGCAGAAACTAACACACCATTGTAAAGCAATTATACTCCAATAAAGATGTTAAATAAATAAAGGATGCACAATAGTGCATGCGCACACACACACACATATGCATATGCTTATATATGTGCATGTATGAATAGTAGGTCCATGGCTACAGTCTTGTTGGAATAACCTAAAAGTGACTACAGATAAGAAAATCTTGATACATATAACATTAGAATTAAAATAACATAAAATTTTATGCCATGATTAACTGCATTTCTAGCAATATTTGAGGCAAAACAAAGATGATAACCATAATAAAGAATCTGTACAGTCTCAAGAAGCTTATAATTTCTTCTAACTCAATATTATTTGTAATATCGTATTATCATATCAATATGGTGTTTTAGTCAGTTTAATCTTAATATATTTTCCATATTATTAAATCTAGCTTAAATTATAATATAATATCAATAAAATTTGCTTATTTATGTCAAGCAAATAAAAAGTTATGTGTTGTAACTAGGCTAGATGTGTTCATTTAGGAGTTTGAGCCTTTAAAGTGGGCAATTCCTATTTTTTAAAGAAAACGTAAAACTATTTCATCAATAAAATTATCCAGTGGATTTCAGCTGTTTGGATTTTTAGCTTCAGAAATTATACTGGAAATGTAAATCTATAGCTAGCTGGGGAATGAAAAATAAAGCAGGCTGCATATGGTTATTTCCAAATATGTAAATGTTCAAATGATTTTTTGATATTTTCATTGTATAGTGTGACTTTGCATAGACATAGCCAAGGAGTTTTTTCTTCATACACAAACTGTTTATATAGTGTTTACTAAATTCCCTGAATTGAAGTGATTTTGCCTTATTCTATCTTTATAAATGTGCAGAAATTATATTAACTACATGTAAATATATTTCCAAGAGTCCCAGCACCTAACTGTAGGAGTTCTTTCATCCAGCAAATATTTATTCTGTGCATGCTATGGCCAAGCACTGGGATATAGTAGTGAGAAAAATAGAGCTTCCTTCCCAAATAAAGTTTGCAGTCTAGTGGAGGAGAGAAGCATTAGTCAGATAATTACAGAAATACATGTAATATTGCAACAATCATACATGCTGTGATGAAGAGGTTTGTGGTGTTAAGGAAGCTTATATTAGCAGGATCTGACCTTGTCAGGGAAGGAGATCAGGGAAGTCTTTTCTAAAAGATCCTTGAATTGAGTTGTGAAGAAGATAGAGAGTTCTCAGGAGAAGAAATACAATATGCCCAAGCCCTGGATATGCAGATCTAGTAAAGCTGGGGCAAAGAGAGATCAAGGGTGATCTTTGTTTAACAGGTTGTTGAAGAGATGCATTTGGACAAGACCATGCAGCCCATTTGAGGAATTTTACTTTTACCCTAAAAGAACCGTGAAGCACTGAAGGTTTTAAGTAATGGGATGGCAAATTAGATTCATTTGATAAACATCACTCTGACTTCCAAATGGGAAGAAAAGTGGAGAGAGACCAGATTAATATTGGTAGACCAATTAGTTGGCTATGCAATAAAAATAAATGTTATGTTCATTGTAGATACAGAAAAGTGGTTATACTAAAAAAAGAATAACTACAAGTTTCTATTTTAGATCATGCTAGTGTAACTGCTATCAGACCTGTCTTTCTGAGGTAAGCAAGTATAAAGTTGGACAAAATATATGATGCAATGGTTTTCAGGTATTAAATAGCAGACAGAACTGGAGAGAAGGGAAAGTGGTGAAGCAAGCCTTGTAAAGGACTCAGCTCTCTGAATGGGGACACTTTCCCAGTGAGGGAGGCAGAGCTCAAACAGGGCAGGAGTCACCCTGAACTGAGAGAGAGACTGGAATTTCAGGCTGTTGAAGTGGCTGGAATTGGTAGGACAGGGTATCTGAGTAAAGGGAGTTGTGCTAAATTGAATGTACTTAATGTCACTGAACTCTTAGGCATATTTTACCACAATAAAAAAAAATACTGTTTCAGAAGGGAAGAAAGAAAGAAAGAAAAAGAAAATTGTGCAAAGGTTGGAGAAAGGTCATTAAAGTCTGCACTGGGAGTTCACCCTGAGCCCTGAGATGCAGGCTAAGCTGTATATGAATGGGGAAAGACTCTGCAAGGTCTAACAGAGAGTGACAGCTGTGGGATTGAGAGCCGAATGGTGATATCAAGGTTGTACAATGCTGGGAGACATCTGAGGTCAGCTGGGGAAGTGACACCTAACGATCCTCTCATGCATTTGGTTGAAGCCCCCCAAGAGCCACATTTTAGGAATGAGGATATTGCCTCACCCAAGGGCTAAAGTCAAAACCAAAAGAAATTCACCTTAACAAAAAAATAAAACCAAGATTGACAGGTTCACAAAAAGCTGCCAGTAATTTGTCTTCCAGGGGAAACCTGAACACCAATTAAAAGAAGCTAACATAATACAGAATTCCTACAGCATATTATCTAAAATGTCTAACATAGAATACAAAAAAAAATTCTAGGTTTTCAGGAAAACATGGTCCACAATCAAGAAATAGAATCTGAGATATCTCAGGTATTGGAATTAGTAGGCAAAGATGTTAAAAGAGTTATAAATATATTCCAAGACTTAAAGGAAAAGATTGTTACAGTGAGTGAAGAAAAAAGGAATTCTTAACGTAGACATGGAAATGATAAAAAGAGAACTGAATGGAAAAATCTATCTGAAAAATGTAACTTCTGAAATTTAATAAAAAACAAAACAAATCAAAACACCTAAAGGGCATAACAGCAATATGAAGACAGCAAAAGAGTCAGTGTATTTAAAGATCGATAAATACATATTATCTGTTCTGAAGAACACAGAGAAAGAAGTATCAAAAAATATAAAAACCAGAGACTCAGTTACCTGTGGGACAATATGTAGAAGTCTAACATATATGCATTTTGAATTCCAGAGGCAAAGGAGAGATGGGACAGGAAAAAAACTTTAAAGAAAAGTAGCTGAAATTTTCCAAAATTTTTAGGATAATACAAAGAGAACCACTTAGGCATATTATAATATTATATTATAAAACTACCAAAAACCAAAAATATAACAAAAATGATATAAGCTTACACCTTAAGATGCTAGAAAAAGAACAATAATTAAACTCAAAGTATGTAGAACAGGGAAATAAAGACAGCAGATGTCAATGAAGTAAGAAATAAACAAAGAGAAAACTAACAAAGAAAGAAACTGGTTCTTTGTAAAGAGCAGTGAATTGATGAATAACCAATATTGAGAATGAAGGATATATTATAGACATTTGAAGAATAATTTTAAATATTTTGAATAATCAATACATTTGACAACTTAGATTAAATGAACAAATTCCTTTAAAAATACAACTAATCAAAACTGACGCAAGAAGAAATAGAAAATTCAAATTGCCCTATGTCTATTAATGACATTGTATTTCATCATTGAAAACATTTCACAAAGAAATTTCAAGGTTCAGATGGCTTCATTGGTGAATCCTATCAAATATTTGAGAAGGAATTTATAGCAACTCTACACATTTTTTTTAGAAAATAGAAAAGAAAGAGTAAACACGTCCCAACTCATTTTATGAGGTCAAATAACCCTAATACGCAAATCCTAATAAAGTTATTTCAAGAAAAATAAATTACAGACTAATGTCTCTCATGAATATAGATGCAAAAAAGAATGAACTGCTGATATCTACAAATCTATCAAGCTCAAAAACATCATGTTGAGTGAAAGAGACAAGACAAAAATATATATTCTATAATCCTTTTCGTAAAGAGTTCAAGAAAAGGCAAAATGAAATCTAAAGTGGTTTCTTATGGGGTGGGGAAAGAGTTGGAGATTGGCCAGGAAGAGGCATAAGAGTACTTTCTGGGATGCTGAAAATCCTCTATATCTTGATTGAGGTGATGATTATAAAGATATATAGGTATGGAGATGACAGATAGATGAATAGATAGATAGATGGTAGCGTTAGAATAAAAAATTCATCAAGTCATACACTTAAGATTTGTGCATTTCTCTGTATGTATATTTGACTTCAGTTTTTTAAAAAAGCTATCTAGAAGACAAAACAATCAGGGATTTATGGCCAATTACATATGGCGAGTGTGCAGACAAATGCAGTTTGATTGAGGTGAGATATTCAGGAAGAAAAATAAAATTGGAGGAAAACTTCTTCCTGCCTTAAAACTGCTTGAATTTCTCTACCTGGCACTATGTAGAAAAGAGAAGGGATACAGAAAAAAAGAAAAAGGAAAAAAGAAAAAATATATGGTCTTAAAGGAGTTTAAAACCAGTAAATGAGTCAGAAACATATAATCCTGATATACGCAACTGTAAGACATTTATCCTATAATTGAAATATAATAGCAACCTACAGGAAATGGAATAGGTTGTTGATATCCTGTGTTGTCAAATATACTGTTTTGGAAGCTTTTAGTGAAGTCCATCCACAGTGGATTGCTCTCACTTTTAATCTGCACATACTGCACTTTTTTGGCAAATAAGGACATGCATATGGAAAAATGATTATTGCAAAAGAAGGGAACACTGAAGAAACAAAGGGATGAAAATAGCATGGGAAAGCATTGTTTTATAATTCTACTACATATTGATTGATTGAACTAGTATTTTTCAAGCTCTGTCACAACTGCGTTATAAAAGCGTCACCGCACAGAATATTGATGAATACTCTAAAATATGCAAACACGCAAGAGAGAGAATTTTTCACGAAGTTTTGGTTAATGAGAATGACTTGAGTCCCAGAGAGAGGGGAAAAGGAGAGAGGTCAGCCTTGGCATTCATTCAGAAGAAAGCCACATCCCTCCTGCTGTGCTTTGGAAGTTGTGATCAGTTACAGGAATTTCCTGCCAGTGCCTCACTTAGTGTGGAGTAGGGATCCACACTGCCCGCCAGTTAATTGGAGGAGGACACACAGACTCTAGTTTAAAGAAAATTAACAATTTTATTCCATAAAAATCTACTGATGAGTTGAATTAGCATGAACACGCTTGCATTCATGACAGGTTGTTGTTTCCTTCAAAAAATAAATAAAACAGGTAGTCAGGGATGACATAACTAGTATCCCATCAGCATTGGTAGAGACATGAGAGGGTAAGATCATTTATTAGCCATTTTTGTGTATCTCAAGTGAGGTAAAATACAATAGAAGTTTTTAAGAATGTAAATTAAGTCAATGAACTTACCTCTATATCCCCAAATATTGTTCTTTCTAAGATGAAATTGTTTTACAACAGTAGACCTAGATGCAGAAATTAAGATACATATCTGTATTTCTCTATCATTATAAATAATGCTGTTTAATCTTCCTTCTTTATCTCTTCAAGTTTTTGTTGTGTTAATTTGGAATTTTAGACATGGATTTTAATCATTAATTTTATAACCTATGTATTCTTCAGGAATTACTTTGACATTTACGTTGTTTTATGACTGATATGAATGGAACCCCAAGTAGATATGCTCTGCATTGGCACTGGTTATTACACATTTTATAGTTCTATTGCTCAGCACTATTTTTTTAAACTAACTCTTCCCCATTTTTAAGTTCCTTTGTATGACTTATTCCTCAGTCTCTCACAGTTTTCCTTTGAGAGATCGTTTTTTCCAGAAAAATTTGAGAACAGTATATTTTTATTTGTCCCTTTCCTGTTTGAGAATCTTTCTATTGCTTTTGCATGTAAGTGAAAAATGAACAGGATGTAGAATTCTTTGGCGGTATTTCCTTCCATCAAACTTTGGGGAAGTGTGTTCCAAGCATTTTTGGTTAATTTAGTGCAAGGACAAATTGGATACCAAGGAGAATTTTGCAGGAAACATGTTTTAAGTGTTATTCCATTTTTTCTTGCCTGAATATGTACAGATATGTTTTTCTTTATCTTTTAAAGCCAAACATTCCACCAGTTTAAAATATATATATATATATATATATATATATATATATATATATATATATACAGATCTTTTTCATTGGTTTTCTCTAATCCTTAGTAAGTACTTTCAATAGAATTTATTTATTCATCCAGCAAACATTTATTGAGTACTTTTTATGTGCGAGCTACTGTTCTAAACTCTAAGAACAATAATGAAGAGAAGAAACAAAAAATCCTGTCTTCATGAAGCATACATTCCAGCAGGAGAGAAATAAAACTAAACAAGTATTAAAATTGCTATTTTTGTAAGTCAAAAAATGGGTTAATGTCAGTTATTTCATATGGCTCAACATATTGAATTTATAGTAGATAAGATGGTGGGAAGGGCTGAGGAGACTATTAAAGCCAGGTAAGGGGTTTGGGGGTACCTGGCAGAAAGGGTGGTTATAATTCTCTCATCATTAATGGATCTCTGTATTCTGATGATGCAGCTCAAATCCATAACATGGCTGACAAGCTTTCACCTCCCCTAACTCTGCCTATTTTTTCAGCCTTATCTCAAGTCATTTTCTACTTCTGCTCCAGTCATACCATTCATCTTACTCTCCCCCTGATTACACCTATTCTTCCTCTCCTAGTCAGATGTCTCCAACTACTGTAAAGGTTAGTCTTCCACTTGCATCTCTTTTTCTATTTCAAATCCTGTTCTGGGGCTTCCCTGGTGGTGCAGTGGTTGAGAGTCCGCCTGCCGATGCAGGGGACACGGGTTCGTGCCCTGGTCCGGGAGGATCTCACGTGCCGTGGAGCGGCTGGGCCCGTGAGCCATGGCCGCTGAGCCTGCGCGTCCGGAGCCTGTGCTCCCCAACGGGAGAGGCCACAACAGTGAGAGGCCCGCGTACTGCAAAAAAAAAAAAAAAAAAAAAAATCCTGTTCTGGTCATGCACCCTAGTTCCACTTAACTCAGTTTCATACACTACCCCCTTGCCTGAGTTGTACCTTGCAAATCAATTGGGAACCTCATTTCCTCCCGTTCTGAGAACTGTTCTTACTGGGTTTTTTCCCTCTAGTAATTAACATCATGCCCTAATGGTTCTCAGTCCTGACTGCAGATTTTATTCATTTAGAAGCATTTTAAGATTATCAGTCTCTGGTCTCATCCTGATGAATTGAGTCAGGATTTCTAGAAGCAGAGTCCCAGTATCAATATTATTTAAAAACTATCCCAGGTGAGGATAATTTCCTTAAAGCTTTGAAGAACTTTATAAACTCTGGATGCCTGAGCTTCACCCCCCTAGAGATCTGATTTTATCAGTTTTGGGGTCCTGACTGGGCATTGGAATGTTTTAATGTTCCCTAGGTGATTCTTCAGGACATCCAAGGTGAGAACAACCGGTTTTTTATTTGTCCCTTTCCTGTTTGAGAATCTTTCTATTGCTTTTGAGTGTTTTTGTTGCAGCCATAACTTATAACAGGATCCCGGAGAACATACAGAAAAAGAAGTTATTGATTTGGCAGTGGACGGGAGAGTGGAGAGACTTGAAATACAGATGGGGAAAGTAATAATAATAAGTTAAGTGGAAAGAGCATAGTAAGGGTCAAGTACTTTTCTAAGCATTTTGTATATATTCAGTCATTGATTCCTCACAATAATGCTATTCTGCTGTCCAATTTAGACAAGAAGAATGAGAACAAATATATCAAGTATCTTGCCCAAGATCACATGTCTAGTAAGTGACAAGAGTCAAGATTTAAACCCAGCCTTGGTCCAGAATTTACTTTCTCAATCACTAGTCTAGACTACCTTGCCTCTAAGTGGCCTGGAATAGCTCCAAGGAAGTTTTTACATAACACTAAAAACATTCTTTTTTATTGATGTTGACATATGTCAGATTAAAATGGAAATAAAACAGCATTTATAATTACCTTTCTTTGTTTGGTTTGTACCCAAGATAATCCAACAACACAGCTGAACTCCATGTTCTAACCTGAAAAGGACTCTGAAAATGTAATCAAATCCAGAAGTGACACAGTTTAAGACTGTGTTTTCCAAAAGTGTCCTGGAGGACAGTAAAGGGGGCCCATGAGACATTTTCAGTATTTTTAAAATCCTAATGTAAATTGTATAAGTACCTGTTTCATTTTGAGTCGACCCAGGTCAAATTTTCTTTGGGCTGGAATTTACAATTAAGAATATTAAAACTAGCATCTCCGCTAACCTAGAACTCCGATTATCAAATGTGAGCATATTCAATTATCTGAAAATAGAAAAATGACTTCGTTATTATTGGCTGGTTCAGTAGATACAATCTTACACAACACTGGGTACACAGAAGAAATAATAAAGGTTCGTTCCCGAAAAGAGCTAGACAGAAATGATACATGAATTTCCTACTAAGGACAGAACACGTTAATGACAAAGCTATTCACAGACTCTGCTCTTCTCATTTCTATCCTAGTAATTTATTTATTTTTTTCCACTTAGACATTAGGGATATTATAGGAGAGTTAGCAAAAAGGGTCTTTAAAGAACTCTTTAGAATACTTTCATTTATAAAGGACAGAAAATGGAGCTCCGTCTCGTTTAACCAAGAAGTAAATGTGATGGCTCAGGCCATGAAGATGTTCAAGGTTGTGTAGCTACGGCTGAGTCTAGCACGTACGCACCCACAAGCACTCTTTCTTCCTCTGGATTTGCTATCTCCTGTTTTGGGGTTACTCTCGGGCAGATTTCCTAACATGGTGGGAAAGAGCCCCACTAGCCACATTCAGACCGATTGCTAGGGAAGAAAAAAGCGTACTTCTTTCATAAGAGCTCCAAATTTCAGGAGATTTCAGGAGAGCATGGATGGGGCAGGCCTGAGTCATAAACCCACTTTCAGAGCCTGGGAGTAGAAGCAGCCCTACTTGATACAAGGAGAGACATTTTCCCCAAAAGATGCTAGGTTGGCCAACAGGATATGTCTCTTAACAGGGAAACTATTGTTTACTACATGATCTTAAAAGACCTTCAATATCAAGGTTGATCTAACTCTTTTCACTTAACATTATATTCTGTGAAAGTTTTCCTGTGGATCAGAATCATATAGAAGCTCAAGTGGAAGGAAACTATGTAGTTGAACCATAAAGGTTTATACTTCTTGAGACATATTACTTCAGTTAATTCTAAGTACATTTTTCCCGGTCTTTAATTTTAGGAAATGTATTATAATCTTTAAAAAAAAAACCTTGAAGTTTGACAAACTGCTTTTGCATTTCATATTATTATCTGGGCATTTATTCCTCTCTGTAAAATAAAGAATAAACTTTGAGATTCAATTTTGGTCTGTATCGATCACTCTGAACTCATTATCCTATGAAGATTCAAACTACTGCTTTAGCAACCAGGATATTCAAGACAATCATTTTCATCCTGGGTTAAGACAAGGTGGGTTAAATCTCATTTAATATCCTAGTAACATTTTCAAAGCAAAGACCAGGAACCATGTTGGATTTCATGTTTCAGTAAGCCAAATTTAAAAAATAGAGATTTAAACCTAACAATGAGAATTTCTCAATACTTCTCATTCTTCTGATTTTCTTGAAAATGCGCCTCCCCTGTTTGCACGGTGTCTTTAACCTTCAAACTGTCCTTTCTCTAACAGCCCCACTCCTTTAGAAGATACATGTTTACTTAGAGAAATCTAATTTGTGTTTTGTTAATGTGTGCTGTCTCTACTTGCTATATTACATTAAACGAGAAATAGAGTTACCAAAAATCATCTCACTTGAAATCATTCATAAGCTATCAACAAGGGAATCCATATACCAATTTCCTTTTTGCTTTATAACCATCTCCAGCACTAACTTGACCTTTACCTAAACAGGACTATAATTGCAGTTAAGATTATATAATTTACAATAACAACAAAAATTACTTTGTAGGAACTGCTACTGGGCACGAATGTCTCACAGCCATTAAGAGTATCATTCATCTTGAGAAGAAAATTATTCTTAACCACATCGACATTTTTAACATAAACTGTAGTACTCTCCATTGGCACCTTTTTACGTACCCATTAATCTCAATAGGAAAGCCTCAGTCTCACCCACCTAGTCTCTGAAGTTTGGA
This sequence comes from Delphinus delphis, assembly GCF_949987515.2. NCBI lineage: Eukaryota > Metazoa > Chordata > Mammalia > Artiodactyla > Delphinidae > Delphinus > Delphinus delphis. The sequence continues at coordinate 168,228,204 of NC_082683.1, read as the reverse complement.
TGTCACTACTGTGTACAATAAAAATTGTATATTCATGAACTCCATTTGTTTTATGTCCTTCTCTCTGTCAAAGCCTCCCAAGCAGCATATGCTTTGCTCTGTGGAGAATAAAATCAAATTTGTCTGTCTTGTCATATTGTCATCAAAGTGATAGTATCACAATTAGATTAACATTTTGTGAAAGAGCTGAAGGGAGGGAAATGTAATAGGAACACATTATAATAAAATCCACTTAACCCTTTCAGTCACAAAATCCCTTTTTCTCTAGCACCCGGAGGCAAAGAAGGCAATCAGACTCTAAAATAAGTGACACTGTCAAATTATTATGATCTATGTTGGAATCAAATAGGTCAGTTACTAGGCCTGCAAGGTACATTTTCATTTGAAAGGACCATTAAGATTTCGTGACAACAACAATCTTAAGAAGTAAGACACTTCCTAGGGTTCTTTAATCAGTTTGGGATTAAGTCAGCAAGAATTGGTCAGAGTGGCTGGTGACACTATTTGACCCTTAATATATTCTCACTCATTGAAGTCTTAGGTTCCAACTCAAGGAAAATGTCATATCCTGTATTGGCTTTTTCCTAGGAAATTTATTAAATTAAAATTCCTGTGGACAGCATAGAAATTTTATTTGCACTATTCTGATAGCTTAAAAAGACTCTGAGTTTCGAACATCAATTTTTGTGAGCCGGAAGTGAGGCAGGAACAAGAATATATGGTTGAAATTGGATAACAATTCTAGTGTCAGTTATTCTTCAGACAAGTTTCTTCTCTTTCCCATTGTGTGGAGAACAATAGCACTCACATGTACAAGAAAGGCAGTTCAGATGGAAACTACGGCTAGTCTTTTCCTTTGCAGGAGAAAGAGTGAGCTATCTTCATACCAGGCTGCCTTCACTAAAGGCTTCCTGGAGGGGCGGGAAAAGTCATCATCCCACTGCCCACAATGGTGTTGGGTGAGAGTTTTTGAGTCTCTGGGGCTGCCATGGTCCTCATGACCTGCACTGATGTTGGAGCATGGTGACTTCTTTGTGACCTTTTTCCAGGGAGGAGGCATATTTAGAGGGTTAAGAGTCACAGATTTTGGAGTACAGTCATATCCCAGCCAACCTCTGACATAACCTTTCCTCATCCTTGAGCCATCTCTTGCCTGCAACTTTTTTTTTTCTTTTTTTTTAAATTGGGGCATAGTTGCTTTCCAATGTTGTGTTAGTTTCTGCTTTACAATGAAGTGAATCAGCTATACGTATACATATATCCCCTCTTTTTTGGATTTCCTTCCCATTTAGGTCACCACAGAGCATTGAGTAGAGTTCCCTGTGCTATACAGCAGGTTCTCATTAGTTATCTATTTTATACATAGTAGTGTATATATGTCAATCCCAATCTCCCAGTTCATCCCACCCCCCCTTCCCCCCTTGGTGTCCACAGTCTTTAATAAGTAATCTAGCACTAAATCATGTACTATGCAGTATTGTTCTCTCATTAATTTATATCAGCCAATCTTGCCTACCTCTCCAGCATCATTTCCTACAATTTCCCAGACAACCCTACAGGTCACACTATTTCCCTTATCTTGACAGTTTCCTCTTTCACACACCTCTTATCCCTTCACACACGCCTCTTCTTAGGATGCCCTCACATTCACTTGTCTTCAAGACAGCTCAAGTGTCACATCCTAAAGGAAATGTTGTATAAAACCCACATTTGGACCTTCGTGGCCCCTGTCATAATTTCCCCATAAAATTGTAATGATGACCCATATTTCCTCAGACTTTAAGAAATCCCAAACAATAATTTACATCTATTTCTTTATCTCTAATATAGAGGTCATTACCCAGCTCATAGAAAGTACTCAACAAACCAAAAGAAAGAAAGAATGAGTTCATGAAGAGCATCAAAACATTCATGAAAGACAGTGATGGTCCCTAGCATGCCAGATATTCACAGAGGAAAAGTCATGTGCGATGGAAATTTGTTTCCTGTTTGGAATGGAGTTGTTTACTTATATCAGAAGACTACATGGTGTACCTTGACTTGAGCAACACATGTGACAGGAACTCATCATTTTATTCCTGTGAGAAGAAGGAGATGGAGTGAGGGCTGGTCCAATCAAATGGATATGTCACTGGCAAAACAAGTAAACTCAAGTAATTTTGATTATTAGATTATTGTTTCCGAGAAACAATTGGGCCAACCCAATAGTAGCACATGTAGTGGTGTGTGGAGTTTGGTCTTGGTTTTGAGTTTGTCATTATCTTAAATCAATGTATTGAATAATAGTAATAATAATATTTTAAATGTTGAGAGTTTACTGTAAACTTTTCATGCATTAATTCACTCAAGACTCAGAAGAACCCTTTGGATTAGATATTATTATAATCCCCATTTTATAGATAAGGAAACTGGGTCGCAGTATGCCTAATGATATTCTGATCATATCTTGAGATGACATAAAGCTGAAATAAGGAGTTATCTATTGGATCATAAAAGCAGGCTTTCAACAGAGCTCAGTAGACTGGAATAATGGATAAAAAATTCAATTACTATGGTATGGGGAGTCTTTGACAGAAGTTTGTTTATGGAAAAAAAAAAGGGCTTTCATTAAGGTTTACAAAAGATTCCAAATAATGGTGGTATCAGGAAAAATTTAATAAGTTCATTTAGGCTCTTATTAAGTCCCCTGCCAATAAGAGTTAGGTAAATTTCCAATATCACTCCTTCTTGGAGATGGAACTCAATAATTTGACACCAGATGCATGAGACATTTCTGCACAAGGAATTACTGAAGCCAATCCAAGTGCTATTACAACATTTCATTACCATATTCCAGGATAACCTGCCAATTTCACCTCTTGTCCTTCAACTTTGTCATTTATCATCCTTAATGATGCCATTTCCCAGTCTTGGAAGGAGCAGCTGTTAGGTATCTATAGGATCCCCTTCTCAGTTAATTCTTCTCAGGTGGTATCTCCTCACTCAAAGTGTGTTAGGTAACGAAGGCAATTTACAGATATCTGAGTTCAATACCACTTTAGCATCATCATTTAAATCATTTAGACAGGAGTATTTGGAACCTTCAGGCACATTTTGCAGGGAAATTTGTAGCAATTCTCTACTTCATTTTTCCTGAGTAGAAATGTCTACAAAATAAGCAATTTATAATAAATTGCACACATGTTATCTCAGTCATTTCTTAGAATATGATTATTTTTACACATCCCTCCACACCTTCATATCTAGTGAGGCCTCCAGAAACCTTATGACAACACAGAAGTAAACTTATACCTCACAACTAATTTTAGGCATTAGGCACATCTGAAAGTAGTGGTCTCAAGGTGTGCTCAAGGGTAGTGGTAAAACAGCCAAAACATGGGACATGGTTCTCTTAGAACCACTCTTCAAATCTATTTGGACGAATAGAACAAAATGATAAATTGTTGCTTTGGTTTTCAAATGATTTTGTTTTATAAAATATGTCTATAATTTCTCTTAAATGTAATTTATTGTTATATTTCTGAATAAAAAGGTTAACTAAGTCTTTAAATGATTTTAGAAATAATACTTGATATTTTTAAAAATCTTTCCAACTCTGTGGCCTATAGCAAAATTGCTTCACTAAGAACTAAATGAAACATCCATCCAAATGGATGATATTGTCTGTTTTTCACCCACCCCTCAAATTTATCAAAGGGAATTCTAATATCTGTTGTAAGCCGCAGCACCCTATATCAATTATAATATCTAAATAATGCTTAATTTAGATATAATAGCTATAACATCTAAAGGAAATATATGTATTTATACAGATATATATTTACAGATATAAATATACCCATAGGATTATTTGTTTCTTCTCATAATTTTCTTCATAAGTTGTGATTTTCAAGGAATTTATCCATTTCATCTAAGTTGACTAATTTATGGGCATAAAATTACTCATACTACTACAATATTAAAATTTTACATCTGTACAGACAGTACTTCTAAAATGGCTCTGTGAGGAATTTGGCCAACTTTTTCTCAGTCAAGTAACTATTTAACTGGTGAAAATTACTTTTAAAAAATGTTTAAAATGTCTGGAAATTGATCTAAGAACATGTAGTAAACAGAGAAATATTATTCAGGAAAATCTGCTATATCTCAGTAAGAACAAGAGTCTAGTGCATTTGAGCCCTGAGCTGCTCCTAACCTCCCTTCCCCCACCTCTGTGTTATGGAAGCCTTCTTCATCATTCAGCCTGTGGCTTTGGTTTTACCCTGAGAGGAGCAGGGCACCAGTGTTTCTCATTCCTCCCCACTGCCTCCCAGCTCTGTGTTATAGAAGTCCTATTCTGGGTAGGCATAGCCCAGAGAACTGGGCTCCCTTTCCTCACCTAACTCTTAGAGCAGAATGTCTATGCCAGTTTCAGCATGCCAATCAGTTATTGGGGCCTGATGTCCCCCTGCCCCATATCCCCCACCACAGCATGCTTGTAGGCCAGAGAGTCTGTGAAGCCTAGAAGATCAGAAGCTAGTATTCCCCTCTCCAGTGTCTGTAGAGGTGTCACTCCAGGAGAATTAGGCTACTGTCCCCTCCTAGCTGTGGTGCAGTGACCCTGAGGTCCTGCCCAGGGAGGAGAGATATACTCTAAAGATGGCAAGCTCCAGAGCTCCACCTGAGAGGACTAACTAGGGGCATTTGTCTAGGGGCAATTGTTGTCAAAGACAATGGAGAATGTGGTGAAGAGCGATTAAGAGGAGTCTTCTAACTCTGTGAAACAAGAAAAATCACAGTGCAGCCAGAAATGGAAGAGAAATAGCCAAGAAGAGCTCTCTTGGGATCACAGTTAACTCTGGTCAGGAAGCCTATGTGCATATGCTAGGCTGCACCCTTATAGGACAAATCATTGAAGGATATGAGCATACTTGAAAGTATTTTCCAAGCCACACACAGATCTGCAAAGGGTAGAAGCCTAACTGGATCAAGGGACTTCAGTGCAACCACTGACCAACTGCTGGGTAAACAAGCAGCTACTTTAACTCAGGGGCAACAATAGGCTACTCTGACCCAGGGACATCAGAAATTCAGGCTTAAAAGTAAATCGCACTCATCCGTGGTAGCCTGGAAGATTGGATGCATGCTCAAGGCTGTACTCTCTCAGAAATGACCAGAGAGAGCACCTCTGAGCTATTAGCTTCTGGATGAACAAAAGGCATAGTAAATGAACTCCCTGAACTATGACAGCAGTGTCCATGACATATGCATCCAAGGGTAAAGAGTGAAAATATAACTGGCTGAGGGAGCCTAAGCATAAACTTTGACCAATAAATGACTTATGTTGACCTGAGGTGACCTCTAGATAGTTAAAAATTAAGTAATGGGGAAAAGTCTGAGTAAGGACATCATAGGCTGAACACTGTAGGGAAAATAGACACTGTAGGGAAAATAACCAGCCCCAGAAGGACAGGATCAGTATCTGGAGTTGTTACATACATTAAATAAAATGTTCAGTTTCAGCAAAAAAATTAAAAAGTGAGACATGAAAAGAATCAGGAAAGTGTGATTCATATTAACATTGGTTCATTGATAGTAACAAATGTACTTACTAAAGTCTGGTGTTAATAGAGAGGAAACAGAGCTGTAACTTCAGTTCTCATCTTTCTAAGCATCCTAGGTAACTATTTCTTGACCAGTTCCTAAAGTGAGGGTCTGGATATAAACAAGTCCTACCATCTAAAATCTTGGCTGCTGCAGAGTTTAGGAGAACATTTCATACAACATCTGCACCCGTCTCATAGCAGAGGTAAATAGAGTCTGCATAGTGAACCGATGCTACTGCTTGTCGGATAGGCTGTCCTAATCACCCTCCTCAATGTCCCTCTTACAGGAAAAAAAAAAGAAAAATAATGCTTGAAAGCCTCCTGAATTTGATAACAAAACAAAACAAAACAAACAAACAAAAAAAAACGAATCTACATGTTCAACAAGCTTAACAAGCTCCAGCAAAGATGAACTCAAGAAAATACACACATAGATACCTCATAGCCAAATTGTTGAAAACTAAACACAAAGATAAAATCTTAAAAGCAACAAAGGAAAAGTGGTTCATGGCATACAAGGAAATGGCAATAAGATTAACAGCTGACTTCTTGTCAGAAACAATAGGAGCCAAAAGGGAGTGAGACAACATATTCAAAATGTTGAAAACAAACAAACAAATAAAACCCTGTCAACCAAGAATCCTTTGTCCAGCAAATATCTTTCAATGGTGAAATAAAGATATTCCCAGAAAACAAAAAATAAGAGAATTTGTTGTTAGCAGACCTGCCCTAAAATAAATACATGATGAAGAAAGTTCTTCAGGCTTCAAGGAAATGACATCGGACAGTAATTCAAATCCACGTGAAAAAAACAAAGTTTTGATAAGGATAATTATATAGGTGATGATAAGTATAAATGCTTATTTATTTTTCTTGCTTCATTTATTATACATATATATTTGTGATCTCCTTTATTCTCCTAGTATCTCTAAACATATAAAATTATATAAAACAATAATTATAACTATTCTTGGGTTTGTAACATATATAGCACATATATGCAATGTATGTAACATATATGTTAATATATTAATAATGTATATATTACACTCACATATCTATGCAATATGTTTAAAAATATCTTAAAAAGGAGGAAGGACAGGGAGCTATATGGAAATAATGTTTCTAGATCTTACTGGAGTTAACATAAATCTGAAGTTAATTTTGTTATGATATTTTGTAATTTGTATATTTTGTATATTGTAAATTCTAGAGGGGTCACTAAAACAATAACTTAAAAAAATTATGTCTGTGGAATATTTTAGTGATATCCCCTCTTTCATTCCCAATAGTGAATGAAGACTCTTTCCTCGAAGAATCTGACTAGAGGATTGTTAACCTTTTTAGATAACCAATTTTGTGCTGTTGATGTTCTTTTTGTCCTGTTTCATTCATTTGCATTCTTATCTTTATTGTTTTCTTTCTTCTACTTACTTTGGGTTTAAATTGAATTTTTCTGTAGCTTCTTAAGGTGGCAGCTTAGATAGTTAATTTTATGCCTTTTCTTTTATCTAATATAAGCATTTTAATGTAATAAACCTCTTCTAAGCAATTCTTAAGTTGTTCCCATAAATTTTGAGATGTTGTGTTTTTATTATCATCTGGTAAAACATTTTCTAAATTTTCTTTATTTTTTTCTTTGACCTGTTGGTTATTTAGAAGCATGTGTTAGTTAATTCCAGATTTTGGAGAATTTTTATTATTGATGCTTAATTAGTATAGTTGAACACATAATTGATATAATTTAATTGACACTTATTTCATGGCCCAGTGTACAATCTCTCTTGATGAATATTATATGAGCTCTTGAAAAATAATGTATCCTGCAGTGGTTAGTTACAGTGTATTATAAATGTCACTTAGATCAAATAGATTAAGAATATTGTTCAAATGTTTATATATTTACTGATATGTGGTTTATTTGTTCTATCACTTACTGAAAAGAGGGTGTAAAAATCTTCAATTATGATGTACCTTTTATTATTTTTCCCTTTAGTTCTGTCAGCTTTGCTTTAAGTATTTTAAAGCTCTGTTATTAGATTCATACACATTTAAGATTATGATGTCCTCTTGATCAATTGATTCTTTTATTATTATGAAATGACCTTCTTCTCTGTCAAGTCCTTTTCTTGAAATGTACTTTGTCTAATAACAATATAGCCACTCAAATTTCTTGTGATTAGTGTGGTGTGGTATAGCTTTTTCTATCATTTTCTTTTTCAATCTGTTTGTGTCTCTATATTTGAAGTGTAGATGTTTTAAGTAGTATATAGTTGTATCATTTTTTATTAAGTCTGATAATTTCTATCTTTGAATTGGAATGTTTACTTCATTCATATTTAATGTATAATCAATATAACTTGATTTAAACTTATCATCTTGCCATTGCTTTTTACTCATCCACTCTGTTATTTCTTCCTTTTTTCCCCTTTTTGAATTCTCTTAGGTTAAGCAAATAATATTTTAATATTACACTCTATCTACTGCATTGGCTTTTACTTGCACCTCTTTGTGTGTGTAATTTATTTTTTTAGTGACTTCTCTAGGGATTCCAGTTTGCATCCTTAATCATAATTTGCCTAGAATTAATATTACCCACTTGATACATAATGTAAGAATCTTATAACTATATTTTTATTTAGATTCCTTCTCATCCTTTGTATAATTGTATTATATATTTTACCTGTACATGTTTTAAACCTTACACTACATTGTTGTTATTTTGTTTTAAGCAGCAAACTTACTTTTTTTTTTCAATTTTTATTGTTTATTTTTTTTGGCTTTGTTGCATCTTCGTTGCTGTGCACAGGCTTTCTCTAGTTGCAGCAAGTGGGGGCTACTCTTCATTGCAGTGCACAGGCTTCTCATTGCGGTGGCTTCTCTTGTTGTGGAGCAGGGGCTCTAGGCCCGCAGGCTTCAGTAGTTGTGGTACACGGGCTCAGTAGTTGTGGCACACGGGCCCTAGGCGCGGGCTTCAGTAGTTGTGGGGTGTGGGCTCAGTAGTTGTGACTCACGGGCTCTAGAGCACAGGCTCAGTAGCTGTGGCGCACGGATTTAGTTGCTCCACGGCATGTATGATCTTCCTGGACCAGGGATCGAACCTGTGTCCCCTGCATTGGCAGGTAGATTCTTAACCGCTGCACCACCAGGGAAGTCCCAGATTCACTCTTTAAATGACCAGAAACCTTAACATAGGAATATTCCTGAGTTCCCAAGGCCAAATGCAATGGATCCTAGCATGTGCTGGATAAACTCTTATTAAATAACAGAATGAATGACTGTGTGAATGTATGAATTGCCAAGCATCACATTCACCATGTTTTAATGCCTCTAAAATGCTATGAATTGTAAGATGTACTATTATTTTATGGACCACTGATAAAGAAAAAACAGTCAATTAAACTATATATGCCACAGTCAGATGCATTCTGATTTCACAGGTATTAAAAGATGACCAAATATATGTCTTAGATTCTATGAAATAGAGAGTTCATCAGTGATAGATCAAGATCTCCTGATTCCTAGTCCAGTGCATTTTTCTTATTATACCACACCATCTCATTCATTCAACAGAAACGTTTTTTTATTCTCAAAGATACCTTCATCATCAAAAACCATTCCCTTAAGTTATGTAGGCAAAGATTTTTCCTATTCAAATGAAAATACTCATAAACTTTAAATTCTGACTAGGTCACATCTAGAGATTTATTTTGTTCTTCAAATAATTTCCAGACCAAAACAAACAAATGACAACAACAACAGAAAACAGAAACAAAAATCAAAAAAACCTTCTGGATCTGGAACACATAATAGGCAATTAAAATAAAAAAGAAATTAAAAGATACAGTCTGTATGTAGATGATGAGAAGCAGATAAAGGGAAATTGGGAAACTATAAGAACAATATTCTGCCAACTTAATTTTTGTCCTGGTTGTTCTTGGTTACTGTAAGTTTTGTTTACCAGACCCTGGGAGTGGGGGGGATTTTTTTGATGAAAGTTATTTAGTAGCCTAGAGAAACTGGTTCTGAAATTAAAATTCCTTCTTTTCTTGACTTTGATTATTATGTGCCAGCCATTTTCTTAACTAAAGTATAAGCCAAAAATATATCCACAGCTTTATGGATGCATGAAGGAGAGTTTACAACTGCACTGATTACAAAAGGCAGCAGACCAACATGAAAATATTGCTCAAAGGATGACTAGAGAAATTAAAGTAATAAAAAAATTTTGAGAGGAAAAATTCTATAGGCAAATAATCAAATCAAATTGTATTTATTCATTCAATCTGAAATCAACTTGTAGGACAGATCCAAAAGTGTCAGGTACAACACTCAGCACTAGACAATCAAATGTCCCTCAAATGTGATTTAAGGGATGGTCATTGCCTGAGAAGCCTATTCTAGTAGGGGAGCCAGACGTGTAGACAAAAACACTTGTTCTGGGACACATGTTCCCAGAACACAAGAGGGATGGGCAAGAATAGACATTGCCCCTCACGTGTTATTGAAACAGAGAGGAAACAATTAATTCTGCATCTGTAGGAACTGCTGTGAGGATTGATAAATTTGGGTAAGGCTATATTCCAGGTGACTCTTGGAGGATGACCAAACATGGGTTAAATGGACAAGTAGGGGAGTGCAAATCTGGTTTTCAGGTCAAAGTTTGCAAATAAAAATATGGAAAACAGAGCATCTGCATCTTGATGCATTCTTGACAACTTTTCTTCATTCTTACTCTCTTGCTATTTGTGGTATTCCTTCCTCTTAGAAAATGTTAAAGTGCTTTGGAAATAGCTCATTACAGTATGTTTGCTTGGTGTTCAGGGCATAAATATTTGTCTGTGCTCCTTCTGGGTCCTTGGACTCACTGACCTTCTTATAAAACAAGATTGCCATCTTGTTTTATAAGAAGAGTATCTAATGCCATCACATGGCTTCTCTAGCATCTTGTTTCTGCTATGAACCACTAACTCGATCTGCACGTGAAATGTTCAAGGACATGCTGATGACACAGTGGTGTCTAGAAGCCAGATAGACAGCTTCAGGCCAGAGAGCTGCTGGAGGAAACCGTCCACATCTACCCCAATTAGAACTGACAACCAGCCTGTATTCATAACACAAGATTCTTCAGTGTGGAACATCAGAACCCAGCTAGAAAAGGCAACAACACAAACTGAATTTTTCTGTTTCTTTGTTTTGCTTCGGGGCACCTCCTTTGTTGTCCTTTGTATAAATGTCTGTTTATTTTAAAGGAAAATATTTCTGATGTTCAAACGATTGATCAAAAGTAGTTATTCTGTTGTAATGTCTGAAGTGACCTGAATGTAGCCCATGGTTAGTGTCTGTGCTGTAGAAATAGAGAGGGCAAAGACTTCTGAAGTATAAGTTACCCTCCCACTGACTTCTGCTGTATAGAATTTACATTGTGGAAAAAATGTTGGCTATTATAAACAAGTAGGACACATTTGAAAATTCTTATCTCTTAGTTTATTCTAATGATTGGTTGTTTTATCTTGGTACCATGACTTTTGCCAGCTCAATGACTAGTAGTCTCCAAAGCAGGGTGTCTCTATCCAGAGGGTTGTTGAAAATACTGTAGGAAGAGTGAATAATAATAATACAACTTGTATTTATATTTATTTTCTGTCTAAATTATAAAAAGAGAAATGAAGCTTTATTGATCTTTAACATAGGGGTGGAGACTGCCTACACCCTTGGTCCTCATGTGACATATAGAACTTAATATATCCTGAAAGAAGACTGTAAGAGCTATAAAGTGGAGGATTTGACAGTATATCCCTTACATCTGTACTTTGCAGCTGTAATATATTGCTGTTTACATGCTATAGGAGGTTATCAATGTGCTTCATTTTATAAAAATGAGTCTTTTTAATAACTTAAATTTTTTTTAAACATATAATACCTGTATATTGTACAAAATCCAAAACACATGAGAGCATAAAGTATGAAAAGTCATCCAACCACTCTTATTTCTAATCATCATGACTCATCTTGGATAGGATCAGAGGTACCAGGTTCCCATGAATCCTTCCCGAGACACATTGTTCATATACAGCCAGCTGGCATACTTCCATGTTCCCTTTCCTATACCCTCTCTTTTACAATATTAATAGTGGTAATTTTGCCCCTTAGAGTTTTTCACTTGCTATATCATGGAAATACTTCCATATCAGTCCATAAAGAGTTTTCATGTTCTTTTTATGGCTGTACAATATTCCTTTTTATAGATATACCATGATTGATGTACCAGCCCCCAAGTGATAGATATTTACACTATTTCCAGTCCTTTGCTGTGGCAAACAATGCTGCATTGGATAACCTCTCTTGTGTGTCACTTTAAACACATGCTTGGATGGCTGTCAGATAAATTTTTAAGAGGTTGAATATCTGAATCAAAAAGTGTGTGCATTTGTAATTTTGAAAAATACTGCCAAATTAACTTCATAAATGTTGC